>NW_011888800.1:9993170-10003593 GCF_000151845.1 Pteropus vampyrus
AAAATGTTTTCTGAACATTTTCAAACATACATAGAATAAGAAGCTCCCACATACCTAATATCTAGATTGAATAATTAGTATTTTGCTAAATTTGCTTCATTTGTTTTTTAACTGAAGTGTTTTAAAGTAAATCCTGGATGTAGTATTTCTTCCTTAACTATTTCCATATCCAATTTCTTTAAAGTTTTTTTAAAAAATACAATCATAATACTTTTATCACACCTAACAAAATTAACAAAACTTTTTAAACATCATTTTGTGGTCTGTATTTAAGTTTCCTTAATTGCCCCTCAATTGTCTTTTACAGTTGGTTTGTCTATTTGTTCAAATAACTACCCTCACCTTTAGTAAGTTTTCTTAGACCCCTTAGTCAGGGTTAATCGTCTTTCTTTGGCACCAGAAAGTAGGGTTAAAATTGTTTATGCACTAAATTGTAAGAACCTTGGAGTAAGAGACTTGTGTTTATTAATCTTTTTAATTTACCATGACCCCATTCTCAGAATAATGCCGACTACTACAAAATAATACTGCATTTTGAAAAGAAATGATATCAGCAAAGCTGTGTTCTGAGTTTAAGACATTACTAGGCAAGGGCTATACATTTTAATTTTAATTTGTGGGTCATGATACATTACTGTAAGAGTTCTTCCTTCCTCTCCTCCTTCCTAGAAAAACTTATCTTTAATTAACAAAATGAAGCTTTTTAAAGAACTTTCTGACAAAAATAGCTTTAGAAATCCTGCTGGAGGAGCATTAAAAGGCTTCTTTGATTCTGTTCAATATAAACTAGGGAGAATTAATGTTGAATTTTATTGGAAGTATCTGATGTTATTCTAACCAATTGGCAAATGTCTCCAGTTAGAGCTCTGGGGTTACATTGTGAGAACCCTTGTCAGAATAAGTGGTGAGAAGCTACATTTATGATCTGCCTTATATAAAACAAATCTTTGCAAATAATAATTACTATTTTATTGAATGCTTACTATAGGCAAGGCAGAATGCCACGTACTTTACATACATTCTAACATTTTTTTCCAACTCCCTCCTGAGTTAGGTTTGTCCCCAGTTTACAGATATACAAACTGAGATCCATAAAGGTTAAGTAGTTTCCTTGGAGTCGGTCAGCTAATAAAATATGTCAGGGCTGGGCTCTGAACTCAGGTCCCTTTGAATGCAATGCCCATGTCTAGAACTAAAATGGGGTTGAAATAGCTGTGTCTGACTCTTTCTGGAGACAGGATGTTTCCATTTTAACGTTAACTCAGTTTGAACTTGAAAAAGTTTTAAAATAATTGTTTTAAAATAACTATTTTTAAATAACTGAGCTTGCGTGCTTGGCTTAAGTGCAGTAGCTGAGAGCCGGGTGCATAAAGAACAGTAGTGTTGAGTGCCAGGCAGACCTGGGTAACCCTGATAGTAACTCTGCCACTTACTGGCTATGTGACTTGAGCACTTCTGAGCCCAAATAACACGTCGAGAAGGTTCCGGCACAGTGTCTGGCACACAGCCCCTGGTTTAATAGAATTATCGTTAGCATGATCTGGTTTTGCAGCCACTGGCATGCTCTGTGCAAGGTGAGGCTGCTAGCTTAGGGATGAGTTAAAGGGGACCTCAAGACGGAGCCCGCCGACTGGGTCATCTCAGAGATGGACCTTATTCTGGAAACCTTAACAGCTGATTATTTTCTTTATTGTTCTCTCTCATCTCCTGACTATTTTAATGGGGGGAAAAAATCAGGACACCATGGGAGTTATTTTGAAAGACACTTTACTATTTAATTTTAATGATCTTCATATGTAATTATCTTCATAAAAACTGTACATCACTTTTTTTTTGTAGTTTTTAATGGGATTGGATTATTTCTAATTCACCTGCCTGCACTTGAGAGCCTCTGGGGTGGGGGATCCCCAGCTCTGCAGCTCCTTTTTCGGACTCCCTTTTAGAAGTATTGGTTTTCACCCAGGCCGTGGCCATCAGGGCTCCCCTTGTTCTCAGTTCCACCTCCTCGCAGGCTCCAGGAGTGGCTGGGAGCCATTCGGAGTACCAATACCCAGCCTCGAGGTAAGAACCGCCGCGAGTGGCACGAGGCGCCGGCACCCGCGTTTGGCGGCGTAGCGTCTGCGGGCACCGCGTCCTGCAGGGGGCGCCCGGGCGCCGAGCTGGGTAAGCAAGTCAGGTCGCGCAAGACCCCCGCCCCGGCCGCGTGACCTGAACACCCTGGCCCGGCCCTTCCGGAGCGGTTGTGATCGGTATATAAGGAACAGAGGCTCGGCTTCTGTTTGGTGTTGGGCGTTAGCATCGTCTGCCCGCGTCGTTCTGCTCCCCAGGTGAGCCGCCCTTGGGCGAAGGCGCTGCCGAGCCGGCCCCAGGGACCTTTCGGACAGAGTACGTTGGCCCTTCTGGCGCCCACTAGGTTGGAGCCTAGTGGCTGAAGTTTTGATCAGTATCTTGGAGTTTTTATTCTAGCTTTGGCTGAGGTCATCATGAACTTATTCCAACTCCTGATGAAAAAGAAGGAAGTAAGTTTTTAAAGCAATTGAAAATCTTGCCTAAAAATATTAATTTTTAAAGATAAACAGATCTTTAAAAATTTGAAGATTTTGAAGAAAGTACAGAATACATAGCTATTGTTGTATTTGACACGTTTTACGTTGAAACGTAGGAGTATTTACCCTCAACCTGTTCTCTACTAGCTTATTCCTTTGGCGGTGATCATGACGGCGGCAGCGTGTGGAGCGTTGTCTTTTGCTCTATATTCCCTTAAAAAAACCGATGTGATGTAAGTAGGCACCATTTATAAAAACGTTTTTAAGCAGTGTTAGGATGACCTTCAGCTTATGAAATGGGAGATATCAGTTTCCTAGCTTTTATCCCAGGAAGAACGTTAACTTGTGAACTTGGAGTCAGGGCTAGAAAGCATACTAATATCAGCAGACTATTAAATTATGATATTAATAAAATTAGTTCATTTCTTGTATCTAAATATCTTTAGACCCATTGCCCTCCCCCCCTTCTCCTGCAGCGAAGTTAAATTTGATTTTTTTAAACTTAAGTTTTGAAATGTAAAGTTCTTACATGGTCTTTGGGATATAGATCATCAAACAAATCAAAAATTTTAATGAAATTTTCAAATTGCAATATATTAGAAAGATCTTTCCTAATGTGGTAGAGTTTATGGATTCAGTTGTCTGCAGTGAACCTAATCTCAGCTCTGGATATAAGAAGGTAAAATACTGTGTATCCTGGAATATGAGGAAGAGAGAAACTTGAAATTGAATGAACTTCCCTGGTATAGAGTAATAATGCTAGGCTCTCATAGAGGGGCCGAGAGCTCTGCAGTTCACCATCTATAGAGTTAAAACCCAGCCCTTCTGCTGGTCCCAGAAATTAGGGCAAGAACATATTTGTTTGCTCTTAGCCCGGCACTTCTACCTCCATTGCTATTCAGCTTATGAAAACATTCTCCAGGATAGCCCAATAAAGGGAATACAGACCTCCTACCCTACAAAGGAATTGATCCCTAATGTTTGAGCCAAACTGTGAAGCTCTTTTAAAGAATCTTCCATCAATTTCAGTTAACTAACAAATGAATGCCTTAGCATGCAGTCTGGGTCTGTCCCTAGCATGTTTATAGACCCAATATCAGAGTTGGTTTAAATGAACGTATTTTAATGTTTAATCGGCTTTCTTTTATTTTTAGCATTGATCGAAAAAGAAATCCAGAACCTTGGGAAAATGTGGATCCTAATGTACCTCGAAAGGTATTGCTGAGTTAAAAAGTGATTTACATTTAGCCCAAGCCTTAGCATCATTGTCAGTAAAATAAATTGAATGCCTTTCACTTTTAAGGTGCCACTTCGTGTAGTGTTAAAGAGAATGCTATAGAGTTGTAGAGATCTAGTTCAAATCCTTGCTCCATTATTCAAAGTTGATTTTAGACAACTTGGCCTCTCTGAGGCTCTCAGAATCTGTAAAATGGGCACAATAATAGGGCTCTACCTCAGGGTTAAGAGAATAAAAGAAGATAAAATACAGAGTCCTTTAACACAGTGTCTAGCCCATGGTTCATATTCAAATACTAACTTTTATTATTATTGTCATATGTTACCTAATTTTATCCATTACTTATCTAAAGTTAATATAAGGTCTATTGTGATAAATAACAAGAGTTCTTGAAAACAAGAGTGCCATTCTCTTTAAGCAAAAGTAGCTAATATTCACTCTATTGCAAAGGTTTTTTACATTTTAAATGTTTTGAAGGTAAGAAACATTTAGTCTGGAATGAATACTACTTAAGTCTGTCAGGGAAGCTTTTTGTTATTTTTTAAACTAAACTTTCAAATAACACAGTTTGACCTAGTGAGGACATTTAGGATCTTTTATTTTATTTTTATTTCTTATATTTTTTTCTTAAATTTTTTTTTTCATTTTTTTATGGTGACATTGGTTAACAAAATCCAATAAGTTTCAGCTGTCCACTTTAACAGTAAGGCATATATATTTACACAGTGTGTTCACTTCCCATAGTTAGATTTCTTTCTGTCACCACATATTTAACCCCCTTTATCCCATCTACCTTCCCCCTCCCCTCTCCCCGTCCCCTCTAGTAACCACTAGCCTATTGTCCATGTCCATGAGTCTCTGTTTGTTTGTCCTGTTCATTTGTTGCTTTTAGGTTTATATCCCACATATAAGTGATAACATGTGGTTTTCAACTTTTTCTGTCTGGCTTATTTTGCTTAGCATGATTATCTCAAGGTCTATCCATATTCATTTAGGATTTTAAAAAACTACCTGCATGTCCTAGGTCCTAGGGTAATAGAAAACTTCTGAAGATAAATGAGAATCTCTGAATGTGAGCTCTTTGGGAGTTAAGGACTGTCTGCAGCTCTGTCCCTTTTCCTTTATAATATAACTTAGATCATTTGTACCTTTATTGAACAATTACAATGAGGAAACTTTGTTAAGAGCCTACTATACGCCACACCCTGTGCTAAGAGCATTATACAACCACTCACAGGGAGCAGACTCACTTTTTGAACTTATAGTTCATGTAAAACCATGAGAAATTAAAAAATCTAGATCCTGTTAAGTGAAAACGGGGCAAATATATAAGACCTTTCTCTCTGATCTGTAACACACAGGGACATGAGGGTTTTTAAGAGGGACAGAATGGTAGAAGTCAGCACATTATTGTTTTTTCATGTTTTAGGGATGGGAAGATTACAAATGTTACATATGGCGATGCTTTTTGTAAAGAGTATAGACAAATCCCAAAAGGGGGTGTAAGGAGGAAGGACAGATCCTAATATAACACTGTTATTTTGCTTTTTTGTTTAAGCTTATAACAATCAACCAGCAATGGAAGCCCATTGAAGAGTTGCAGAAGGCGCGAAGGGCGTCCAGATGAGCAGTCCTCACATCTTTCTTCCAAAGAGTGCTCTATGAATCTAGTGGAAACACTTCTGCACAAACTAGACTATGGATACCAGTGTGCAGAAATGCTTCTGCTACATTTTTAGGGCTTGCCTACATTTTTGGACTCTGAATAGGAATTATAAAGGTAGTGTGGTAATAACCACATAGTCCCAAAATAGGTTTCTTATTGTAATTTGAGTTTTGCATATTGAAAATTTTATGTTTGTGTTGCCTTGAATGTTTTCCTTAATGTGTATACACATTTATAAGTTAGATTATCTATAATAAAATAACATTTGTTTCAAATTTCTTAAAGATTAGATACATATCTTAATAGAGGGAAAGTCTTTTTATGAGAGAAAAACATTTTAGAGCATAGAGCTTCATATTTTAATTAATATCCAGTACAAAGTTCTGTATAAACTTTTCTTTCAAGTTTATTCATTCACCAGAAATTTATTGAGCACCTATTGTTAGCTAGGTACTGTTGAGGTTCAGGTGAGATAAAGCAATGAACTAAACCAAATTCTGGAGGGAGATGAATAAAAGATGGTAAGTACGATGAGGACAGTGAAAAAGAGATGGGGTATGAGGCTTACAGGAAGACTGGTTTTGGAGGAAGTGCGGAAATTCTGGTGGTGAACAGGAGTGTGGGGCATGCTGAGGCTGGCCCTGCCCATGCCAAGGCTAACAATAGTGCTCCTGTGAGGGTTGTGGAGGGGAGGATGGAGAGCACCCTACAGGGTCTGGGACCCCTCTTCACTCTAGCCAATGGTAACTTAGAGACCAAAGGTGCAGTCAAACCCAGCATGCCCCTGGGTTCCCCTTTAACTGTTCTAAAAAATTGGTTTCCATTAACTTTTTTTTTTTAAATGAGCTATAATTCACATATCATAGTATCCATCCATTTAAAGTGCACGATTCATTGGTTTTACAACCATCTCCACCATCTAATTCCAGAACATTTTCATCACTCCCCAAAAGAACCTTGTACCCATTAGCAGTTATTCCGCATTCCTGACTTCTCTCCCTCTAGCCCCCGGCAAATACTAATAAACTTTGTCTCTATGGATTTGCCTGTTCTGGACATTTCATTTAATGGAATTATACATTCTGTGGCCTTTGAGTCTGGCTCTCTTAGCATAATGTTTTCAAGATTCATCCATATTATACCATGTTTCAGTATTTAATTTTTTTTTATGACTAATTTCATTGTATAGAGATACCATATTTTGTTTATCCATCAGTTGATGGACATTTGGGTTGTTTGTACTTTTTGGCTGTTATGCATAATTCTGTAAACAGCCATGTTCAAGGTATTTTTTAAATTTAATTAGTTTCAAGTATACAGTACATTGGTTAGACATCTATATAGTTCATAAAACGGTCCCCCCAATTGCTCCTTCCTTCCCCTGACCCTCCACCTAGCCAGCGTGTTAATGCTTATTGCAATCCTTATGCCGTGCTTCCCATCCCCATGACCATCCATCAGCTACTAATTTGTACTTTTTTAACCCTTCACCCCTTCTCCCAGCCCCCCAAACCTTTCTCTCCTCTGTCCATCACCAAATTGTCCACTATATTTGTGAGTCTGTTTTCGATTAGTTTGTTCTTTTTATTCCTTAGATTCCACATATAAGTGAAATCATATAGTGTTTATCTTTCTCTATCTGACTTAAATACCTTCTAGGTCCATCAAAGCAATATCTTTTTCCATCCCCTTCCTTTTAGTCTCTATGTGTCTTTTAATCTGAAGTGAGTCTCTTATAGGCAACATATAGAGGTCTTGTTTTCCTTTCCATTCATCCACTCTATCTTTTGGTTGGAGCACTTAATTTTTTTCCATTTGAGGTACTTATTGATAGGAATGTAGTTGTTACCATTCTTTATTCCTCTTTTTGATACATTTTTTTCTTCTTCGTAAAGAAGTCCCTCCAACATTACCTGTAATACGAGCTCGGTGGTGATAAATTCCTTTAGCTTATTTTTGTCTGGGAAGCTCTTTATCTGTCCTTCAATTCTAAACGATAGTTTTGCTGGATAAATTATTCTTGGTTGTAGATCCTGGGTCTTCATCCTGTCGAATATATTTTACCAAGCCCTTCTGTCCTGCATAGTTTCTTTTGAGAAATCATCTGCCAGTCGTATGGGTGTCTCCTTATATGTAATTATTTGTTTTTCTCTTGCTGCTTTTAATATTCTTTCTTTGTATTTAATCTTTGGCATTTTAATTATGATATGTGTTGGTGTGGGCCTCTTTGGATCCCTGATTTTTGGAATTCTCTGAGCTTCCTGAGGTCTTATGTCTATTTCCTTCACCAGGTTAGGGAAGTTTTCCATCATTATTTCTTCAAACGGCTGTTCAACATCTTGATTTTCTTCAATTACACCGATCAGATGGATATTTGGACCCTTAATAGTGTCCCATATGCTCCCTAAATTATTTTTATAGTCTTGGCATCTTATCTCTTGCCATTCTGATTGTGTGTCCTTGGCTTTCCCATCCTCTAGATAGGGCATTTGATCCTCTTCTTTATTCACTTTGTTTATTCCTTTGTTTATTCCATTTAATATATTTCTTATCTCAGATAATGTGTTCTTTATTTCAGACTGGTTCCTTTTTATAATTTCCATGTTTACGTTTTTTATCTCTTTTTTGAAGTTCTTACTGAATTTATCTACACTTCTCAAAAGTTCATCGAGCATCTTTATAACCTGTGTTTTGAACTCTGCATCTGTTAGATTACTAGACTCCATTATATCTGGCTCTCTATTCTCTTCTCTCATATGGCTTCTGCTTCTTTGTCTTCCCATTGTGGCTGCCTTTTCATGTCTGTTTTTATGTACTAAGCAAAGCTCCTAAGTCTCCTGGTCTTATGAGTGTGGGTTTGTGAAGTAGGTGACCAGTGGCACAGTCCTGAGAAGGGTTCAGCTGCAGGCCAAATTTAGCCCAAGTCTCTACCCCCCTGGGGCTACTTGTTAAGCTACAGCAAGCAATCCACAGATGCTGTGCTTATAGTTACCTCAAAAGGCCACACTAGAAACCAAGGCCAGCTTCCTCCAGTGTGAGTCTAGGTGCTGCTCAGCAAGGAGCACCTGACTCACTGAGGATACACCCGGATGTGGCTTGGGTGCGGCCGTGAGTTGGGGGAAGTGGGGTTTCAGGGAATCCTCTGGGTGGAAAGACTTCTGTTACCCAGTTTGATGATATCATGACTATGGCAGCACTGTGTCCGGTGCACTGGTAGCGGGGAGGGCTCAACAACGAACAATAGATACCACCAGCACTTCTGTACAGAGTGATTCTCGCCTTGGCTCTCACTCTGACAATGTCTCCTTGTAAGTCTCTGGTCCTCCCTGCAAGCAGGTGAATCGGCACTGGTGCTTAGAGTGAGCAGGTCTGTCACCGTGAAAATCCGCTTGCGGACGCAGCTCCTTTAAGAGACTTCAGCCGCAAACGCTGCTGCAGCCTCCGTTTCGCTCAGCCTCTCAAGACGGGGCAGCCCCGCGTCCTCACCCCATCCTACCTTCTGCCACTGAAGGGTACTTTCTTGGATTTCTCCCTGTTCATCTAGATCCCAGGCGATTTTTCCTTGCTGCTGCTTCTTGTTTCCATCACAACTTTGATTTGGTCGCTGGAGGGTGAACAGAACCTCTATCATCTATGCCATTTTTTTCCCTCTACAAGCTTTTGGGTAGCCATACCTTTTCAGTTCTCTTGGGTACACACCTAGGTTCATTAACTCTTTTAAATCAAGGTGATAAATGCTTTTTTCTTCATTTCTGTCTGAATATAATAGAAATTTAAGAGAAGGGCTAAATTCTTTTTACCTTCACCGCAATAAAAATTAGCTCTTGCTAGAGACTTGGCAATTCGGGAAGGATTAAAGAAAGACTACTTCCACCAATCTTTGTTGCTTCCTTGTCACCTCAAGTGTTCCCAGATGAAAATCTCCGATGGGCCATCTCAAGGAATTACATGTACCATTTAGGAAGCATGACTTTATTTGCTTAAGTTTATAAAATGCAATATAATACCATTTAGGCAAATAAAAATGAAGAGTTGTGATGGTTGGCTAACTAGGAGACCAAGTGAGGGATGACTATGCCTTTCAACTTTAAAACACAAACCTGATTGAAATGCAGTGGCTGTAAGGGGTGAACATGGCAATGGAAGATACTATGCAGCAGGTTTGGCCAAGAGCAATTTATTTTTGTTTGTGTTCTTAGCATTTTCCTCAAATGTTTTATTTTGAAAATTTTCAAATAGGCAGAGAAGTTAAAAAGTTAGTACGAAGAATACTCACATTTTTTTTTATCAATGAACATTGTGCCACATTTGCTGTATCTCTCTGTATATTATGCTCTTTTTAAATGAAGTCTTTGAAAATAAGTTACAGACATAAACCTTTTATGCCAAAGAGAATGGACATTGTAGCTGAACTGCTTTCTCTACAGAGGTCGATCTGGAAAAGATCCTCTTAGATGTGGATTTTGAACTTTTAAAATTCGAGATATAATAATAACATTTTCATATAATTTAAATATTTAAGAAGTCGTACAATTACTGAACATCCACTATGTGGTAGGCATTGTGCTGGCCTAAAAGATCTGGTATAGGAAAGGGACACACACCAATGAACAAATCAAAGCAATATAATGAGAATAAAGCAAGGATAGAAATGGGCAAATGGTATAAAGGAAAGCTTCTCAAAGAAGATGGATCCCTGTAAGACTAATTGGTCTCGTTTCTTGAAAAACTAATCAGTAGAAGTCAGCAAGGCAATTGAAGTAGAGGCATGTATTTATGAAGGCATAGAGGGCTAAAATAGCACATCTTCTGGAAACTGGAAGTAGTTTAAGAATGGAATTTAATATTGAAGTGTAAAGTGGGATAGGTGGAATGTGTAGGGACTTTTATTATGCTGTTATCCTGCAGGCACAAAGGAACCAGAAAAGGGTTTTAAGTTTGGGAAGGAGGTAATAGAATTTACTTAAGGGAGTG
>NW_011888800.1:10003643-10050341 GCF_000151845.1 Pteropus vampyrus
GGGACTTTTATTATGCTGTTATCCTGCAGGCACAAAGGAACCAGAAAAGGGTTTTAAGTTTGGGAAGGAGGTAATAGAATTTACTTAAGGGAGTGTTGGCTATAGCAACTAGAGGTGATCTTTGAAGGGACTTTGGAGGCCAGAGACCAGCTGCTGTTAATGGTCCAGGGTACAGGTGGCGGGGCCATAACCAAGGCAGTGATGAAGGGAATAGAAAAGAATGGGATGCATTTGAGAGTGATGAGAAGACCTCAAAGCTTATTGGAGGTAGCTGAGAGATGTACAAAATGACTCCCCAATTTTTCACCTGGGTAGTTGGGTAGGTGATGGTGCCAAGACAGAATACGGGGGTGGGGAGGAAGGAATGTTAAAGGGAGGAGTGGAAAAGGAAGAGAATGAGTTAGGCTTTGGAATTGTCACATTGGAAAGCCCAGTGAGCTATCTAGGTGGATTACTTCTGGAGAACTGCAGAGAGGTGTGAACTGGAGACAGTTTAAGGGGTAGTAAAGCCAAGGGTGTAGCTAAGATTGCCTACAGAGGGCAGAGGGCATCTAAAGTGGAATGGGGACTGAACGTCATCATGAAGGATGTGGGCAGAGGAAGAGGATCTGGACCCTGACGGGACTGAGAGAAACGCTGAGGGAAGGAGAATTGGCAGACATGTCGTGGAACCCAGAGAGGAAGGAGTGGTCTTCCCTGTTCTGGTTTGCAATTAAACCAGAGCCTGGAGTCCTTTCAACTTTGTGGCCTTGAGCCTTAAGCAAACATCTGTAATTCTCTCTCAATAATAAGATCTAAAGTAAGCTTTCTGAATGAAAAAAGTTAAAAATCATATTCCATATCATTAAAAACTGGAGTGAGGTCTAATTAAATTCCCATTCATCATCATTTTTTATTTTCTAGGGGAAATTCTACCACATTTTAGTTGAGATTTTATGGTAGAGAATGAAATTACAGGCCCTGAAGTCAGACTGCTCTGCCCTTATGCTCTCACTACCTATGTTGCATCGGCCAAGCCTCAGATTCCTCATCTATAAGATTGGGTTAGTTGGTACCTGCTTGGGTGAGTTTTGAAGACGATGTGAGATAACAGTTATAAAGTACCTAATTTGATGTTTAACATGTACTAGTTATTCGGTAACTGTTCTCTTTTCTCTCTTTTTATTTATTTATTTATTTATTTATTTATTTTAGAAAATAATTATTACTATAAAGTAGAAGGCACTCAGTGTTTAAAATATTCTGTTTTCATGAGAGAGAACATCACCTGTTTGAAATTTCCACATGCCTACTTCTGGTGATTGGTTAACTTTTGGTTCACAACGCCTCAATTATAAACTTTCGTGAGAGCATAAACACACCTATAGATAAATGCATCTTATCTTCACACTCACCTACATAGATACCTAGCTAAAGATAAGAACGCCTGTGTATATGCCCACATAGATGATCTCACATCCAGAAAAGACAAAATAAAAATATTTAGATATCTGATATATAATATAAAAATACATTCTTAGAAACAAATGTCCATATTTTAGTAAGCACTATATTCGTACAAGTACATTACATATACTTTCACATTCAAAAGTAAAATGTGGTTTAAATAAGAAAGGGTGAAGTTGAGTGCATGTACCTAAGATTGTGATAGGAATAGTATTAGTTTCCTAGCGATTGTCTCTTATAATGTCTCTTCCCCGTGCTAAGGAAGTTGCCTCCGGTGATTATATAATTTCTCTCTAGAAGCTAAGGCATTTTTGTTTTGTTTTGTTTTTGTTTTGGTCGTGTTTTACTGTATCATTTGCCAGTGTGCATACTACTCAGCTTTAAAAATAAAAATTAGAATAAAATTAAGAAAAACCCTAGATTGTATAAATCTTGCTCATTCATTCACCTGTCATGACTTATAATACATCTCTAATAAAATATTACTTATTTGGAGAGAGGGTATACCGTTTAAAAAAATTAAACTCTACTTTTTTGTATTTACATCAAGAAATGTATGTGGATTTTTCCTTAGTTGCATGTAATCGGGAAATTCATACTGTTCCTTGGTGTTTGTTACGGCTATGTAGCCTCAGGCAAGTTAACCTGACATTATTTTATAATGTCTTTGCTTATCTGAATTATCCTTATTAACAAATATTAGAAATGGATTCATATTGCAAGGCAAATGTGACCTATTATTTGCTTGTTAGTTTGGAGACAAAATCACTGAGTCAGCCACTGAACATTGCTCAAATTTTGTTTCAGAATTTTTTGAAGTGGCCCTATTTACTTTAAAAATTATTTTTAATTGAGGTATAATTTAGATATAATGAAACGAATAGGTCTTAGTTGTTCAGTTAGAAGAGTTTCGACAATTACTATCTGCACCCGTCAAACCATCATGCAAAACAATTTATTGAGCATTTCTATCACCCTAGAAAGTTCTCTTGTGGCACCATTTACTTTTTAAATTAAAAACCACTGAATTGTACACTTGAAAGAGGTGAATTTTACGGTATGTGAGTTATATTGCAAAAAGGAAAAAAAGGAATCGGCTCCACTTTTACTTGCTATCTCACCTTAAGAAATAACAGAGGCTGGCATAATTATTTTCTACCATATGAAGTAACCCCCTATCCTATATATTTGACTTGCTTTTCCCCCTCAAAAACAGATAAGTTAGAAATTGCTGAAGATTGTAAGAAACACACTAACAAGACCAGCGGAACCAGTGCTGGTAGTCCAGTCTGTCCCTGTGTTGACAATAAGTAGGCTTGCTATGGAGAGAGCTGGAAGCACAGTCCAGATACTGGGTTTACCTAGTATCCAGGTGATGCAACTATTACCATCCACCGAGGAAGGGCTGGGCAGAGTACAGGGTTACCATAGCAATAAGACTATCCTGGCAATAAATCCTCTCTAGGGCAAGTGAGGATTTTCAGGTGACTTCACAGTTGGATTATATGCTTCATCAACTTCTCCACCAGTGGTGTGTATCAGGGCTGCCCAGAGAGTGGGGAACCCTCCGTGTCACCAAACCAAGTCCTCCCAAACCATACTAAGAATCGGGCTAATTCTTTCAGTGGAAGAGCGTTTCTCAAATGTTCACTGTGCATCAGAATCTCCTGGAAGGCATATTCAAATGTGGATCACTGGGCTCCAACCCCCAAATTTCTGCTTCGGTAGCTCTGGGGTGGGACCTAAGTATTTGGGTTTCTAACGATTCCCCAGATGAGGCTGATGATGCTCGTCCGAGGACCACACTTTGAGAGCTACTGTGCTGAAGCTCTCTATGGCCTTTGGTAATTTAGTGGGGGAATTCTTGCCTGGTCAGTAATATTCCAGACCAGGCCTGAGCCAACAGTCGAACTCTTGCTATCTGGAGAGCAGGGTCAGGCCAGGTGGAAGACTTGGGAGGGAAATGCCTCTCTAGGCCAGGCCACCCTGGCTGCCTATTCAGTCACACGGACCTCAGCTCCCTAACTTTTCAGTTCCCTAATAAAGCCCACTGAGGAGCAGTGGATTTATTAGGTATATGGGCAGATGCATATACAATTGCGAACATCTTCATTTTTCTGTAGAGATAACACTACTTGCCGCCCATGTCAGGACAGATGGAGGTGGTTCTGCCAGTAACGAGTAAATCTTACATTAACTTAGCTTCACATTTGACACAGTGGTCAGGGAGCAAGTGGACAGGTCAGCACTCCAGGCTCTGTCAGTCAGAAGGGGGTCCCTCCCGGGGGGTAAACCTCTGAAGTAGGTTAATATTTAGAAATGTTTCACTGAGATATTTTATTCATGTATTATTTCCTTATTGCTCTTCTTCCCTCCAGCTTTAAGATGGGAGCATTTCTTGCCTTTGGGTGAGAACTGAAATCCAAAACAGTGCTACTTCAAGTACAGTTGGGTGGACTATTTGCATCACCTGGGAGTGATGCAAATTCTGAGGCTGCACTCTAGACTCTGTGAATCTGAATCTCTATGGGGAGGCGCAGGATTCTGTGTTTTTTTTTTTAATTTTTATTTATTTATTTATTTTATGCATGTGTGTGTGTGTGTGTGTGTGTGCGCGCGCGCACGCGTGTGTGTGTTACACATAACCTCTTTAGATTATTATGCATGGCTAGTGTTTGAGAAGCATGGGTCTAGAACAAAGAAATTTCAGCATAGAGGCTTCAAATCCCTAGCTGAGCTCCTAAAGCCAGTATGCATATGTACACAGTACACGTCAGGAGAGAAAGGGGTTTTCCTTGGAGAACAAAGCTTGGGAAATAGCACAGAGTTTAAGTTCTAAGCTGTGGAGTCGAGAAGAATTTGTGATGCTGTAGTAGCCCTCTCTACATCCAAAAAGAAAAACAGTTTGATCAGCAGGAACGAGAGAGGATGAGAAGGGGGTGAGATTAGATCTTAGAGGACCTGCAGTGTTTCCGCTCTCCCTCTCAAAGAAGCCACAAGGCCCCCACTTGCAAAGGTTTTACTAGCCTGGTCAGACTCTCTCGGGAGCTTGAAGTGATAGATAAGAGTTACAGTCAGAGGCACACACCCGATGAGAAAAGTCAGGGCTGAGAGGCAGTCATAGGGCCACTTGGACCCCAAGTTACTGAGAGAGTAGAGATGGAAAGAAGCCAGTCAGAGGAGGACTGAGCAGAAAGCTGGAAAGGAGCTGAGGTGAGGAGACAACAAACACATGTCCAGGGCCAGAAGGATTACTATTTTGAGTTAAGAGCCCTGAGAAGGGCTGAGGGCAGCTGAGAGGCAAAGCATCAGTGGAAACAGTCATCACCCAATTCCTGATTGTTGACAGTTTGGTCTGCATGCCTCACCTGGCTGGTCTGAGGGCCCCTCCTCCAGGCCTGCCCTTGTACCTCATCCTGCACTGACACTGGGGAAGGTTCTAGTTGGGGTCGTCCCCTGTGGACCTTTGGCTACGGAAGAGCTGGCGCTGAGGAGGGTGTCCCCTCAGGGTTCCACAACCCGGATGGAAGGGTCCTGAGAGGTGCCTAGACTACAGAGCCCTGTGATGTTGGGCAATCTGGGTGTGTCCCCAAGGTTTCTGGAGAGCTGGCTCATTCCCTGTGTCACTCACTGAAAACAACCTCAGCTGTCCAGGGTGAGGTCAGTTTCAGTTTAGGCTGCTTTGAATACAAAAACAAAAATTCTCTTTCCTCTTGACCGGAAAACTTACACCTAAAAGTTTGTTGAGCTTGGCGTTGAGACAGAGCCGTCAGGAAATGTTGGTTTTCCTCTTGCTCTGCAGGACCTTAAATAATCGAACAGCCAAGGTGTGCTGGGCTCCTTGCTAAGCAAACTCTGGAACATGATCCATAATGGATAGGTGGGTGGGTGGATCAGTGTGCAAACCTCTTCCTCACAGAAGCCTTTCCTGATCCCCCAGCAGGCCCTCATGCCTGTACTTCCATAGTCCTTTGGGCCTCTCCTTTTAGTAACCTTATCACAGTGTCATTTTATGTGCATCTTATGTGCACCCAGGAAATTAATTTCTTCTCTCACAAAACTGGAGCTCCACGAGGAGCTATTTGTGCTCACCATTGGGTCACTAGCAGCTGGCATGTGCCTGATGTATAGCAAGCAGTCGTCATATATATCTGTTGAATAAATGAATACTTAAAAACCTTGATAATAAGTATGCCAGCAATTAATTGTGGCTGAGTCTT
The DNA here is from genome assembly GCF_000151845.1 of Pteropus vampyrus. Taxonomy (NCBI): domain Eukaryota; kingdom Metazoa; phylum Chordata; class Mammalia; order Chiroptera; family Pteropodidae; genus Pteropus; species Pteropus vampyrus. The sequence goes on from NW_011888800.1 coordinate 10,009,310, forward strand.
TGCAAAAGGACTTGTCATTTCATTCAGAAAACATTTAAGGAGCATCTGCCACGTGCCATGTGCTGTGCTAGGGAGTAAAGATGGAAATAGGTAATATAGGGAAAGGGCTTATACGAAGGTAAAGAAAACAGGGTCTCTATCCTGAAAAATAAATATAGGCTGGGGGTGAGACCCATCCTCCATGGCAGCAGCTCTGGTGTCTTACCCCATTGTTCTCTCTGTAAAGGAAGCTTTTTCTCACATGGTCACGGTGTGGTGAAGACATAGGACACAGCTTAGCTCCCAAGATGAGAACAACAGACTTAGTAGCCATCCTAAGTGATGGCCTTGCTTGGTGAGACAATTTGTGAATCCCCTAGACTTAGAACTCAGGTTCTAAGTCTAGAAGTTTCAGCACTGGGAGAGATCTCAGAAGTGGATGCCCAGACACAACCCCAGCTCTGCTGACTGAGGGACAGTGTGATCCAGGAGAAGCCCCAAGCTCTCTGCATCTGAAAAGCTGGGGTGGGGTGGCACCTGCCTCAAGCACGGTGGTGAGGATTCGGTGAAATGATACAACAACACCTCTGTGAGGTACAGGAGACTCAGAGCACCCAGCTAATGAGGAAGTGTGCTGTGTACCCCATATATGCATACCACGCTGTCAACATCCGTTCCGCTGGGCCCCAGGCTCTCTGTGCTCCTGAGAGGCTCTGAGGCAAGGTCTTGCTCCCCAGTGGGCAAGGGAGCTGAGGTCATTGTCTGCTTTTGATACTTGTCCCTGAGTCACTGCCCGGGCCTAAGAAGGGGAAGCCCAGCCTTGCTGGCTGTAGACAAGCAATCTTGCTCCACTGGCTCTGGGGAGCCTAACTGTCCCTCAGATCCTGCAAGTACATGGGGTCCGGTGGCTGCCAAGGGCAGCAGTCAGGTGGTGGAGCCAAGAGCCTTCTCCCTGCTCAGCCGCCTCTGTCTCACGGAGCCTGCCTACTGGGGCCTGTAGGGCGTACGGTGTTTTTCCAGTCCCTTCCAGCTCATGTCAGGTCTGCTGCCCACAAGCCGCCCACCCAGGGTTCTCACATCAGCTGTCTTCCCTGCAACCGAGAGTCTGGCTCCATATTGAAAGCTGGGTGGTGTCCTGGAGACCCACGCCCATCATGGAATTTCCCCGGTTAGGTTTCTTTGGCAACTGCAAGGCCACAGGAAGGTCGAAGCTGGTGAAATACAGCAAGAATGCGAGGGAGGAAGTGCCAGCCCTGCCCACACTGTCTGGAGTCCCTCCCAAGGGGACAGGAAAGCATGGAATCTCCACAAACAGGACCCCGACACAACCAGGAAGCAGGTGGGTCTCACCTTACACACTTAACACCGGACTCCCCCGTTTAGAGCAGGGGTTCTCAGTCCTGGCTGCACATTAGAACCCCTGGTAACTGCATCGGACTCTCTGGGGTGGGACCAGGTTGGGCAGCAGTGATTTTTAAGCTCTCCAGGTGTTTGTAGTGTGCAGACAATGTTGAAGGAGACTAAGAAAATAAAACATGTACTCAGGCATAACTTGTGTTGCAGGTTCAGCTCCAGACCGCCACAATAAGTGAGTCATAATCTTTTTGCTGGTAGAGGGTCTTGCCCTCAATTATTAAAAAATGCAACATCTGTGAAACGCAGTAAACTGAGGTATGCCTCTAGGATCTGTTCGGGTGTGTGGGGGCTGGGGGCAGCCTGGGTTCAAATCTTGCCTCCATCACTTATGAGTTGGGCCGCAGCAAGTCTCTCCACTTCTGAAAGCATCAATCGCCTCATCTATAAAGTGAGAATAATACAGAAAGTGACTACCTTATAGAACCAATGTAGGATTAAATGTAATAAGCTTCTCTGACAGCACTGGTCAGTCAGTGCTGGTCATTCCCTTACAACTGGAACTCTTTGCCACCTTATCTGTGACTCCAAAACACAGAGTCCTTGTGTCTGCTCCAGCTTTGAGCTCCCACTACTTTGTCTATACAGTGCCTTGCACGTAGCAGCACTCAATAAATATTTGTCGAATAAGTGAGTTGGAAGAGGATCCTTGTGTAATGTTGAGACTTGCTTCTAATTTAGCTCTGGAATAAATCTAAAGCCCATATATTGATTTTGTTTAGCAATTTATTCCTTTTTTATTTATTCAGTTTTTGAGTGTCTAAGAATTTAAGGATAAAGACACAATTGCCATCATTTGAGGAGTTGAGGGTCTAGTGGGAACACAGATTCATGACCTTATATTTTCTTTAGCATGCTATAACGTTGACACAGGAGCCCTGAGGGGAGTGGAGGGAGGGAGGGGGGAGTGGGGAGACATCCGCAGAGGATGGAAGATGACCTTTGAGCTGGGCCTTAACAACAAAGAAATGGGGAAAGGCATCGAGGCAGAGGGAACAGCTCCTACAAAGCCCCGGAGGCCCGGAGGGTGTGATACAATCTGGGGACGGTGTGATATGGCAGGAAAGAGCATGGAGTCGAGTGGTGGGAGATGAGGCTGGGCAGGCAGATGTGGCTCCAGGGCTTGAGGGCTGGGCTAAGTGGTAGGGGCTTCATCCTGTCAGCCAAGAGAATCCAATCATGTTTATGAGCCAGGAAAGTAAACAGAGCACACCTGTGCTTGGTTTTCTTCATTAAGGCTGCCCTGGCAGCCACTGCTTAACCAGGTGAGTCCTGAGGCCAAGTCACTGTGCCGTCTGTCTCCTGGTCCCCGCCTGGGAGCAGCCTATCAGTTTGGGTCAAATTTGCACCCCCACTTCTGGGTCAGAAGGGCGGATGAATGAGTAGGTGTGGAGGTAGGTGGGGGCGGCGATGATTCCTGTGAGTTTCATTTGTTTGAGGCATAACTTTCCGGTTTAAACCAGCTGGAAAAGTTGGGGCAGCCTAAGAAAAACAGGCAGCAGCAGGGCTTAGTGGAAGGCCCCCCTAGCTGACTGAAAGTCAGGAGACCTGCCTTTTCTGTTTGTTTTAAAGAGTGACTGTCATACCTTAGGCACTTAATTAGCTCTCAGGACCCTAGTTCATCAGCTGTAAAACAAAGGGGTTGGACCAGGTGATCTTTCAACTCTTATGATTACAAGGAAGTAGGAAGCTCAGGGCAGCTGTGTGGGATTAGCTGCAGAGGGTGGGGTTGCCCAGGTGGAAAAAAGTCTCTTCTAGACTGGACAAGAGGCTTTTCAGAGTAGGTGGGTGACAGGGCTGCCTCCCTACCTGACCTCTGCTGCTCCTAGAACTGGGCTCACCCACAAGCCTGGGCAGCCACTCCTTACCCAGGTGACATCTGTGGGCAATGGGAGGTGGAGAGTGGAGTTCCCCCCTGGACCCAGCAGAGAGGACCCCAGGCGCCTCGAGCTGCCCTAGGATTCAGCCAGGGTCTGGCTGCCCCTCTCTCTCCCAGCAATGTGCAGCCCACAGGAACCAAGTCCAGGGACAGATACTGGACTCCAGGGAGCAGGGCGGTGGGTGATAGTGGGAGGTCAGCTGGGGCTTTTGGGCCAAGCGTCTGGAGGAAAGATGGTGGGGCAGCCACACTGAGTTGGCCCCTGTGTTCTGGAGACCGCCCCACGACACATACTCTTAGTCACACTCACCCAGGAGCCCTTGGGTTCACAAGCATCCTTGTTCTAAGACATATTTCTCTGTACCTTTATTAGTATTAGCGCTCAGCTCTAGCCTTTTCTGACTATGTGAAATCAACGTGAATAATTTTATAATTAATTTTTTTAAAAATGCAAACGCTCACACATGGATTAAGAGGACCCAGTGGTCATTCACGCAGCAAACACAGAGGATTTACAGTGCTGAGTCCAGTGCTAGACCTGGAGGACACGGGGCCTGGACTCTGGGCTCTCACAGGGGTGAAAGCAAGATCATGGAATCACCTAGGAGGTTCAGGGGAGATTCTCAGGAGGAGAGAACCCCAAGCTGAGACCTGGGGGACAGCTCAGGAGAGGGAGCAGCATAGGTGGGGCCAGAAGGCAGGTCCTACAGGGAGTTGACAAGGAAGTGCCCCTTCTACACTCACCACAGTTATAACCAATTATTTGTATAAGTTGACAAGGAAACGTTCCTTTTCCTGTACTCATTACAATTATAATCCATTATTTGCAAAAGTATCATTTAATATCTGTATCCCCTGCTAGGCCACAAGCTCTAGGAAAGGGGACAGTGCTTGCTATGTTCTCTGCAGGATTCCACTACCAACTCGGTACCTAGCACATAGTAAGTGTTCAATTAAATTGGTGTACAAGTAAATGAGAAATGATTCTAGCGTTAATGTGAGTCCGATCAGGAAGGAATGCGAGCCAGCTAATGAGTTTGGATGTTCTAATGACAACAGGGAGCCACCGAAGGGAATGAATGGCTCAGTCAGTTTCGTGCTCTGGGAATCCCTTTTTGGCTTTGTTGTGGACGATGGCTGGAGACAGAGGGTGGTAACCTAAACTCAAGCTGTGGCTGTGGAGATGAGCAGACTGTGCAGATTTGAGAGTTTGAGGAGAAATGAAATGCTCCAGGGGTCCAGGGAGTGGCTAAACATAAGGAATAAGGGTGACCGAGGCACCAAGAGGGTGCCCGGGCCTCCGGTTTGGCAAGTTTACCACCCAGGTCCTGCCGCACCACGTGCACACCCCATCATGGATCTCATCTTGGGACACTGTTACAATTCATTATCTCCCTACGTGACTCTCCCTTAGGTAGGATCAGGGCCAGTCACCTTTGCATCCCCAGTGCCCAGCACTGTGCCTGGTATGTAGCAACTGCTAGTAGGTGTTTAATGGAGGGAATTCTGATTGGAAATTGTATATACAACTTTAAGGGAGGGTGATTTTATTATTTAATAGATGCAATGTCATAGGCATCTTACAAAACATGAGTCACATGAAAGAAAAAGTCACTTAAGTTTGGGAAGCAGTGGTCAGAGGCCTGGGAGGGGTAGGAGGCGAGGAGGAGGGGTGTGGGGAGAAGAGGGAGGGGCTCCCCTGAGCTGTGAGGGTCACTGGACAAAGGAAGCCTTCTAGATTAGGCAGCCAGTGAGACGGGAGCCTGTGGAGACCAGCAGGTTTGGAAAACTAGGTGATGAGTTTGGGTACCTGTGGGACATCTAGCTTGAGACAGAAATTGGTGCGTCATCAGCAACAGAAGGTTCTGGAAACCTTAGGTGTGGGTGAGAAGACACAGGGTGAGTTGTGGCAGGATGTGGAGAGGAAGGTTGGGATGCCCCAGAGAAAAGAACTTTTAAGGAGGGGACAGAGGAGTGAGTCAGGGAGCATTGTGGATATCTCAAGACTCTGAGGCCAATGACTTCCTCTCTGTTCCCTCCACCCTCCTCGTTATTATCCCTTTACTGTAGCCGGGGAGAGGCACCAGCACTGTGGAGCCTGCATTGAAACCCCGGCTTCACAGGGTTCAATTTCTGCGTGTGCTTGGCTCACTTCCCTTTTGTGGTCACAAGAATGCAACATTCTGTGGTTTGTTTCCCCTCTGTGTCCTCACAAGGCCAGCCTCCTGGACTGCTACCCTTTCTCCTCAACTCAGTCACTTATTATTACCTTGTTGCCCTCCACACCCTGGCTTTTTACCCCTGAATTCCTCCAGGTAGTCCTGCCTTTCAGAGCGAACCCTCCGGCTGTGCCCTGGGGGGAGGCAAGGGGGTTTGCCAGTTTCCTCTAACTTCTTCCCTGCTTCCCCTTGCCTCTCCTCCCTCTGGTCTGGCTGAGAAAAAGGTCCAGAGCTGGCAGCAGCTGGCGGGAAACTCAGGGCTGGCTGCCCTCCCAGTTTCTGCGGCTCTGGGTGAGGTACAGCGGTGCACTGGCACATGTATAACAGGCACCTGGGGCAAAAAGCCCTGATTGGAAGTATTTATTGATCCCTGTGGTGTAACTATTCCCACCAATTTCAAGCAACCAACAACAAGTCATGAACACAGGACTGGGAAGAGGAGTGTGGTGGCATACTGTCACGCCCCCTTTTCCACCACATGGACACAGTAGGCGTAGGCAGCCTCGAGAGCATATGTAACTACAAAATGTAGTGAAATAATTAGGAAGTGATGAGTTTTGAGTATCACTTTTTTAAAAACATAACTCATTGTAAGGTTTAACCATTTAAATTTTAAAATAATGGCTGTTTAAACAGCTGATTCGCAAAATTCCTAAAAATTTAACAATGAGCTCTTGCAAGCAGTATGAACTGGCAAACCACTGAGTGCCATCTGGGCCAGCAGAAAAAAGGGAGACTTCAAGTCCTAAAGTTCAGGGGACAATATTTACACTGATATGTACTCTTGCCTGGCATCCTCTCTCTGCCCAGGCCTTGGGCACTCGGTCTGGATGGCAGGTGATGGGCAGCAATTCTCAGCATCCCCTTATAGTCAGACCCAGGAGAAGCAGATTCTGGCCCTGGGCACCCTCTCCCACCTGGCAGATGTGTGCTTTCTTGTGCCTGGTCAGGTCCCAGCCTCTGGATACCTACCCTGGCAGTCCCCAGAGTTGGGGCGTTGCAGAGGTGCAATGTGCTTGTCTTCTGATAATGTGAAATCCTGTGAGGGCTGGAACTTGCACATTGCTCAGAAAGCAGGCTTGCCCAATCATTCTCTGCAAAGAAAACAGAAGAGAACAAAGCCTCTTTCTGAGCCTTTCTCTTTCTATGGACTGCAAGGGGCAAGGATAGTGCTGGGTCTGAATGGATGTGGGAGAGATGACAGCTTTGGGGTGCAACTGAACCTGGGGTCATTTCTGAACAGTGGGAATGAAAAGCATCTGTGGGTTCTTTCAATACATTCCAAACGTGCCATCCTTTGTGCTAGTGTTGTAGCCTCCAGCCCCTGATAGACACACGGACCACCAGGCATCAGTGAGTTATAGGAAACACACTCTTTATTCAGCCAGCTGGGTCTGCTGGGGGTACGCAGACCCCAAATTAAGCAGTCCCGAAATGTAGAGGTACAGGGTTTTTAAGCCCTAAACCCCATTCTTCATCCTGTTTGAACACACAAGTCTATTTTTCTTCTTTTTACTAATTGTCAACCCACAGGTCGGTTGTGCAAACGGGGGGTACAGAAGCAGAAAGCTTACTGTTAGAGTGTTATGTTCCCATGGGCGATAGCCAAACAGTAATTTTCCAGCCAGCACACTAGGTCTTGGGGGACATCAGAGGTGGTGACCTTTAGTGGTGAAAACCTTGTCTTGGTTGCCCCAGGAAGTAAGGGACATTTCTGGCTGATGTTTCTGTGTTTCTGCCGATGACCTTTGTGAAGACTAAAGAAAAGGAGTCACCTCCTCGTATCCCACATGCCTCAGGCCCTAATTTATGTCTCAACTGAAGATGCCTTCCCTTGCTCATAATCACGGCCAATCACAAACCAGCCCATCGCAACAGGCCCCTCCCTGCTCCCTCTCTGGGAGTTGCTGCCTGTACCTGTAGTGCTTCTACATTGTCTCTTGGGGTCTTCCTTTGGGTGTAGGTGGAGTTCATGTGCTCTGATTTCTAAGCTCAGGAAGGCTAGGGCTTTGTCACTCACTCACTCATTCATATAACCACCCAGGTAAAGAAATAAAACTTTGGCTACTTTTGTTTTTATTTATAGAAAGGAGGATGGAAGGTCTGTTCAGGATTCATTGGGGGGTCAGCTCAGGGGAGCATCCATCCTGAGTGGGGGCAGAAGGTGAGGCAGAGGGAGGCAGGCTGCCGGTCACCTACCACACCTCAGGATTCAAACATGTTCACCTACAAACACCTCTTCCATCCCGGCAAGTGGGGCTGATTTCCCACTAGGTTTCTGCGGCTCATCAAGTCAGTTTTAAGCAATCACAAAATATAATTAATGAAAACAAAACTGAAGAGGAATTAAGGTAAAGGAGGTAGAAAAAATACTTATAACCCCCTGACCAAACCCCCGTTCTGCTCTGCTCTCCTTTCGGACTCTGTGCTAGTGGATACCTACCTGCCTTCTGTAAACCGTGAGACAGTGTCCAGATGCATGGTACTTATTCTCTCTTTTTAAAATTGGCCTGTAGATTACTCACAGAGGGCATTTCAGTGTGTTCTGCTCTGTGCCCCTCCTCTAGACAGCTTCACTTGGCTTTCCCGCGTGTGGTAAAGACCTTTTTAGTCTTTCTGAGAAAAAAAAAAAAAATTATGTTGTTCCCATCAAGAAATCCAGTTCTAGCTATATTCCATCCAGCTGTATCATGGTTTTAAGTTTGATTTCTCACTGTTTAACATTGCTTATTTGCAAAATATTTTGGGAGATTTAGCTGAAATTCAGACACAACCAGTGGAAGGCTCAGGAGCAAGGCTAGGACACCATCTACTGGTTGCTTTGAGTATGACAAAATTGAACATGTTGAGCCTCCTGTTTGTACAGGTGAAAGAGTTGATTTTACCGTTAAAGATGGACAAGATGTGTACGACAATACATGTAACTAACAAAGGGGTTGTGTCAGAATCCATAAAGAACTCTTACAGGTTAATATAAAAAAAACTCAATAGAAAAATGAGCAAGGAGACTTATAAGTGCTCTTTGTAATAGAGGACATACAATGCGCAATCGATTTATGACAGATGGTCAACTTTTTATTTTCAGAAACTCATAGTAGGAAAAGAGATGGAGGAAGGCTCAAGTATAGTGGAAGCCTAATTACATATTCTGGAACAAACAAACAAGAACAACCCAAACAAAAACCTCCCAAACACCTCCCAGGTAATTCAGATTTTAGCCACTTGGGGGAGATCTTTCCCTTTACTTTGATTTTCATCAGAGAAATGAAAATTTAAACTACCGTGAAGTACCACCACATATCCTCCAGAATGGTTAAAATTAAAAGACTGACAATGCCAAGTTGCCAGAAACGTGGGGCAACAGGTACTCTCAGACATTGCTGGTGGGGGTTCCAATTGATACAACTTTGAAAAATTATTCAGCATTATCTGGAGGCAGAGATTGGGACCTGGCATGAGAAGGCCTTTTGGGGCCAGACAAGTTTTATTTCTTGACCTGGGTGGTTATATGTTGTCTTTATGATAATTTATCTTTGATGTGAGCACTTGAAAATGCATGTAACACTTCAGTTATAAAGTTAAAAAATAAAAAATTAAAGGTGGAATGGTAGTGTGAGATGGCTAACCAGGAGGATACAGGCAAGAGTATGGAAAGGTACTAGTTTGGGAAAGGAGAGAATCAAGTGTAGGCTGCACAATCTCTCTACATATTTCAGATTCTTATCCCAGGGCGTCTGCCTCTCTTGCCTTGAGGATTCACGCCCTATGCATTTTGTTTTGACTCCGCCAGTCCCTTGAATTACTTCCTTCGGGACTAACAAAGAGTTGAAATCTGTCCAGTGGTTTTGAAGAGCACCAGTGACCTCAGGGGAGATAGTTCAGTCAAGTGGAGGCAGCGAAATCCAAAGTACCATTCCGATGCCTCAAAGAACAAGAACTCAGTTAAAAACCAGTAAACATTTGGCTATTTTTTTTGCCAAGCATACACGTAATTATATTGTGTTCCTAAATCATTATACTTACATTACTTTTATACATCTATTGCCTAAAATTTGGTTGTGATTTTAAGTACATTAGTCTACATTGGATTGCTTTTGTATTACATGTTTCCTAGTTATAACTATATTTAAGGGTTGTCTGTGACCTATTCTTGCCTTACAATTCTACCTATATGACTTTGGGCAAGTCACTTAACTTCACCTGGTCTGAATTTCTTCATTTGCAAAATGAAGATTATAATATTCTTCAGAGTTCCATCATGAGGATCAAATAATAAAGTGCACAGCACAGTGTCTAAAATGCAGTATGGGCTCAATAAATGTTAGCGATTATTTTCTCCATAAACCAAAAGTTGACTAATTTGGTATGGCTGATATATGGGAGGTAGGATAGTGGTGGTGGAGAGGATGGAACTGGGGTGGAGTAAGCATTCACTAGATCAGAAGGCTTTTGTGTGTCATTACCAAGGGGATGGACTTTATCCTATAGGCTAGTTTCTCAAGTCATCCCTAACAGGGGTGTGACCTTCTATCTGTCGGGATGAAGGTATGGCCCAAAATGCTCTCCCAAAACATCATGCTGTTGTTTCATTTCCTATTTAATTTTAAAAATACATAGGAATTTTGTGTTTTATTCAATAACATGTTTAGTGGAGAGGAGGTGGCCTTCAAAGATCAATTCTTGGTTGAATGATTATAAAATAGATGGCATTTAAAAGTAGTCTCAGTCCACTTTAGAAAAAACCATTTCCAACCAATTGAACCAACTTTTTGAGATGTCCCAATTTCAATAAAATATATCTTAAAGATGAGAATGTGTCAAAAACCAAATATATATCACTGAACACTTTAAATTTTATAATGCTTTATCTTAGGGGTTTAAAAAATATCCTGGCCTTTGCAAAATATTCTTACACAAAAAAGCAGAGGATGGAATAGGCTTGTATTCTCATAATTCTGAACCTTCAGTCAAGCTGTAACAGGTTAAGAGCCTGTTGGAACTAGGATTTGCCCTGTCACTTGCACAGGTGAACATGACAGATTAATGAATGGAAGTCCAGGAAACTCTTCTCTTCACTCCACTTCATACCTTCATTGAGGTCAAACATTCGCGATAATCACTGTTCAGAGGCAAATATCCCTGCAACCATTTACCTGTTAGCAGGTTTCCTCTGGAAAAGAAGTGGGGCAAAGATGATAGAGAAAGGTGGGGTCAGATCTTCAGTCCTAGAAATGTCAAGGGAACAGAGGTGTCTATCTTAATTTCATGAGGCCTCTAAAAATTTCCTACTTAAAAAAAAAAAATCCTACTTTCTTACCAAGGAATAGCTCAATATATTTTGAAGAATACCAACCCCCACGTATTTTTTCCATTGGCCAAACTTTATAGCTTATGTTCTGTGAAAGTCACATGACAGCCTTAAACCAGAATGCTGCTTGAAAAGGATGAGATCTTTGGTGATAATCACTGAGGCTGGATTTTAAAACCTGCTAATCTTAAACACATGATAAATGTAGAGATAATATTTAGTCGTAAGGCTTCATATTTCCTGTTTATACTTAGCCTATTTTCTAGCTTACAGCAATTATAATAGATCATAGTTAGAATTATAACCAAAAATATTCTACTAGTATCTTAAAGCTGAAAGTTTAGCATAATCAAGAGCTTGTAAAGCTGTTAGTTACCCCAAATTAGAATTTGTTAGTATCTGACATGGACTGAAAAAATGACCCATCAAGATAAAAATATAGCTAGGTAGATGATCAAATAATATGCAACATCTCTTTATAACTTATCTAAAACTATTTTATTAGTATTTTTAAAGATAGTTGAGTCTTTTCCTGGGTAACTGAAAAACTTGAAAGAACATTATTATTTTAAAAGCCTCAAAACCAATTTTCATCTCATTTAGCAGATAAAATGTTTTCATTTGTGAGCTCCCAGTTGGCATAAACTATATAAGGTACTCAACATACATACATTTTTATTTCCTTTATTTTAATTAAAGTTATTAAGTTATAACTTCAGTGAACAATTTAAAAATCAAGTGAACAAGCTTTATGTTGAAAAGTATCGTTAAATGATTCTGGTGATCATAGTGTTCTGGGTAGAAAACTGCTTTGCTAGTTAGTGAACGTTAGATATGGCACATAGATATTTAAAAACTTGCTACTCTTTTCCTACATTTTTGCCCCAAACTCCAAGGGAGATAAAGAAAAAAGGTCAAGGGAAGAAAAGAACCTTTGGTACCTCAGGTAGCCTCAGGCTGACCAGTCACAGAATCTTCTAAGTGAGCCGTCTATGACGTTACAGCCTTCAAACAGTTCAACAAGGTGCACCAGGAGCTGGTGAACTTTTCATATAAAGGGAAAGATAGTACGTTTTATGTTTGTTGCAACTACTCAACTCTGCCACTGCTGCATGAAAGCAGCCACAGACAATGCATAATCAAATGAGTGTGGCTGTGTTTAAGTAATTATTTATAGACAATAAAATTTAAAGTTCATGTAATTTTCACATCATGAAATATTATTTTTAAAAACCATTTTAAAATGTAAACATTCTCAGTGCTTTGGGCCACACAGAACAAGCTGCCTTTGACTTGGCCCATGAGGCGTAGTTTGCGGACCCTTGGTCTACACTCTCAGACTTCATGACTGTCCTCACCAGTCTTACACTGGGCTTCTTTCTTTTCCTTTCTGCCACTGTTGCTGGGGATGAAGGGACATTAAAAGTGACTGATATAAAATAAAAAAGGTGAACGTTCTTCTAATATGTCTTTTTATCCTATCTGGAAGTTTTTTTCAGGCTTTTTTATTAAACATCCGAGAGGGCATTATAATCAGAGATTATAAGACTGGATAGATTATCATCTATTTTCTAATGATTTTCTTTTTAAGAAGATTATGTTTCAAGGCCTACTATTATTAATTAATTAAAAAACAAATTTGAGGGACTACATACATTTTCATTTTTTAATAAACCACATGGAAAAACAATACTATAATAAGTGTATAGGAAATTACAATTTAAAAATTGCAAATACAGTATATATACATATACTATACTTTGATTTTAAATTACATGGACAAACCCCAGCTTCAAAATCTTTCTAAAATCAATCATATGCAAAATACCTGGTTTCTGAAGGGGTATATCGAAAAGCATATACAATTTCTTAAAACTGTGATATGGCTTAATAACATTTATTTAGAGAAGCATAAGGTTTCCAGATGTACAGTATCTTCCAAGTGTAAAGAGGACTTACTGTCACTTTTCAATTTTGTGTTGTAGCTATTTCAGAACACACTTAATTGCAGTATTTAAATTGACACTGTCAGAGATTTAACTGGGAAAGTCTCCATAGATGTTTTCCAGTCTTACCAAAAATCAGAAATTGTTGGTCCCCACAATATGATTCGAAAAACAAGTTAGATCCTTTGTAAGCAAGAATTCAATGACAGGCTGGCCTGAATGCACACACACAATTCAATACTGAAGAAACTCCCACAATTTCTTCTGTCCAATTTACATGCTCCTACCGACATCACAAACAATTTTCCTGACCGGTGATCTGTAAAACAAATCTGAAGCCCTGTCTGGTGGGATTCACACGACAGAACTCTATTTAGGGTTTGCCAATGGTATTTTGGTTAATCAATTATTTGGAGATCAGACTTGCCTCCCCTCAACACAGCCTATTGCAAGGTGTCACTATCTATTTGTGACTAATACCCAATAGGCTCATGAGCTAAGTTTGGTTCAAAAACAAACTGAACCACATGAACTAATACCTAGGAACACATTCTATAATTTTACATTTACTATGTGTGAGGTACAGTCAACAGAAAAATTTCTGGGTTCAAGAGACAGAACCAGAACACTGGGACTCCTCGGAGCAGGCAACTTTGTTTTAGAAAATGGAAATAAAGCATCCAAAGTTGCAAAAGAAACAGCAAAATAAGAAATCCTGTGATTTGGCAAATAATACTGATTGGGAAACAATACAAGTTGTGAGAATCTGGACTCACATTATACAACGCATAGCTAATGGAAAATGTACGTGGGAATTACAGTCACTGGTGGTTCTGCATTTCAAAGCTCTCTGAAATATGCCTTATTTAACTACATTCCCCACATTTTATTTCCAAGGCAGCTCAGTCGATAATGAAACAATAGCACTTTTCCTAAAATTAATCAAAAGGCTGCATCTGGCCAGAGTTGTGAAACACAGGTTTATGAACACAAGTAACTCTGATTATTTGCAAATGTTAATTAAAACACACTGCACTGAAAAACTGCCCAGTTTTTATGTTGGGATCTGTTTTCCCAGGGAAAAAGGAACAATGCTAGATGTTTATCCACACTCAGCCACAGCTTCCCAAAGGACAATGGAGAGCTGTTTCTCTGAGAGCTGGGTGAGGAGCATAATTCCTGGTTGTAGGTGACGGCACACCAAATGCTCTGTGTCAGAAACTGTGCAGTCCCTGCTCCTATCTGCGAGGTTCACATCCTTCTCTGTGGCTTTTGTCAAGTTACAGTTAAATCTATGAATTCTCATATTTCACAGACTTAGTAAAGTATAAGTACAAAATCTGTAGTTCTTGCTACAAAAAAACAAAGCACAGGAAACTTCATGTGTACCTCATTTTAAACAGAACATGATAATTAAGATTTACAAAAGTTTTCAGTGTTTCTGCATTTTACAAAAGGATCCTTTTCAATCCTCAAGTGGATTTTAGATTGTTTTACCCAAAACTTTTCAAGGAACAGGTCAATGTGAAAAGTCAGATATACCTATTTAAGAAAAAGGAAAGTTTACAAGAAACAAGCTTAGTAGATACGAGAAACAACTGCAAATATGGGAAAATCTATGATAATACAATGAATAGTCTTTTCTCTTGGTAGGTATCCAAATCCATAAATGCCCAGATGTGCACTGAAATGCCTCTGTTATTCTTACTTGCCTTCTATATTTGACTATTTTGATTTAACCAATTTGCTTTTGACTTTTGAAAAATTAAAATCATCATTTTAAATGGATTCATAGTAAGAATCCCATACATTTTTCAACTCAATTCAATAAACACTGGGCTTTATAAGGTGCCATTAACCCATATCAATTCTTTTGTTGGATACCATCAACTCTTAATAATCTTTTAGGTAAATTCAGGTTTTATCTTAGGTTTACTTATAGCGAGGTACTTGGTAGAAAGTTGAAATGTTTCCTTCATTTATGTTCTAAGTCATCCACACACCTATCAAGGATTTTGGCTCAACTTGTGTGATACACGTTTACTTTGAATGGACTCCTCATGTGCATAAAGATAATCTCAAAACCAACCGCAAAATGAAACATGAATATTCATGATTGCCTCTTTAATTAAACTGTTACCAATTAGGTTGCCTTCAGTTTGGAAACATGCTTAGCCTCCCCTACAACACATTTAATCCACCCTATTTCAGTGCTTTAACACACACACAAACACAGAGTCGAAAACCCCTGAAGTTTTTGTTTTCTCTTCCCCCAATCCCTTTGAGCATTTCTACTATGGTATTACCAAAAAACTTCAAAATTATATTTTAGGGTTTCTGGAGTCCATGGAGAATCCCTAACCTATGTCATCAAACAGAAATTCTCTCTGGAGGAATGTGGTTAATCCCCGCTGTGAGAGGTGGGTATCACAAACGAAACCTCAGCCCTCCAGAGTTCTTCCCTGAAAGGGCACACACACACGAACTGGTATGGCGGCAGGGAGCAAAGTACCAGGCAAACTTTTGGTACAAAGCGTAAGGCAGTTTTTAAAAAGACAGAGCATCATCATTTACATTTTGCAGTCTCTGTTATTCTTAAGTAAAGATAAATTCCATGAAGAATAAAAGTGATTTCAGGAAGACTTAGATCTGAAACTCCATACTCTGTCCTTGCTCTTATATTTTGTTTAAATTATCATATAGTAATTTGAGTTCAACTTCTCTGCCATTTAGAATAACACTGAAAATATTATTCCTAATATTTCCTAAATAATTTCATGACAGTGACCACAAAATGTAAAGATTTGGTTCTGATAAGATTACAAATAACCAATAACATTAACTTTGAGATTTAAAACCCTGTAGCAACTGGAAAAAGTTGTTCATAAAGTATAACTATAACATTAAGACTTATTTGTAAAATAAAACATTTCTGAAACACTTAGGAATACATGCTTATTCCACTCTGGATAATTACTAGTACTTTCTGAAATCAGTTGAGAAATAATTTTTGTAAAAAAAGAGCTTGGTGGCAAATTCCAGAAGTTGGGTGTCAAGATTATGTTAAAAAAAAAATTCAGTTTTCCAGCACTGCCTTGATATAAAACGGTCTTTGAAAAGGACTTTTAAATGCAAACACAGAACTCTTGATGCTTCCTTTAAGACATGTACTCTGTCATAATTAATAAAGTATGGTCTTGGATTGTCTTCTATGAGGTAACTGTAGAATCACGTCTCATTCTGTAAACCGTGTTTTGGAAATATCTTCATTTGAAAACCATGATGAAGTCTCATTTTACCATTAAACAGAAACTAGAACTACTGGGCTGACTGTAAGACCGGTGCATGACATGGACACAGCTGTCAGGGAGTCTACTTTCTTATTTAGGTGTGCATTTATTGCTCTCAAGTCTGTGACTGCAGGATAAATAAGGCAGTAGTCCCCCAAACATCTAAAATTAGGAACTGGAACTCCGACAATTTGCACAAGTTCTGTCCACTTCTTGCTTGTAACTCTGAAGCTCAATAGTACATTTATACATGCCAAATGTGTTCAAT
Source organism: Pteropus vampyrus (assembly GCF_000151845.1). Lineage (NCBI taxonomy): Eukaryota > Metazoa > Chordata > Mammalia > Chiroptera > Pteropodidae > Pteropus > Pteropus vampyrus. The sequence goes on from NW_011888800.1 coordinate 10,025,612, forward strand.
AACATATGCTTTGCTTTGGACTGTACTTCCTCCCATTTAGATGAACTTCCAGGAACTGCAATGTCAAGAAAATATCATTACTATTCATTATACATAGTTACACATTAGTAAATAAGACGAGGGAAAAAACAATCTTAGTATAACGTGAACATATTTTAATTAGTTTGATTTCTACCCTCTTGAAGCTATTCTGTCAGAGAAGTGTGTCAGCATAATACAAAGCCAGAATGGCCTATCATTATCTCAATCTCTCCAGTCCACTCTGAGGTACAGAAAGAATACTAGACATCAATTACAAGTCTTTCGCCTTTTGTACTTTTTTTAAATAAACCACATGCATGTGCTATTTTGATAAAAAAATAAAATAAAAAGCACCAATCTACAAAATAAAGAAATAAAAACCTAGGGTCTAGCTTTCTTATGTAGAAAAAGTATGGTAAATATTTAAGTAAATATTAAGTAAATATACTTGATGCCTTTAATCTGAAGGCAAAAATGTGTAATGTCTCATCTCAAAGAGATCAAAGTTACTGCTCTGCTATCAATACTGACCTGCAACTCGCCTTTTGAAGAGCCCACACCTCCCTTAAAACAAATCTTTCCAGCAGAAACGTCTTCCTACTTAATTATAAGCACAGATTTTAATTCCAAAGATAGAAGTCCACCCACCCCAGCATTTACCGTCAATGACATACTTAGCTGTATGTGCACTATGGCAGTGGGTTTTCCTGAAGTGAGAGACCAGACATTTAAATCTTCCACAGAATGTACATCTTCTATTTTCATCAAAGCTTCTTTGATATAGTCTACATTCAAATGCCTTGGTACACCTATTAGTTCAGAATATATCATTTATAAGTAAAGTTTATTTTGGGGAAAAAAGTTATACATTATTAATAAGACTTTTTTTTTCAAAAGAAACCAAATGGCTTTGCCAAATTCATTTTAAATGAATACTTTAAAATATATTAATACTTTAATATAAACCATGAACACCTATAGCAGATATACATAAGAGATTAATATTTTTTAAATGTTCATTTTCATTAAAAAGGAATGTTACTCATACCAGAATACTTTAATTAACAAATAGCTAGAATAGATGAAAAAAATCCAATGATGATAAACCTACTGTTGAGAACTTATATTTACATTCTTACACTTAATATTAGTAAAGCAAGGATGCTGAAAATATAACAAAGTAGCAAATGCATATTAAGGAATTAATAAACCCCTAAATATATCTGCTTTAAGAATCAAAAGAGTTGCATTCTTGTCCTAGCTCTACAGTTTATTAGTAGCATTACCTTAAGTGATGCTACCCCTCTGAGTCTCAATTTTCTTGTTGGTAAATGGGGATAATAATGTCTGCCTTACCCACTTTTCTTAGCTATTATAAGGACCAAATGGATAACAGATGGGAGAGTGCATCTATTCTTATGTTTATATACACGTAAGGTGGTGGCACTGTAGTCTCATAAGTATTAGTAAAAAAACAGGAAAAGACATGACTCCTACCTAGATGCCCCCCACCTCCATCCGATTTAGGAAAGTAATAAATCCACAATGGGGATATTAGTGAGATCTTACCTTCTAGTATTATAACTACTGTGTCCCATATGATGCGAAATGTTGTAAAAGCCACAAGTAATGAAAATACATATGTACAGATGGGATCAGCAATCTTGTACTCTGGCTGTAAGGTGAGGGATCAAAATTGTGTGATTAAATACTGACAGACATAAAACAGACCGTAAAGAGGAGTAAGGCATACTCTGTTCCCTATTCTTTAGCAGGACTGGAGAATACCTTTAAAATTTGGATATTGCAATTGAGAAACATTTTCACTCTTTCCTAGAATGTTTAAATGTTTTTCTTCATGGGACCGATTTCCAGAAGTTTAATTGTTCTATTGTTGTTTTCCTCTGTGCCTTCTCTAAATCTTCCTCCCAGAAGGAGTTTTAGCAGTCATCTATCTGATTTAAGCCCCTCATATTAAAGAAGAGGGAAGTCAAGTTTAGAGTTGAGAGACTTGCTCAAGGGCAAAGCATTAATGGCAGAGCCAAGACTACAACCCAGATCTCTGGATTTTACTACAGTGCACATTCCAGTACCTGGCAGTTCAGTGACAAGGCTTAAAACTGAGTTATCCAGTGAAGGCACTACCAAAGCCAGCTACAGATAAGTTACCTTAAGACGTGATAGTGCTAACAAAAGAACTATACTGGTGGCTCAATCAGGCTTGTGTATTTGCAAAATGAATAGGATTGGCACTCGTGCCCAGTATACTGATTAAAGAGAATCACCTTTGGTTTTAATGTTGAAATTAAATATATTTCAAATAGAAAAATTAGTAATCGTCTTACCTTGAATCGTATGATGTATGCAGCTATTAGCACACCAACACTCTGTACCAAATCCCCCAAAGCATGTACAAATGCAGCTCTCACTGCCAGGCTATCCTGGCCATGGTTGTGTCCACACCCAGAACCTGTGGTAGAAGAATTTGAAGGCAGGGAGTGGGAATGGGCGTGATGGTGACCAGACTGGTTCAACAGAAACCCCATTCTGTTAAAAATAAAAGAAAACATTATTCTTCTTCCTACCATTATTAAAAATATTTGTTACTAATCAGACATTAATGAGGCAACATGGAACTCGTTCATTCAATAAATATTTGAGTATTATTTATCAGGGACTGTTTTAGGTGATGGGTCAAAACAGTGAAGACAGACAGACATATCCCTATCCCCATGGAGCTTATGTTCTAGTAGGGAAGGCAGAGAAGTAAACAAATACCTAATGTACTACTGCCAGGAGATGAGAATGCTTTGAAGAAAAGTAAAATATTGCAAGGGGATGGAGAGTGATAGGGAGAGTGGTCTGAGAAGGCCTCTCTTAGATTCCATTTGGGCAGTGACTTGAATGAAGTCAGGAAGCAAGCTGTGGGGGAAGAGTGTTCTAGGCAGAAGGAATACGAGGGCAAAGGTCTTGAGATGAAAATGTGCTCTATGTACTTAAAATAAGGATCTTATTAAAAAGGCTTTGGTAAGGACTTTGGACTTTATTCTATGTATGAATGAAAGCCACTAGGACAGGGACGGGCAAACACTGGTCTGTAGACCATATCTGGCCCACTGCCTGTTTCTGTAAATAGTTTTATTGGGACACAACCATGTTCACTTGTTGACATACTGAATGTGGCTGCTTTTGTTCTGTAATAGCAGAGATGAGTAGCTGCAAAAGAGACTGGCTCTAAAAGCCTAAATGTTTACTATCTGGTCCTTTACAGAAAAAGTTCGCTGACCCCTGACCCAAATGATTAAGTATGTAACTTAAAAATTTCAGTTTTTGGGAAAAAAAGTTGGTAGTTAAAAAAAAAAAAATCTCAGTAACATAAAAGAATTATAGAAATTAAATAAAACAAACTTTGTCTTAAATTCCCGATTATTAGTCAAACTTCAGTATTGCTGAGCAAACTAACGAGGAATTTATAATTCTAACAGTGTTTTATTAATATTTATAAGAAAAAGTGATATACTAGTTTATATTAAAATGTCACTACACATTGCTGAATGCATGTATGTCTCTAAGTTCACAGTATTTGAAAATATTAATGTGAAAAAAATAGAGTGTATGAGACGTCATTATAATGGTGGATACCTGTCATTACACATTTGTCCAAACTCATCTAATATACAACACCAAGACTGAACCTTAATGTAAACTATGGACTTTGGGTAATTTTGATCTATCAATGTAGGTTCATCAATTATTACAAACGTACTACTCTAGTGAGGGATGTTGATAATGGGGGAGGCTATGCATGTGTGGGCGTAGGAGATATATAGGAAATCTCTGTATCTTACCCTCAATTTTGCTGTGAACCTAAAACTGCTCTAAAAAGTAAAGCCTATTAAATTTTTTTTTAAAAAAATAGAGCTTACATTACATTAACTGCAACTCCAACAGCTGCGGTAATGAGCATTATATCTCCATTTATTTCATACTTCATATGGATAGTTCTTTGGACAGCTTCATATAGGAGGAATCCCATAAGTATATACACCAACAGCACACTAATCATAGCTGACAAAACCTCTAGAGCAAAAAATATAAAAAGATGTATTTGCAGATGGTTATTACACTTCATATAAATTAAAGACACGGTTATTACACTTCATATAAACTATATACAATCTTTTATTTATTTATATCTTCTTTCCTCTAAGAAGATAAAAATACTATATCATTTTTGTCATGTTATTTTCCTTAAAATTTTTTTTTATTATTTGATATAGAACATTTTTTTAAATTGGATATAACTGACATGTTAGTTTTAGGTATATGACATATATATATATTTATTTAAGTGTTTAGTAGTTTGATCTAGATCCTCCACTAATTCACTCCTACCATATCATACCATCCCCTCATTTCTTTAGGGTTAAATTATGTATATTTATAGACCATGCACATGGTAAAAAATGCAAAATTGAGAAAAAAATATTTGTAACATGCATGACCACAAACTAATTTCTTAATAGATGAGTATACTTATAAGTCAATAACAAAGTGAACCCACAAGAAAAAAATGGGTGATGAACATAAATAGTAACACACAGAAAATAAACAGAAATGGCCAATTAATCAAAATCAGTCTTAATATAAGAAATTCAAATAAGAATAAAATTCCTTTTTGGCTCTTACTAAAATTGGCAAAGGTTAAAAAAAGTTTGATAATAGCCAGAGTTAGCAAGGACATACTGGTGGAAGGACCAAATGGAACTATCATTTTGGAGAGCAGTTAGTAAAACTACTCAAAATTCCTTGATTCTAGGAATCTATCTGATAAGAAACACATCCATATGTATGTGAAGATACCTAGAAGGTTTTTCACTGTAGGTTTGTCTGTAGCATCAAAAAAAGATCTGGAGACATCACTAATGAAGAACCTAATAGATAAATTATGGTATATACATATAATGGGACACCATACAGCCATTTATATACACACGCGCGCGTGCGTGTTTGTGTGTATATAAACAAAAATTAGGCAAATTGATACTCATAAGAAAGACAAGAAAACGTTACATCTGGAAAGTGAGAGTAGGAGCTTAGAGAATTTATTTTTCATTTTATTCTTTTTGGTGATGTCTGGAAAGTTTTAAGTTTTTAACCACAAACATGTATTACCTTTAGACTAAAAACAAACACATTTTTTTATCTATGCAGGTATTCATGAGTATACTCTAACCCAGGAATTCCTCTAAGAATGATATACACACACTCTTGCTGACTGAGTTGCCCATGTGCAAAATAAGGTATATTATGAAGCTATTCATCAAGCATTGTATGTAATAGCAAATAATTAAAAACAATAAAAAAGTAATTAGTAGAGGCCTTATGACATGGGATACTATGCAGCTGTAAAAAAGAATAAGGCTCTTTATGTTCTGATAAGGAATAATCTCCAAAATACAGAGTTATGTGGAAAAAGCAAAGTACATACCAGTGTGTATGGTGTTACCATTTGAGTGAAAAGGAAAACAAATATATAAATAATCTGTACATGTACTCTCTGGAAGGATGTACAAAATACAGATTAAAAACTGGTTGTGAGGAGAATGGGTGGTTGGGAGACAGGGACTTTGCACTATACGTGCTTTCATATCCCATATGAATTTTCTACGATATGTGTATAAAGTAGAAATAACTTTATATCTTCAAAATAACAAAAAATAGGGCAATGTGAAATATATATATTAAAATAATCAACTAACGTTATATAAAACAAGTGTTGACATTTAAAACAATAAATGCAAGAAAATACTTTTAAAGAAAATTTTTCCTTTAGAGAAACCAGGCATTAATACTATGAAATATTAAAAGGTAAAACAATCTGGAAAAACTGTTATCTGGGTTGACTCATTACTCAAAGGTTCCAGGCAATTCAAGTATACCGGATGGACTTTGATACACTTTAATTCCAACAAATAAATTACACCACAGAAAAATTATTTAGCAATTATAGCTGTTTCCTGAAGACATCTCATTAATTTAGATGAAACTCCAATAAAGTCCTGTGTATCAACAAAACAGATGGGATAAGACAAAAAGCACAATTACTATTCAAAACTATAGTACACCTATTCCTGACATCATCATGCTTTGAAAGACACACAGGGCTGAAGAAGACAGAGAAAAGACCAACTGAAATATACAAAGCTGTGGAGAGACAACCATTTTAAGTCCAGACTCTAAGCTCCTTGAGAATAGGACCAAGCTACATTCCATGTTACATTTACTGTAGCACTTGGCAGAGTGGCCTGCATCTAGTAGATACTCAAATATTTTTGGATAAATTTTAAAAATGAAGTTAGGTTGAGCAAGGGAAGATAAAAGACTACACAGTTAAGAAATTTAAACTAAATATGAATAATAGGTTACTGTGGTCCCCCCTTATCTGCAGTTTTGCTTTCTGCGGTTTCAGTTATTCACAGGTAACCTTGGTCCGAAAATATTAAATGAAAAATTCCAGGTATAAACAATTCATAAGTTTTAAATAATGCACTGTTCTGAGTAGCATGATGAAATCTCGAGCTGTCCCACTGCGTCCCACCTAAGATGTGAATCATCCCTTTGTTCTGTGTATCCATGCTATATATGCTCCCCAACCGACCGTTAGTTGCTCAGTAGCCTTCTCTGTTATCAGATTAGTTATGGGGGCGGGGGGAGAGGAGAGAGAGAGAGGTAGATAGATCACATTCATATAACTTATTATAATATATTGTTATAATTGTTCTACTTTATTATTAGTTCTGCTGCTAATCTCTTACTGTGCCTAATTTATAAATTAAACTTTATCATAGGATGTATATACAGGAAAAACAGAATATATAGAGTTCGATATCATCCACAGTTTCAGGCATCCACTGGGGATCTTGGAATGTATCCTCTACAGATAAGGAAGACTACTATATTTACTAAATCAGAGATTACTATATTTACTAAATCCCCCCCAAAAGTAAATAGGTTAAAAGAGAAGAATTAAGCCAAATACAAGACAGAAAACACACGGAATTTCTTGTCTTAAATTATACCTGCTAATGGTAAAATAAACATATATAAATAATGTAAAGAAGAAATAATTAAAATTAAACATTTTTTAAACTGTAAAATCTCATGTACTAGTGGCAGTCTCATTTTACTCACAGAGAACTTTTTTCTCTTTAAAATTGGTATTTAAAAAATATCAATCTTTCTCAAACTCTGCCAAAAATAAAAAAAAAGAAAGAGAACTTTATGTGTCAAGATTGAAGCTAGCAATTAGGCCACCATAGTTTTTAAGGTGCCTTAAAATCTTAAGTATGAAATTATAAAGCAAAACACTTTACATTTAGCTATACAAGTTAATGACATAGAGATGTGATTGCTTATGAAAATCTAAAACCAATAATTAAAAATTCTTTCAAAACCTCCTATAATTAGGTTGACCATACTTTCCAGTTTTCCCAGCATAGTTCCAATTCATGCATGTTGTCCTAGCATATTATTACAAGTGCCCCATTTCACTCTCAAAAGTGTCCTGGTTTAGATGATAAGTTCCAATAGTTACCCTAGGAGGTCTGCTAAATAAAATGTTAGATGCTGGGTTAAACTTGAATTTCATATAAACAACAAATAATTTTTAGTATATGTATGTGCCATGAAATATTTCAGACATACTGGGCATCCCATAAGAGCCACATGTGTATTTGCGCATGCGTGAAATTTGGTAAGCTCACATCCCAGTGATAATTTTCTGAAACACTTAAAATCACCTTCTTGTGAACGCTCAGATAAAGTAAAACAACCTTCAAAATAAAGTAAAATAAGAGTCAAACTAAAGCCTAAACAGAGTTCCTATGCAAGGAAGATTCCCACCCTCAGAAGGTCCACTAGGCTCCTGAAGCTGAAAACAGTAGTTTTCCACAACAGTTTTCACCTACATGAGGTAGCATGGAAGGAATCCCAATGTCTGTCCACAGTTAAGTGTAAAGGAATTCAGCTGATTCCTAGAAATTCCCAAATGACATAAGATATTACTATCAATGACATCCCTTTTCCAGCAAATAAGGAATGTGCCTTATATCCAGTTCCCTTAGTGAAAAGCAAAGACATTCATCTATTATTTTTTATTCTAATCACCGGTCAAAATGTCTTCTAGCTAGAAAACTGATAAATACAAAAGAAAAAAAATTTAAAATAGATTTTTAGGGCTGAGATTTACGACTGAGAAGCATAAGGTACAGATAATATTATATAGCTAAAAACCCTAATAGTAGAAATATGACCATTTATTCTGATAAAACAAACAAAAAACTCTTTAAACTGGTGAAATATCATGGATAGGACTAATCAGTGTTTAAATTTTTTTCCTAGTATTTTTAACATGATGGAATGCAGATAAACATAGGCAAGATTCTCTCCCCCCAACCTAACCCCCCACAATGTTTAAGAGAGAGGGATGCTTTCAATCAACCACCAAATTATGACTCCCTCCAATCTTCTCATTCTTGCTCTGGGTTGGTCTCTGGTCACATAATGTACAAGTAAGTTTTTCAAGACAAAAGGAGTGCATAGCATATAGATTTTTCATTTTCTAAGGGAGGCCCAGGAACTTTAACAATTGAAACCCTAGATTTCTGTGTAAGTTACTACTCCATTAGCTTTCGGAAAACTTGCCTAAATGGAAATTTAGCAAAAATGAAAAACTCTTGAATGAGATTTTTATGGAAATTCTAGAAAACCTATTATTATAGTAGTTCTAACATATTTTGCTACTTCACACATAAATAATTAAATCAGTCTACCTGGCTGAACTGTAGCATTGAAGGAGAGAGTAAGATGCGTGAATATGTGTTTTTTGTTATAACATCACAGATCTTTTTATTCAGCTGAAATATAAACAAATGTTTATGGTCAATGATCTAATAAAGACCAAAATATACCCTGAATTTCACATACAGAGAATAAACACTTTTAGTTTAAATGGCCAATAAATGGTAAGAGAAAATATTAATTATTAAATTGGAGAAAACATAGATTATCAAATTTCGATACTATAAAATATAAAAAATGTTTACTGCACATTTTAACACATCTATAAACTGCCCAAACTAGAGGTTTTCAAGATTCATATGATAAATGTTCAGTACTTCTGTCCTTCTGTTAGTCTCCATCATAGTACCTTATTCTTTCTCTTTGTAGCATTTAATATAATTTATGATTATGTTGTGTTTGTCTACAAATTTACCGCCTGCCTCCCTATCCTATATTATTATTCTTTCGACAGGTAACTACTGAGTGCCTACTCAGTGAATGAGTAACAATCTGCTTCAACTATGTAAACTGCACTCAACCTAAGCATATTTGCTTTTTTGTGAGTGCTGCTTAGGTGTACTAGCCTATCATAACTGTTAACTTTGCTAATGCTATGATGCCAATAATGAATACATTTCCATTAAATTATATAACACTTGTCTTTCTATTCTCTCAAAGAACTACATTTAGCACACATCTAAAGAGAGATTTCGGAGGTCTATTAAAAATCAATAGGGAAGGAGAGTGGAGATATATTTTCTTCTTTTGTGCTATTTTTCTCTTCTATCTTCTTCCAACAGAAAATAGGAAAGAAATAGAAAAATCAGTGGGCTGTATTGGATTTGCCTAGGACTTCCAAATTCATCTGTATTTCAGCTCAGCCACAGACAATCCTATAGCACTCAAGCTAAAGACATCATATAGGATTTTCAGTGGCCCACTCTTGCCACCACAATGCCAAACCAAACTGCAAAGTTTGTCTTTGGAGCCTCTCAGCTCCTATATAGTCTATTTCCTGCCTTCTTACCATTCTATCCATTCCTATTAATCCCAAGGTGCCCAAGACTCCAAGTTGACTTCTGGCTATCCAACACTGGCTACTTCACTCATGTCTTCCTTCTGCCACAGTAAAAAACTCCCATTTCTAGGAAGTAGCTATTCTTTTCCTATAGATGTTCATGTGATATGAATTAATTCTAAGATATGAATAATGAATAGGCATAACTCTTGTCATGGGTGGGAGGAAGGTGTTAAAATGAATCACTAACTGGAGAGGAGATTTTTTTTTTTGGCTGATGTATGAGGGAAGAGATTTTTTTAGCTGCATACTTTCTGCTCCTTTAGCATCAGGGAATAAAATAACAAATTACATAGAACTATATTATAACCATATACCTACCTCAGGACAACCATCATCTAGCCAGATTGGCCAAGGTTTTTGCTCAGTAGAAGTACACATTGCTACAAAAGACTCCTGCACTGTCACTTTGCCATTAACCTAGGCTGATGATCTGTATTACCAAAGCGTATATCTTGCTTTTTATTTCAAATACAGACAACTATGCTTACAACAGTCCTCTCACGTGACCACTATCTTTATCTAATCCATGCAGCCTCTTCAGCCCAAGAACTGGAAGAAAAGCCATATAAATAAAGTCAATTATACTCATAATCCACAGAGAAAGAAAAAAGTAGAAAGCAAGCAAGGGGATGAGGCTGTTCTCTTTAGAAAACACATTGTTCCTTTGTCTGGGAGATAGTGCCATTCCTCCTAAGGAATTATGGGATTTCTCCCACAATGTGGTTTCATTAAGTTCTAAGATGGCATACCCACAGTCAAATAAATCCAGGCATTTAAAAACAACTCACATACAGAATCTACTCTGCTCTCCCTCTTCCCACAAAAGAGCTGCTATTGTAAGCTCACTGTAAAGTAATAAAGAAAATAAAAGAAAAAGAAAAACCTGAATGATTTTACACAATCCATGAGCTCACATAAAAGAAAAAAAGGTACCAAAAGAATGGAACTGACTCCTGGGATAGCCACTTAGGCTTACTCTTCAGATCTAAAACTACCTTTCTCTCACATTGATTGAAGGATTTTAGCTAAAATAAATTTTGTTTTATTGCCAGAAGTGTTACCAAAGACCCAAACCAAAAAGCACATCTTTTAAAATTGTTATTTAATCATTTTACTCTTCCCCAACTACCTAGCTGAGACAGTTATGCTGACAGGATAAGAATTCTGATTAGGGGGAGAAGGAAAGGCAGGCAATTTTGAGAGAGATAAAAAGTCGGGGTAAGATGATATACTGGCAGGTAGAAGAGGAAAGAAAAAGAAGACCGGAATTCACTTTTACTGAGAATTTACTCTGTGCCAGGTACCATGTTAGGTTACTTATACTTTACCACTATACCTTATGTATTTTTCACAATTATGCAATGCAAGTATTACCGTCCCTATTTTACAGAAGAAACTCATACTTAGAAAAATTAAATCATTCTCCAAAACATCATATAGCTAGAAAAACTGCAGATCTCAGATTTGAACTAAAGACAATTTAACTACAAAACTCTAAAAGTCATAAGTACCAAAACAAATAGGATTGGCTTCTCACTGAGATAAGAAGAAACTTTCTTCTAATTTCTTAATTACTCAAAAAGACCTAAAATCTGGCTGTACTACCTAGCTATGTTATGGATCAAATAAATATGTGTAGTCTAGTTTGTGAACATGACCACAGTTTCAGAATTATAAATAAATGTTTTAGAGTCCCAAGTATTTTAATCCCAAAATTTCAAAAACACCTCTTTTCCCAGTTTGGAAACTGGTTTAATTTGAGGATTGTGATCTATACTAAATTATCTGTTTCACTGTCTTTGTATCCTTATTTACTCAGCCTGAATATGCAACAATTTGATTAATAATCTATCATACAGCACTTATTAGTGCCAGATACAGAGTTTAATATTATCTGTTCCTGTCCCTACTTAATTCATGGTCTAAAAGGAAACACAGTTTCATAAAAATAGCTATAAAAATGTGATAAATGCTGTCAGACATGTATAAAGTGTTATGAGAAAACGAAAAGGGAATAACTTTAGGAAATGATATTACTACTATCTGATTACCATTCACAGACATATATCTCCAGGTCTAGAACTGGGTATATAGTATGCTGCTGCCTTTTGCATAAGAAAATGTGGCAGGGAGTGGGATATGAACATATATATGCATTTGCTTATAATTTCAAAAGGAAATACTGGAAAGACAGGCCAGAAATGAATTAAAATGGCTGCTAATAAGGAGTGGTGTGGGAGGATTGGGTTGGAGGGAACAGAATGAAAGTAAGACTTCTCTATAAATCTTTTCCTTTAAAAAAATTTTTGACTTTGCAACGTTTTTACATATTTACAAAATAAATCAACAAAGAAAAAACCAACCTGTCCTACCCGCTATGCCATCAGAACAAAACAAAAATTCAACAATAGTAACAAACCAAAAGTTTCTTAGGGGCATTCCTTCTTCAGTGTTTTTCAGGACCTGAATCTCCAAGTCTTGGTATTACAGGTCACAAGAGGCACACTATTTAAATGTGTCCAATGTAAACATACCTTCTCCCACAGAACTTTGAGATTACTCATGAAGCAGTGGTATTTTATGGAACACAGAGACAGCCACTGCTTTGGTTTACAGTTTTATTCAATTCTACATAACCTTGTTGTTTTTTTAATTTTACCCAAGCTACCACAAAATTTTCTCCATGACTACTAACTGTTACTTCAAAGAACAGAGTAAGTGATATATCCTTATAAGATTTTGGTATACAAAGAAGATCCCAAAAGGCTCTTCTAGTGTGAAGGCTTGAGTCCCTCCTTAGCTCTGGATAATATTCATCTATATATATCTTAACAATTCTCTTCCTTTAATTTTTTAAATGACTTAAAAATTCAGATAAAATTCACATAACGTAAAATTCACCATTTTAACAATCTTAAACTATACAATTCAGTGGATTTTAATGTATGCACAAAGTTGTGTAACAATCACTACTATCTAATTCCAGAACATGCTCATCACCCCAAAAAGAAGCCCTACACCTATTAAGCAGTCACTCCCTTTATTTTTCAAGTTGTTTTACTGAGGTTCTTAATAATACAACTTCAGACCTCCTAGATTGTGCTTTTATACTTTTTAACTTTTCTTCCCGTTTTTATCTTTTTGTTGTATATTCTGGGAGACTTTCTTGCTTATGTTTTCTAGTCCTTCTATGGAAAAATTTTTTTAAATTTCAGAAATATTTCAAAGAGCTTGTTCTTATACATTTCTATTTCAAAATATTTTACTTTTATTATTCTGAGTATATTAATAAGAGTATTTAAAACATTTTCTTCTGTTCCTTAAGTTACTTCTCTTCACTCCAGTACTAATTTTTCTGTTAGTTTAGTTTTGCTCACTTTCTTTCCTGCTGCTGTTTTTTCTAACTTGCAGAAAGATCTTTGGTTGACCATTCACATTTAAGGCGGAACAACAGGGAAATTATCCTTTGTAGAAAGGAAATGCCAAAAGGATAAGCAATCAATTAATTAAAATGGTTACTAATAAGCGGTGTAAGGCAGGGCAGACTAGGACAAGTATATTTAGGGTGAGTAGGTAGGGGACCAAGCTATAAGACTGCAGAACCCTGATCTTAGTATGAAAAAGACTTCTTTTGGAGCATCAACATCCACACTAGAAGTCTCAGCTTTTCCCCAAACATTTTCTTCAATTTCTTTTTAGAACTATCTGTTGTTTTTTTAGGGGGGAGGGAAGGAATGCAGTTGGCCTGAGTGGAGGTGGGGGTAGGAAGGAAGGCAGGCGCCTAGTCAGCTAGTGGGAGCAGCTTCCATTTATAGTCATTCAATTAATCTTCCTTGTTTTCAACCCCGATTCTCACTTCTCATCTCTGTTCCATGTCTTCCCTGGAGATGTGTTGGGCTGATCCAGTTCCTAGCTTAGTGTACTCTAGGCTGCAACTTCTTGGCTTGTATCTTTCTTCACTCCACACTCATTTACTTTCCAACTTCCAGAAATTTCTGGAAATTTCTTGTTTATTGGTGACCAACCATTTGCTTCTCTCTGTTTTTTTGGTACTTTTTATTTCAATGGACTATCAGAAGAGACAGGAGTCAAATGTTGATATCTTGTCCATTACCTTGAACTTAGTACTTTTAAGAAAAGGGAAAGATCTGACTTTCTATAGAAATTTGCAGAGACACAATAGGACCAATCGGTTCAATTTTCTCTCATCTTTTCATAGTGCTTGTTATCTATGAAGAAACAGAATGACTATCTAGATAAATACTAAGTACTCCTTTGATATTTAACAGAATTTTCATGATTATTGGTTTTTAACTTATATGTAGGACTTCCTATGTTCTGTTACTGCATGTTTCTGGGGGTAGAGTGCCACTGTAATTTTTATTAGAGTTCTAAAGGGTTGATATCCTAAAAGAGGTTAAGAACCACAGGACTAAATGAAATGTACTCTCAAATAGAACTAGAGGATAAAAATCCCCATTCCATGATGTTATGTTTTCGATTTTAAATTGCAGGTGTTTAAATCACAAAAAAAAATAAAGTTTGAAAATAATTTTAAAGTTGTTAAAAAACTTCAAGGCAATCAATAAACGAATGTATAATATGTTGGAAAGTAGTGGAGTTTCTTTTAGGAACACATCCAAATGCATTACACAGTGGCTTAAAAAATAACAGAAAAACCTCACATAGGGCTTTAGCTCTCTTGTACAGCAGTTAAGAGTCCTGAGCAGTGGGGATGCCAGATAAATTCCCAACCTGATGACTTGGATAGCTACTTGGAATACAGCCATTCAGCTACAATGTCAAGTTTTACATTAGAAGACCCAGTGATTAAATTTGGAAGACCTAGACTCTAAGTCAAGATTAGGCTAAAAAGTAACAAAGAAGGAAAGGGAATGATTGATTGATATAATAGCCAAGAGTGTCAGGGTCTCCACAAAATAAAATGACAAGATATTAATTCTGGTTCTTTAAGACAGAAAACTTTGCTGAAGCTACCTAAATGTCAACTTTTGGATTCTAAGCAAGTGACACATGGTCATATGACACTTCATGTAATAGTTCAGGTAATTATTTCATATGTATTTTAAAAATAAGTAAAACATTTAAAAACAGTAAAGGCAAGAAGCACAGTTGTGTGGATAACATATATAATTTTAACCTCTTAATTAAACATTAATATTTAATATTAATAAATATTAATATTTAATAAAATGTGTGCATTGTTAAAAAGAAAAATGGCACTTGTTAAAACATGGTAAAGAAGACTTTATTCAAGGGGGGAAGCTATTAAGATAGGTATAGGGACCACTGCAGTGGAATTTTACAGGCGGGGAGAGATTGGGCTCAACTCTGAATACTGTATGGGCAAGTAGAAATTTATAGCCAAGAAGCAGGGTGGGAGTCAGTGGATGGGAAATTACTGAGGAAACATCAGGAGAAAGGGGGATTCTGGCTAAACTGATCTCAGAATTCTTGCTGATGACAGGCCAGGGTGAGGAGACATCAGATATTAAGAGTAGTAGGTTCTGTTAAATTTGCTTAGCAAGGTTCTTGCTAAAACTAGATTTTATAAGGAAATGCACAGATGGGTTTGGGAGAATGTTCAGGAGACTGACTAAAGGTCAAGGAAAGAATCTTTGTCAGCATTTACAGAATTATGTTAATACAATGGCCTCAAAGAAGGTCAGCCACACAGTATATGTTATATATGTATTACAGTAATGCTTAAAATCTGGTTTACAGTAGCTTCGGTTGGAATACCTGAAGTGAAAGAAGGAAGTTAATACTCATTAATGAATTAAACCCATGTGGTTTTGCTTGGTTCAATAAACTGAAGGTAAACGTTATTCTAATAACATCTTAAGGACATAGGAAACCCATTTAAAAATTAATGATTACCATATAATTTTATATGTGTAAACTGTTTAGCTGACTGGGCTGAATGTACCTTGGAAGATATGTGTTTGAATGAATCCTGTTGTTTTATTTTCATTTGCTTTGTTTGTCTATTTCAACAGGCTATCACCAGAAAGATTTCAGTTAATCAAAAGTTATAGTTCATTGTGGTTTTACCATAAAATTTTACAAACGAAAAGAAACTGCCAGTTACCCACCTAAGCGATGAAATCCAAAGGTGAATCTTTTCGTTGGTGATTTGGAAGACAGCCACAAAGCAAGCAGGGTCAGTATGATAGCACTTAGATCAGTCAACATATGAAGCGCATCTGTCATGATTGCTAGGCTATTTGCAATGTATCCACCTTAGAGCAAAGGTGAGAGGGAAAAAGGAGTAAGTTAACTAATATAATAAAAGTAAAGCAATCAAGTCAAAAATACATACCATCCTACAAAACATGAACTTTACAATTAAATCAAGGAACCTGAAATTTTATGCAAAACATTAAATATGCATATTTTTCTAGTGAAAACGTCCATTTCAATGAACAGATTCTCTGAGGAGTCAATGACCTTAAAAAAGAAACTCTAAACTTGGGGCTAACACATAAAGAGTAATTGTGTTTAGCACTGTAGCTTTAACTTATTAATTCTACTATCAGATAGTGAAATTAATAAACACAATATCTAAATATTACAATAATGCTGAAGAAAAAGTAGGTGTTCACTTGTTTGGGAGAGTTTGAACATAAAATCCAACTGAAGAAACTCATAAAATGCACATTAGTTCAAAACAAAAGAATTAATTGATTCACATGGATATATATAGCAATGTTTCCGAATAGAGGGATAAAAGGTGGTATTTAGAATACAAAATTTTCAATTTTATATTGATTTTCCACCCCCCACCCCCCACACAATGTGTGTGTATATATACGTTGTTCCAGATGGTCAACTAATTTTCCTAGCACCATTCTATGAATAAGCTTTTATAATACAGAGTATTCAAACTTTTATGTGTATCAGAATCATCTGGAAGGTTTGTTAAACTACAGATTAATTGACCCCACTCCAGGAATTTCTAATTAAGTAGGTCTGGATGGGGCCTGAGGATTTACATTTCTAACATGTTCCCAGGTGATGCTGATGCTTCTGGTCTTGGAACCACACTTTGAGAACCACTGTTGTAATGTCTAGTAGAACTTCATGATCAGGGTGTTGTGACACATAAGTGTGCTGAGCTACTGATCCTTCTATTCCTTGGATAGGTGTGCAGAGCCAAGAGTAGTAGGAGAACTGGGGCTGGTGATCTTGTAGTCACATCCATTTACTCTGGTGTGCTCTATACAAATATCATTTTTTATGTA
Source organism: Pteropus vampyrus (assembly GCF_000151845.1). Lineage (NCBI taxonomy): Eukaryota > Metazoa > Chordata > Mammalia > Chiroptera > Pteropodidae > Pteropus > Pteropus vampyrus. The sequence goes on from NW_011888800.1 coordinate 10,042,823, forward strand.
TTCTCTGACATGAAAAAGCTGGAAATCACTGAGAGAAAACAGTTTGTTGGTTAAGAACATGGCACTCTGATATCTCAGAGACTCTGAGCTAGTTACTTAACATTTTTGAGCCTCAGTTTACTTATCTATAAAGTGAAGATAATAAAGCCATACCGTCCAATAGAACTTTTTGAGATGATGGAAATGTTCACATGTGGCTATTGAGCATTTAAAATATGGCTACTGCAATTGAGAAACTGAATTTTATTTTAATTAACTAAAATTTACAGGGCCACATGTTGATCATCAGCAAAAATAGCTGAGTAAAGATCTCTGAAAATCATCTCTTCCATAAAAGCAATAAGAATATGGGCAAAAATTGTCCAAATTAGCTTTCTCAGAACTCTGGAAATGAACAAAAGGCTGTTACAGTAGCATTTATTCAAGGAAAATGGATGTTTCTTGGTAAGAATAGTGAGCTCTGTGGCGTTTTTAACGTGTCTTATACCCATCTCCCCATCCCCAGCTTTTCGGTAGCCTTGAAAACAACAAGCAGCAATCACAGTGGTAGTACTGAACCCTATATATCCTGTGTTTTTTTCCTAAACATATAGTAAAAACTTTAGCTTAGCAGCCACTGCAAGGGATGAAATGGGGCTGGAGCTTCTTACCTGCAAGACTGTTTTTGACTTGTCTTGGAATTCTGCCCTGTGGAAACCCCAGGGAGTGTTTGTCAAAAACAATCAGAGGCAACAGATAACAATGTGTTCTGAAATTTCATACTGAAGTACACGGTTTGCTGTGTTTTTCTCGACTCTTTCAATCTGGAAATGTATACCCTTCAGTTCTGGGGTTATTTCTTCAAGTACAGTAGTACCCACTTGTCTGCAGGGGATACGTTCCACGACCCCCAGTGGATGCCTAACACCATGGATAGTATAGAACCCTATATATATACGTTTTTTTCCTACACATACATACCTATGATAAAGTTTATGGTTTTCCTATGGCATATCTAAGTTGCCAGCAACCCAACTTGTGCATTTTGGGGGTCGGCTATTATTAGGTAAGAGTTACTTGAATACAAGCACTGTGATATCTGGACAATTGAGAAGGCTACTAAGTAACTATTGAAATGGGTCCAGTGTACACAGCGTGAATACCCTGAACAAAGGGATGATTAATGTCTCGGGTGGGATGCAGCAGGACAGTGCAAGATTTCGGCATGTTGCTCAAAACAGTGCATAATTTAAAACATAAATTATTTCTGGAATTTTCCATTTAATATTTTTGGACTTTGACCATAGATAACTGAAACTGCAGAAAGTGAAACTGTGGATAAGGGAGGACGAGTGCAATAGTTGGTTTTCTTGGATCTATTAAGTCAGTTACTTCTTATCAGTTTCCTTTTTAGTTTCCTAAATTTGTGTTGCTATTGTCTCTTCTCCAGTTTTCCCCCTCGCGTGTGTGTATGTGTGCGTGTGTCCCTTTACTGAAGTTTAAGAGAGGCTTCAGGAGAGAGTACAATTAGATGCATGAGATTATTTGCCATCTTTACCTGAAGGTCTGTTTGCATTCACTTTTTAAGCTTTTGCATTTCCAATAAAAATGCAATTGTTAAGGTAATCAATAACTGTTACTAAATCCAATGGATATTTTAGTTCTCATTTTATTAGAACTCTCAGCGGCATCATCTTATTTGTTACCACTTTGAAATCTCTCTTTTCTTGGATTCTAGGATACCTGGTTGCTTTCTGTCTGACTTCTAAAGTTGGAGTTCTTCAAGATTTGGGCTTTCTAGGTGATTCTTTCCCATTCCTATGTTATTACATACTGTATCTCTACCTTGACTTCTCTTCTAAACTGTAGAGTCATATGCTCACTAGACATCTTTACATGGCTATTTCACATCCATATGATAATATATTTAAAATGAACCTGATGCCCATGCCTAAATCTTGCTCTGTATTTTCTCCCTGCTTCATGGGACATATAAATGACATATATTTTCATACACTCAGCTACTTAGGAGAGACACTTCAGAATCATTCCCGACACAGCAATCCCATCAATACCCACATCCAAACCACTACCCAATATTGTCAATGTTACCTCTAGAACGTTTCCCAATCAGTATTTTCTCCATTCACTCTAGTCCAAGTCATAATCATCTTTTCTGGACCTCTGCAATAGTTTGTTTCCATTCTTGCACCTTCCAATATATTCTTCAAATAAGAGCCAGAGTAATCTTTTAAAAAGGTAAATCCCATCATGTCACTCTCCACTTAAAAGCCTTCACTGGCTTCCCATTGCATTTAGAAAGCCTACTCTCATTTAATATGGTCTATCAGGATCTGCCTGTTCTGGTATCCCTGCCTCTTTCCCTCTTGCTTACTACACTCCAGCCAAACTGGCTTTCTTTTTAGGTCATTTTAAAGAATTGCAGGTTTTAGGACCTTTGTACACACTGTTCTCTTCACTTGGAAACTTCTCTACTCCCTTGCTTAAATAACTCCTGCTATTCTTTTTTTTTCTCGGTTTAACCATATCTGGCTCATGCATAAACTATGCCCTACTGGTTATAACGTCTTATAGCTCCTTGTTCTTTTTCTTCATAGCACTTAAGACAATCTGAATTTTAAATTTACTTGTGTATTTATTTGTTTAACATCTGTGTCCTCTTAGATTAAATGCTTCAGATAGTACGGATCATAATAGTTTTGTTCTCCATTGTATATCCAGAATACGCAGCACGGTGCTTGACATATAGTAAGTACTCAAAAAATATTTGCTGAATGGAAGGAGGAAAAGAATGGACCTTATCTAAGGTATCAGGTTAGTGGCAAATCCAAGATTAAAAATCAAGTCTCCTTTTTCAGATCTTTAAATTACTCTCTGCTTCCTAAAATTTCTACGTGCTTTTGACACACTTAATAAATACGCTACTGTATATAACTTAATTCTATATAACATTCTGAATAATAGTGTTAATGCCTTATCCTAATGCCAATCCTAACAACTCTGTATTGTCTAACAAAAGATTTTCATATTTGAAAATAAAGTCAGTATGTGAAAGGAAATAATTATTGTGGCTTTCACAAAACAACATTTACCAAATAAAGAGATTTCAAAAATGGTAAGTCAGGACAGTTAGGTCTTAATATTTTTTAGGCAAAATGAACTCTAAATTTCACAGGGGAAACTCTGGAATAATGTGATTTTTAACTTCAAATACTAAATATTAACTTTAAGAATCACTAAGTCAGAATGACTCAATATTCAAGCTGTATGAATTTGGGTAAGTCACTGAGTTTTAGTCTGCTGACACCATGCCATATCTAGCCACGGCTTCACTCCTGTTTTTTAATTTCTTCCACAGCTTAAGCATTTATAACACTCTAACACAATAAAAATTAATTCAACAAAAAATTATTGAGTGTCTACTCTGAGTCAGTCGTTGTTCTAGGTGCTGGGAATTCAGCTCCTATTTCAGTGGAGAAAGACAGATATTAAATAAGTAAATACACGAACAAGATAATCTCAGATGCTGAAGGCTTTTAAAGTGGAGGACACAACAAGGGAGAAGAGAGGTCAGTTAGAAAAGGTCTCTCCGAGTCATCTTTTGAGATGAGACATGAATGACAAGAAACCTGCCAACAGAAGATTTGGGAAAAGGCAATCCATATAAAGCAGTGTTTTCCAAGCTGCAGGCCCTGACCACAAAATCAATTAAGTGGGCTGGGACCACAGTTGAAAAAAATATTAGCACACATCATATGAAATAAAACTTTTGTTTCGGTTTTACATGTATTTATACATTGTGTGTATGTGTATACACATACATATGAATGCATGCACACCTACATGAGTCACAATATTAATTGTATTTACTATAGTGAGGTCAAAAAAATTTAAAAGCCACTGAGGTAGAGGGACCAGCCAGCCTGAAGGCCTTATGGGCAAGAAAGAACTTTATGAATTGTAGAAAGGTGGCCAGCTTGGCTGAAGTGAGCACTGGGAGGAGTGATATGAAATGAGGTAGGAAATGTATACAGTTTTTCTACATTCAATCTCCAACCAGCCCCTTAAATCTGTACTACCACCTCTGTTCTCATCATAGTTTATCACTAAGAGACAACATCGGAGAATGATTTACCTGTTTTAATGTCACTTTGTAAATAGCCACTAAGAGAAGTTACACTGTGACTATGAAATTAATCTCTGAACAAAATATATTTTATAGTGAATGTATTACTTAAATAATTAAAAAATTAAAAACCAAGTTCATCAATCCTGGGGGAGCCATTTTCTAGTTCCTTTCAGTTCTTCTTTATAGTGAAAAACTTTCAAGTTAGCCAGTAGTATTTAATTCTGCAAATCTCTTGGCTATAAGTCCAAAAAGAATGGTATAAAGAGATCACTTAAGCCAAATGAGAGAAAAAAGTCAGGAGACTAGGAATGTAGATGTGCCTCTTCCATTACCATCTGATTTCCTCACAATTTATTTAACGTTACTCTCTGGGCCCTCAGATCCCTAATGTGAAAAAAAGGTAGAGCAGGTGTCCAGGAAGGTTCCTTCATTCGTACTGTAAAATTTTATGACTCTAAGTAATTTTAGAATCATTTACTATTTTAAACGTTGCAAAACTAACTTGGTGTTTTACCAGAGTTTTTTTAAAAAGAGGAAGTTACATGATACACAACGAAAATATTAATATAGTAAGTTTATGTTGTACATAGGTTGGTCTGCACTTTGGAACTGTGTGGCCTTTTCCCATCACACGCTTCCTGAAAAGAAAGTTTAAATCTCAAATCACGTGTAACTAAAGCTTGACAAATGTTAATGGCAAGTGAGTTGGCAACACAACTCACCTACAAGTTCTCCAATCATGAAAAGCAAGTACAGAACGGCAGCAATGGTCAACCTGGTTTTCACCTTTCTCTGTTTCAGCAACTCTCTCCGTTTGCTGCAGTTGTCACAAGGGTCCACCTTCAAACTCAGCTGACTATTGGTCAAAGGTAAGTCCTGGTCCAGTAGGGAATCATCGTCGCCCTGGAGGGCTGCGTGTGCCCCGTTAATAGGCCTTTCCGGGGTTTCAGAGCCATCATCGGCCACCACAACTCGAAGTTTATTAAATCGAGAGAGCCCCTCGTACCCAACCTCGTCAGAGAAGTCAAAGGCGCTGGTGTCATTCAAAAACAGAGGCGCATCATCCTTCCTCAGCAGAGATTTGAGGCGCTTCCACGCGCCCGATCCGGCCATGGCAGAGGCCGTGCGGCCGCGGCGCTGAACGGCTCGGTGCAGGCGGACGGCCGGCAGCTCCTACTTCACCGGAGCGCCAGTTCCCGATGGCACTGCCGCGCATCCCTCCCCATCCTGTGTCAAACGAAACACATTATAAATTAAAGGCGCCCCATCACAGCCCACAAGTTCTGAAGCCCCAGGCAGTGGGGGGTGGGGAGGGGGGCGCAGGGCCGGCTTGGAGACGCCACGGCTCCGCGAGGGGGCGGCACGTCTACCTGGGGCGCTGCCGCGGGGCCGCCGCTCATCTCCTCGCCGCCAGCCGGCTCGGTAGGGCCGGCTCGCACAGCTCGGCCCAGAGCCGCGAGGCAGCGGGACCGACCTCTCGCGTGCAGCACCCGCAGCTCCAGGCCGGCTCCGCGGGTCTGACAGGTTCGGGGCCGGGCGCCCGCGGCCGCCGCCTCTCCGTGCTCTGCGCGAGGCCGCGCGCGTGCGCCGGAGCGACCGCGGGCGAGGCGCGCGAAGGAGGGGTCGACGCAGGGACACGCAGGCCGCAGCGCAGGGCTGGGGCGCCCGGGAGGGGGACCGTGCGGGGAGCAGCGCGTTCCCCGGCCCTTCGTCCTCCTGTCCCAGTTCTGGCTGCTGGGCCCCGCGCGCCTGCTTTTGCCCGAGATACACTCACCCGCGAAGCCCGGGGTCTCCGGCACGGCCTTTCCACTTACCCTCGTTATAAGACAAATGAAACCGGGGTCCGCGGACTAAGTGGGTAGAATCGAACGGTTGGACCGCCCGGGGCTGGGTGTTGTGGCCGACAATTCGCTCCAACGAAGGAGGGCCTCGGGAACAATCTTGGGTCAGATCTTGGTTGCGGAGGCTTGGCAGAAAACCAATTGAGCACTTTCTTGCTAGGTGGGAAGCCAAGCAGCTTTTCACTCTTCGAATTGCTGCCTCTCTGGCAAGTTGGCAAAATTTGCTGCCCAGTCAGGTCAACTTGGAGAGGGCAAGGCTCATGATTGTCAGCAGTTCTGTGTCCTGATTTATATTACCATTGTTTTTTCAGCTAATGTGTTGTTTGTTCTCTGTGTGCTCACTGCACATTCCTTTTGCCCCCAAGTATTCACAATATAGACTAAACCCAAGCACAGAAAATCTAGTAGAAATATTTTTTTCTGGCCTTTGGTTCTGTTTAAGTAAACAACTAATTTAAAATCTTTAAATTCTCAGTAGTAGCTTCTAATTTATATCTAAAGTTTAATGGCAAGATGGAATGGCAGTTACTAACTCCTCCTCTACCCCCACCTCCGTGATTTCCTGGATGGGTTTTAGGGAATTCGAGAGGCCTTAAACACGTGCAAAATTTTGTGGGTATACGTATTTCCCTGAGTAAGTCCGTTAGCTTTCATCATATTCTCAAATGGCTTTAAGACTCCAGATTTAAAACCACAGCAACAACAAAACGTTATCAGAGAAATGATCTTATTCTCTAGCTTCCACCTGGAGTTGAATTAGAGTACAAACTCCAGTGTTTTTAAATGTTGTATTTTCATAACAGTTTACATGGATTACCAAATTTCAAGTTACAAAAGATAAAATAAAAAGTCATAAGAAACATTATTTTCCTCCAAAGATTCAGATGACACTTTAGAATCTTGCATGCCCCAGTTATGAGAGTACCGACTGCTTTGGGACTACAGGGCAGTTCCTCACTTTTGACTGCCCACAATATTCCTATGGAGCTGCAGCCATAGGAGTCAGGTTAGGAAACCTGGATAAGAGATCCCATGGTTCCCAAGCCCAGAATATTCAATAATCAGGGCGCTCAGGTCAGCAGAATGGAGAGAGTTTATTGAAGGTTTCTTTCCTAACCCCAAATATGTTAATCCACCCAGTTCGGAAGTAGGTTATTTGTTGTTTTTAATTAATTTGTTAAATAAATAAATAAAATTCTAATGAGAGATACAAGTGACTCAAATATTTCAGGAGTGTGAGTGCTCTCTTTAGTATAAATTCTTCAGATGAGATTTCATTTAAGGAAAGGGGATAGTTATTTTCAAGAAAAGTTGAGGCAAGAACATGGTTGTTTTTTTTTTAAATATTTACAGTAAACTTTGTTGAGAAGGACTGCAGTTCTGCATTCCAATTTATTTTAACTGTTTTATATCACTGATTACCTGGAGAGAGTGATGGGAGATTAGCAAAACTGTATGGTGATTTTAAGATATGTCCATAAATTCTGTGATGCTTCCCATCAAGAGGTGGAGCTTAATTCCCCCTCCCATTGAGTGTGGGCTGCTCTTT
>NW_011888800.1:10050391-10058863 GCF_000151845.1 Pteropus vampyrus
GTTCGGAAGTAGGTTATTTGTTGTTTTTAATTAATTTGTTAAATAAATAAATAAAATTCTAATGAGAGATACAAGTGACTCAAATATTTCAGGAGTGTGAGTGCTCTCTTTAGTATAAATTCTTCAGATGAGATTTCATTTAAGGAAAGGGGATAGTTGTTTTCAAGAAAAGTTGAGGCAAGAACATGGTTGTTTTTTTTTTAAATATTTACAGTAAACTTTGTTGAGAAGGACTGCAGTTCTGCATTCCAATTTATTTTAACTGTTTTATATCACTGATTACCTGGAGAGAGTGATGGGAGATTAGCAAAACTGTATGGTGATTTTAAGATATGTCCATAAATTCTGTGATGCTTCCCATCAAGAGGTGGAGCTTAATTCCCCCTCCCATTGAGTGTGGGCTGCTCTTTATGAATAGCTTATGGCCCATAATGAATAGAATCTGGCAGAGTGACAGTGTATGAGTTATAAGACTAGGTCATAAAAGGCATTGCAGCTGCCTTCTTGTTCTCACTCTAGGATCACTTGTACTGTAGGAAGCCAGAGCTACCATGTCATGAGGACCTCAAGTCCCATAGAAAGGCCCATGTGATGAGGAACTGAGGTCTCCTGTCAACAACCATGTGAGTGAGCCATGTTGGAAGTAGATCCTCCAGCCATGTTTAAGCCTTCACATGGCAGCAGCCTGGGCAATTTTGACTGAAACCTCATGAGAGATCTTGAGCGGAAACACCCGGGTAAGCCATTCCCAGATGACTCAAAGAGATTATGAGATAATAAACGATGTATTGTTTTAATATAGTAAGTTTTGGGGTAATTTGTTAGCCAGCAGTACAGAACTAATACACTCTACATCAGCTTTCCTTTGCATCGGAAAAGACACTTTTTCTTTAATAATATGGGCTCTTCTTGTTCCTAGGCCTGCCTTTGGGTTAGTGGCATGATTTCTATCATTGAGTTTGAAATTGGGCTAAACAGACTTTTGTAAATAGTCTTGGAATGGAACCACCATTCGCAACCTTATTTTTATGTATTCATAGTTCATAACAATAGACAAGTGAACTTTTGAAACAATCCATTTATAATCTGGATATTGCCTGTAGTTCTGCTAGCTATTGCTCAGTATACCATTCTTTTATAGGATATTTCATATTTCTTTCTAGTATGAAGAGCTTTTTTGTGTGGGCAAATGAAAAAAAGTTGCCAACCATTTAGCCCATTGCCTAACTAGGTAACCCACAATACACAGTTTGTTTAGGTAATAGCAGAGGGCTGTCAGTTCACTTGCAAGACATATAACTTGGGGAAATTAACTCTAATAGATGCAAAATATCCTATGTTTGAACCTGTTTTCTGGCTCAGATAGCTCTTGGAACAAATGTCAGTACTAAAAATAACACTACAGCTAACATTTACAGGCACTAACATTGCCAGGCACTATGTGAAGGACCTGACAACATTAGCTCATTTAATCCTTACAACATCACTATGAAGAAGGTAGCGATTTAAAGCATGGATCTTGGAATCAGACTTGTGTTTGAATCCTGGCTTTTGACCATTTACAGTCATATGATCTCTGGCAAACTATTTAATCGCTTTGTGCTTCAATTTTCTTACCTATAAATTGATGACAGTAGTACTGCTACAGAGGGCTGTGGTGAGGATTATATGAGAAAATGCATGTAAAGCATGTGAAACTTAGCATATATAGTTCTTAGCACATACATAGTACAGGCTCAGGCAATGCCAGCCATTATTATTTTTTAAGTAGATGAAGATGTGGAGTCTCAGGTAAAGTAACTTGGTCAGGGTTGTGTAGCTAGCAAACAGAGCAGGAACACAATTTCAGATTACTTTGGTTTCAGAGCTTAAGCTCTTAACCATTACTCTACACTGTCCCCCTTGGTTACTTTCTGTACGCAAGTGGAACGATCTGCAGAAAAGCATTTAGACTTCTTAGAGGTGTGCTAGGTGAGATCCCTGTTTCATATATCAAAGATCTGCCATCACTGTGAGACCTCAGCATCATCCTGTGAAATCCCTCTTGGAAATGAAAAAAAAAAAAAAAAGAAAGAAACTTTTTAAAATTGAAATATGGGGAGAGGTGCCACTTAGTTGACAGGTTCTAAAGCTGCATATTCCCCATCCTGAGAACTTTTTTCTCCATTGGAGTAGTAGGTTCCCATAGGATGTTTTTGGAATATGCCCCCTTATTTTTTTCAGGAGGAGATGAAAGCTGTTGAATGCATATGAACAAGGCTACTGATGGGATATACAACTGTAGCGAGTGTAATCATTTCTTCTTTCTATGGATTACTCTAGTAACAGAGTGGCTGGAGATTCAGTTTAACCCCTTGTCCGGGGGAGGGGAAGAGGGACCCAAAATAGATAAAAGAATTACCCAAGGACAGGTGGATTATCTCTTGAACAGGGAGGAGTTAAAGGAAAGGATCTCTGGCCTGGGAGTTCATCTACCTTGTCTGGGGCAAATCTGTGAGCCAAAACCTACTCAATCAAGTTCATTTTTTTCATACTTTTGTTTTTGTCTTCTCTTAGTTTTAAAAGTAAACATTCCTATGGATTTTTCTAACTGTTTGGCTGAAGGAGAGGGAATAAGAGGTCCCAGCTGGGACAGGGGTTTAAGGGCCGAGCACACCACTGGAGTCTGGAGATGGTGGCCAGGCTAGGGGAACTTGAAGGGTAGAAGTATGACTTTGGAAGTGCTTTGGGAATGCTCATCGTAGACAAGAGCACCACATGAGAACTTCGAGAACCTGGTTCAGCTGCTAATTTTGTCATCCATTTACTGTGATTCCTAGCTGAGCTCATTTTCTTGTCTGTAAAAGTAGAAAATAATATTTGCCCTATTTCATAGGGACACTATAAGAATCCAATGAGATTTTGTATGTGAAAGCATTCCTTTTTCTACTAGAGAGAATTATTAAAGACCATGCCATCTGAACCAAACTGCAAAACAAGGGTACCAGAAAATACTGGTTATCAAGAATCTTCCACTTGTATCTGTCCTTTCTTAGGATTGCTGAGTTCCAGTCCTTGGTTTATTAACAACATGTTCTGACTTATTTAGATCTCTAGATCACCACCACACATTACTCATTTCTATCCTAACCTGTTTTTGTGTCCATAGCACCTAACATCACAATCATAGCAGGATCCCTGTAAATACGTATGGATTAATATAAGAAAATATCTTAACCATAGAGAATTAATCCATAATCTTAAATTACCCTCTAACAAACATTTCTATTTCTTTCAGCCAGTGTGTAAAGCCATTTCTAAGAAATTCTTACTGGTGAGATCATTCTGTCTCACAATAATTAGAGGTTATTAACACACTAATAGTTTATATTTATGCTAGACTTATTTCAAAGAACATTATAACCTTTCTGAATTAAGCCAGGACAAAGACGCAACTGCAGACAAAGTGACTCTTTTGTGGCCTCTAACAACTGGTAGCTTTAAACAATGAAGGCCATTGTGTAAGAACTCCCTCCTGGAGTTAATGTGAGGATTAATTAGATTAAAATCTGCAAAGTGTTTTGAGTTTTTCTCAGAATTCTTTTATAAATAAAGATAGCACTAATTGATTTTTTTTTTTTAAAGTATCTTTATATTGGTCTTCCCAGAACCAAATGTAACAAGTTCACCTGCTATTTAACTCCCCATTTTCCCTGAAGCAAAAAACCCAAGACTGGGCCAAACTAAATTACCTTTAATGGTTTTAAACTGATTATGGGAGTACACATGACTGACTAAAATTTAGTACCCTAATCACAAAGATCTTGGTGTATGATTTACATGACATAACAATGCCTCATAATCACTATGCTACATGGTAATTAGATTTAAATTACTGTAATTATTGTAGCTGGTTTTTACTGACCAACAAAGTTTTACTTTCCTCTTTGTTATTTATATTTTAATAACTTACATTCTGCTCACTTGCAAATAGGTTTTAAAGCAACCTTCCCTTTAGTAGTTCTTATCCCCAAACGTTGTGAATGTTGTAAGTTTTACCTGGTGCTAGCTACTGTTTAATCCTCACTGTGTGTGTAGAAACACTGACTCAGACATCATATAAAAGACAGGAGCCTTTGATCCAACTCTCTAACAGCTGAAGTTCCTTGGGAACCCCTTCTCTTCAGTCTCTTGGTCTTCTCTGATTCTAACTCTGTCCCCAGTGACCCACCCAGCCCATGTTGTCCCATCCCCTGACTCTGGAGCTGCTCTAGATATTCTGAGTGTTGCATGTGAGGCAGCAGAAACTCTGGAGCAGACCCATATGAGGTCTGGGGAACAGTAGGATAAGAGGCCCATTATAAATGAGGAATCTGTCTGACAAGTGACTAACTGTCCTGGTTCGCTTGGGACAGGGGTTTCTAGGACATGGGACTTTCAGTTTTCTGGGATGAGTTTGCCTCTCAGGAAGAATAGATTCTTGATATTAGCTGAGTCTTTGCTGGGCAGGGAGAGACTCTTCCTTAGGAAAGACACTTTGTTCCTTTTGGGCCCTGCAGCACACTGGGTTAGGTGTTCTTAGGGATTTCTCTGGATGTGACTCCTGTTGCATTGTAATGATAGAGATCAGAAGTGTCCAAGAGGGAGATCAACCACACGCATGGCACCACAACCATGTTAGAGTCGCTGAAGTCCCAGGCTAGTTCTGTAGCTTTACAGGTATGAAAACTACACCTGAGGATCAGGCTGGGGAAATCAGTGTGTGCTAAATGGCCCCAAGAGACTGAGTATATTACTGTGTAGTTGATACCTTAATTATCCTGAGGATGCACCTTTCCTGTTGCCCTGGATGCTCCCTTCACAGGACCAATGATATGAGAAACTATCGCCTTAGAACTAGAGCAAAGGTGACTGGGAGTTCTAAATGACATTGTTTTAGGCCTCATGGTCTCTCCTGGCCTTTTGTGCGCCTGTTTCTCTACTGGGGTGCCCTTCTTTATATTCAGCATCTAGCTAACTCTTATTCAGCCTAAAAACCCAGTAGATTCTGTCTCTACCTCCTTCCTTCTCTCTTCCCTCCACTCCCTACTTTTTTCTTCAACAAATATTATTTTGAATGCTTAGCATATGCAGTCATGAAACTATGTACTGGAGCTATAGTTGTTTATTAGACAAAGTCTGTTGATATCCCATCCCCCAGCAGTACTGTATACACATCCCAAATTCTAAATCTTTATCACTAATTTTCCCCTAAATTAAATGCAGACTGTTGATATCTATATAAATTTTAAGTGAAAAATAATACAACTTTCTTCTCAGTTGAATTTTAGTCTAGTCTTCCTGAAATAATTTTCCAGGCCCCATCAGATGAAGTCTGCAGATAACCAACTCCATCCATTGTGTACTGATTTTTACAGTCAAGGGCATGAAATTCACTTAGTATTACTCTAGTTGCCTTTAGTCCTCCCAGTCGTTCTTAGTTCTGAGTTGCAACCTCACTGCTCAGGGCCCTGTCTTCATTTTTGAAATAGTTTAGATATTTTTATCCCAAAATACATTACTTTGCACTCGTTTCTACTAACGCTCATTTGTCAGTTGTCTGACTACATGGTCAGATTTATAAGGTCTTCTGACTAGCTCAAGGATTGGCAAACTTTTTCTATAAAGGACCAGACAATAAATAATTTCAGCTTTGCAGCAATACCCTGATGCCAGTTGCAGTTACTCAGCTCTGCTGTTGTGAAAGCATCTCATGGATGCTAGTAAACAAATGAATATGGTTTTGTTCTCATAAAAAACTTTATTGACAGACACTGAAGTGTGAATTTCATATAATTTTCATGTGTCACAAAATATTAGTCTCCTTTAGATTTTTTTTCCCACCATTAAAAAATGTAAAAACTACTCCTGGCTTGGGAATGGCACAAAAACAGGCAAAGGCCGGATTTAGCTTGAGGGCTATAGTTTGTTGACCCTGATCTAGGCCCATTGCTGGTTAGACATGTTGTAACAGATTTTACTGCATATTCTCTCCTCCAGATCATCTGTACATGTCTTAGTGAGCCCCATCCTAGCACAGATGCTTGAGGCTCTTTACTTGGTTCCATGATCCCTGCTTCTCAATAGCAATATTTAGACAGCTTAACTGTCCTCATAGAGGTTGGATATATAGCTGGACCCCGCAACCCACCAGAGGGCTTTGCTTGTGGCTGCCCAAACTTCCCAGTGGCTTCTGTTAAAATACGTTAGACTTTCCAGAATTGAAATCTGACTGTGTCTCCACTTTCTCCCACACCTGAGCTATAGCTACACCAAACTTGCATTGTTTGGGGCTCTTGACGACAACCACTGTATGTGCAGTTGCCTCTTTTGAAATGCTTTTCTTCACAACTCCTTTACCTACTTAATCCTAGGTAAATTCTAGAGTGACTCTCCCATGGCACCCATCACACCCCAATTCTAAAGGAGTCCATTGATTACATGCACTCACGTCTCACTTTGTATCTTTATTTTCATTAGTGGCATTATTAGACTAATGACTGCCTCTAAATCCCTTGTTAGACTCTGTGCTCCATGAGTGGGGGAGACTGTCTTTGGTTGCCACTGTATCTTCTGCAGCTGGCCCTGTGCCTGGCACGAAGTAGATGCTCAATAGGTATTTGTTGAATGGAGGAACCAGAACCTAACCTATTGGCTAGGGCATTACTGTCTATGACATCCCCCAGCCCTTACTGGCAGAGTGAACTTGGATAAATTACAAGGATCTCTTTGAGCCTCAGTTTCCTTCTCTGTAGAATGGAAGTAATAACTACTATAATTGGGTTGTGGTGACTTAAGTGAGATAATGTGCCTGGCACACAGCTTGCCTTAGTCACTGTTAGGTTAATGTTAGTCCCCTTCCCCACTCCTTCTCATTGATGTCAACTCTGTGGTTGCCTGGTGCTTCACTTCCACTTACCCAGATTCCCCAAGTGCACAGGACTCCGCCTTCCTGAGGAGAACTGCACTGTTTCCTCAGAGAAATCCAGAAGAAGAAATTTGACTCCCATGCCCTTTGTACATCTGCTGCCTTCCCAGGACTGTCACTTGGGCCTTCTAGTTCTCTCCTCTGACTGGAATCAGCAGGACCGACACATTGTGTTTCCGTTTGAGCTAGTTCCTTGTTGCCTCACAAAGCATTCCAATTTCAAGCAACTTTTATTTCAGACTCTCTTTAGAAATCAGTCAAAGGTTTTCTTAAGGTCTCAAAGTAGATAACATTAAGTACTTCTCTTTTATCTGCATGCTATTTACTTCCAAAAAATTAAATTTATTTGTCAAGTTTTCTACTTAAAAACACCATCTTTCTGTCCTTCTCTGAAGTTAATTTTGTTTGAGTGTTTGGCCTACTTATTTCACAAGTAAACTGTAACTTCCCAGGTACCCTCCAGATTTATATATATTATCTTAATCATAATAAATACTGTCTGATAAAAATAATATTTTGAGCCCAGTATGTGTCAAGCACTGTGCTAAGAACCTTATATACATTATTTAATTTAATCCTTATAACAACCCTCCATTGTAGACACTATTACTCCCATTTTATACATGAGATAAATGAAATTTTACTAAGTCACAAAATTAGAAAGTGGTAGAGTCAAGATATGCATTCTGGTTTGTCCCAGCCAAATGCCTGTCATCTTTCTACTCTGACATTTTCCTCCATTCTTTTGCTTGGTGGTTGGTGATGGTGGTGGGAAGGGTATGTGTGTCACATTCTCACTTTTGTAATCTCCTGTGTGAGCAGCCAGTTGTTATGACTGGTTAGTTATTATGGTGAATGATCCCTCAATGTCATATTATAGTTCCATCAGAACCTAGGTAGGTCTTGAAGTCTTCTTACCTTTTCCATTCATCCATCTAACCAATATTTCTTAACAGGCTGTGTTAGTCTATTTGGGCTGCTATAACAAAATACCACAGATGGGGTGGCACATAAACAACAGAAATCTATTTCTCAGAGTTTTGGAGGCTTAGACGTTCCAAAACCAAGGCAGCAGCACTGTTGTGTTCTGGTGAGAACCCTCTTCCTTATTCATCGCCAGCACCTTCTGACTGTGCCCTCACATGATGAGAGGGACTGGGGAATTCTTTGGGGTCTTTTTATAAGGGACTAATGCCATTTATGAGGCTCCACCCTCATGACCTAATCACCTCCCAACAGCTCCACTTTCAAACACTGCCACATTAGGCATTAGGATTCCAACATGTGAATTGGGCGGGAGAGTGAGGACATATTTAGACCATAGCAGAGGCTGTAGAGCAGCCACTGTGCCATGTACTGTATATTCCCTAGGTCAAAGAAATGTGTCCCTAGTTTTTAAAATGAATATATTGGGGAGTTAGTGGAAGAGGCATTTGGGGAGGGGGATGTGGAGGTAAGAAAGATGGAGAGAAAAGAAAAGGACTCCCTATGAAGTCACTGTTCTGGGCCCATGGGTTGTGTGTGTG
>NW_011888800.1:10058913-10064578 GCF_000151845.1 Pteropus vampyrus
GTCCTTCTCTGAAGTTAATTTTGTTTGAGTGTTTGGCCTACTTATTTCACAAGTAAACTGTAACTTCCCAGGTACCCTCCAGATTTATATATATTATCTTAATCATAATAAATACTGTCTGATAAAAATAATATTTTGAGCCCAGTATGTGTCAAGCACTGTGCTAAGAACCTTATATACATTATTTAATTTAATCCTTATAACAACCCTCCATTGTAGACACTATTACTCCCATTTTATACATGAGATAAATGAAATTTTACTAAGTCACAAAATTAGAAAGTGGTAGAGTCAAGATATGCATTCTGGTTTGTCCCAGCCAAATGCCTGTCATCTTTCTACTCTGACATTTTCCTCCATTCTTTTGCTTGGTGGTTGGTGATGGTGGTGGGAAGGGTATGTGTGTCACATTCTCACTTTTGTAATCTCCTGTGTGAGCAGCCAGTTGTTATGACTGGTTAGTTATTATGGTGAATGATCCCTCAATGTCATATTATAGTTCCATCAGAACCTAGGTAGGTCTTGAAGTCTTCTTACCTTTTCCATTCATCCATCTAACCAATATTTCTTAACAGGCTGTGTTAGTCTATTTGGGCTGCTATAACAAAATACCACAGATGGGGTGGCACATAAACAACAGAAATCTATTTCTCAGAGTTTTGGAGGCTTAGACGTTCCAAAACCAAGGCAGCAGCACTGTTGTGTTCTGGTGAGAACCCTCTTCCTTATTCATCGCCAGCACCTTCTGACTGTGCCCTCACATGATGAGAGGGACTGGGGAATTCTTTGGGGTCTTTTTATAAGGGACTAATGCCATTTATGAGGCTCCACCCTCATGACCTAATCACCTCCCAACAGCTCCACTTTCAAACACTGCCACATTAGGCATTAGGATTCCAACATGTGAATTGGGCGGGAGAGTGAGGACATATTTAGACCATAGCAGAGGCTGTAGAGCAGCCACTGTGCCATGTACTGTATATTCCCTAGGTCAAAGAAATGTGTCCCTAGTTTTTAAAATGAATATATTGGGGAGTTAGTGGAAGAGGCATTTGGGGAGGGGGATGTGGAGGTAAGAAAGATGGAGAGAAAAGAAAAGGACTCCCTATGAAGTCACTGTTCTGGGCCCATGGGTTGTGTGTGTGTTGGGGGGGCATTGGGTATGATGGGGAAGGCAGGAGAAGATTTGTGAGATTCTTACATACCCAGATAGAAGTGATGACGTGGAACCAGCAGAATTTTTCCTTGGCATGAGATACTGGTACTTTATGGTTTTCAGTTCCCTTCCCAATAAGTCGGTACTTTCCCAGCTCTCCGATGTTCTCATTTTACTTTTTCCAGTCAGCATAGATGTTACAATTGCATTTTGTTCTCTGTAAAGGTACCATTTCCACTATCTTGATAGCCTACCGAAATGGCTGCAGTGGCTGACTGTTGTACTGTGCAGAAGGGGTTTACTTCATTATCCCCTTAGTTTTTCTTTTGTATGTGTTCGTGTGTGCACAGTGTGCGCACATGTACAAAAGTGTATGTGGACTTATGCATGTGAGAAGTGAGGGAATCTAGATTGTTGTAGTTCAGTTATTAAAGTCATGTTCAAACAGAGGGATCTTGGTGACTAGAAGAGTCCTCACAGTGGCATGTGCCTCAAGAGTAAGAAACTTCATTTTGTTGGCACCCTGAGAATGCATTCATCTGCCATTAACCTGGCTCACAGAAAATAATAAATACAGAGAAGAACATTGTGGGTATGTAAGAAAGTGTATACATGTTTTAGAGATCCATATTGAAGTAAGTGGGGATGAAATGACTTGGGTGTAGCATTTGCTGTAAAATATTTTTGTTTTTAGTGAGGCAAGTGTGGGAAAAATCTTGGTAATGATCAAATCTGGTTAATGAGTATTTAAACTATTCGTTATACACTATATGTGTTATGTATATTCATTATACTACTTTTTCTACTTCTATGTGTTTGAAATTTTTCTTAATATAAAAATTTAAAATATAAAGAAAATGACAATGATTTATAGAGAGAAATAAAATAGGTGACCTGGATATTCAAGTTACTTTAACCAGGAATATAACATGGAAAGCCAGTTTGATTTAAGACTGCTGGGTACACCTAGAATCCTAGCAAGGGGAGTTAGCTATAGGATCCAGGCTTAATGGCTCCTCGCTCTGGGGTCATTTCCACCAAGGAAATCCACTTCTTGTGGGACCTGCTTCCATCCCTCAGATTTGTTTGGAAAGACCTTGGCTTTCCCTGAGCTGCCCTAGGCTGGATAGAAGCTTAGTATTCTGCCTCCTGGTCCAGTGCTCTTGTAGGACTTTATCTGTCTGTAAATCCAGGGCATCACCTCACTACCATATTGCTATACTTAACTATTATTTTTTGTAACATACCAATGTGTTATGCAAAAGATTACTGCTCCATTAACCATACAAAATGATTGAACCATCCAATTCTGTTTCCATGTCTTTCTTCAGAAACAATTGATTTGATCTCCGCTTATTAAATTATAACTCCAATAGGGTCTCACCTCTCTAAGAATACTTCCAGAGTATCTTTGAGCCCCGCAAACTCTTTGTTTACTCACTAAGAGCTTCCTATTTTACTCCAACAGATAAATGATTCCTTCCTCTGGATTTCACTTTACCAGAACCATTTTCAGAGGTTGGCTTATTCTCTCATTTGAAATCTTGTGAGGTCCTCACACTTGTTTCCTCCCCACCCCAGCCATGTCTCAGGTGGAGCTGTTCATTATCCAGCACATAGCAAAGTTAAAGCCTAATCAGCCCAAGACCACCAGGAAAAAGCCAAAATCAGACTTACTGACCCACAATGAGGGGTGCACTTCGCTAGAGTTGTGAAGTACCACCCTCCACAGGAGACCTCTTGCAACTGTATTATTATGGAAATGTTCAGATTAATTACATAACGGATTTTCCTCATGTATCCGCAGATGAGTTATTGCAGGAGAGATTATTTTTAGAGAATGAAAGCTAATGTCAAGGGAACAGAATGAGGATTCCAGAGGCTTCTGGGTCTGAGTTCTCCCATGTGACTCTTGTACCCTGGGACCGTAGTAGTCACCCAAGGCAATGATATAATCCCATATGTAGCCAGGAACTCCTTTCTCCCCTTCTGCTTGTCTCTCCCTGGATCTAGTTCTAGGCACTGTCTCAGAGACTTGGACAGCTGATGCCTGCACCCGTGGGCTTCTCCCATCACACTCCTTGTCCCCATGTCATGCACTTAAATCCTGCTGCAGGCTGGGGAAAGGGAGAGTTGGTGCCTTTATTGCTACCACCAATGGCCACAGACATCTGTTTCCTCTGCTTCCAGCTTCTGGTTTTGCTCTAGGACCTTTGAACTGCTACTTCTTCAGCTAACACTCCTGCCTGCATCCCTGTTCTGTCAGATCTTCTACTGGTTGAAACCTGAGAAGCAGCAGGGTACCTGAGGATTCCTGACTTTGTGGTTTGACCTGTCTGCCCAACTCTCTGCTTAGATGGCACCAGCTCCAGGAATGACAGACCTTGCTAAAGAGAAAGGCACTAATGATACCTCTGTGTTTTATCAATTGTTTTCAAAGGCATGATTTAATTTGACTCTATTTCAGATCTATAAGAGAGTTATTATTCCTATTTGAAGAGATAAGACACTAAGACACCGTGAAGTTAAGTAATGTGTTTATAGTCACAAAGTTAATTGGTAGCAGGACCATGATATGAACTGGGATATTCCACCTCCTGGAAGAGTTTATTTGTATCTAAATCCAAGTTATTACTAAACTACTATATTTCTATAATTAAAACCTTATTTGTAGCAACCACATTATGTTACCACAAAGGTGACTCATTATTAGCAGCAGACTGAGATTGTTCAATAGCCATATGCCATATTCATTTTCATCTATATGTTGAATTTATTAATTTAAACCAGACATTTCAAATTTTTTATCATGAATAATCAATAGATATCTATAGTTGATAAATCAAGACAAAGAAATATAAATATATTACGTAGAATTTCAATGACAATTAATAGAACTTAAATGTAATAAAACCTCTGAGTAACGGGTGAGAGTGGTGGGGTTGGTGGGGATGGGTGGTGGGAGATTTTGGTTTCTCATTTTAGATACTTCTTCAGAGTCTGAATTTTGAAAACAGGTACAAGTATTACTTTTATAAATTAAAAAAAGTTTAAAAATAGAAAAAGAAATAAAAAGTATTCATCAATTAGTGATTGCTTAAATAGTCATGAGTAATACTATGCAGCCAATAGCAAAAACAGGATACATCTATACAAATTTTAAGTAAGAAAAATAAATTACAGAATGATATAGTTAGGATAATACCATTTATTTCAAATTGTGTGTGTGTGTGCGTGTGGTGTGTGTGTGTGTGTGTGTGTGCATGTGCACACATGCGTGTGTAGGTAGGTAGGTTAGTATATGTGTATACCAAACTGGGAGTATACATATTAAAGTGATAATCAAAGTAGAGAGGAGAGAGACTTTTATTATTTATTACCTATTGCTATGCTATTTGATTTTTTTTCTCAATACTATTTGATTTTTTTCAAAGAGCATGCCTTGAATATGAATGTGTATGGAATAGTCTGCAGGTTCAAATATAAAGTGATTCTGAGTGTTTCTCTTTTCCTTTTTGCCATGGAAGAGCCAAGTGTGATAGTATTGTGTTATATACGAGGGTCAGGATCTTACAGTGCCTTGTAGTAAGGAAATTTACTTGTTCTTGGCTCCTTTAGAATTGATACAAAAGGGAAGTTTGTGAATTGAATCGCTCCACTCTCATGACTTAATGTCACCACAGAGCTGACCAAAAGTCTGATTCATGTTTCTTTTTATGTTTTTAGATTTCCTTCCTCTGCTTGGTTTTGAGCAAATGTTACCAAGTCTATGTGGGATTTAAACTCCCAAATCCTGTATCTGATGATTGTAACAAGGTACCCATCCCACACTTTGGAGTCCTGACTAACTCTGATACTAGTTAGAATCCTTTTATTTATTTATTTATATTTTTTTAAGAATCCTTTTAGTAATTTAGTTATTTTTGTATTTTATTTTATTATGGGAAGAACACTTGACACCCTCTTAACAAATTTTGTGTTCATTATTGTTGACTATAGATACAATGTTGTACAGCAGATCTTTAGAACTTATTCATTTTTTTTTAATGAAAGAAGTTAAATTTATACACACCTCAAGATAAGTTGAAAAAGTTGTGGCAGAAAAAGGATGAATCCCACAAATTAACAGAGATTTTGTTAATATGCAAACTGCCAGTCTATCTATTTTTGGCGTATTCGATCTACTTAAGTAATTTGTTTAAGTAGTAATTATTCTAATAAAATTCAGTTGGAGGATGAGTGATATAGTTATGCCCTTGACAAAGGTGACAAGTGGGGTATTACCGTGACTGAGAAAGTAGAATATAGTTCTGGTTATCTTATTGTTCTAGCTAATCAAAGTTCATAGAATATAGGAGGTTCTGCCATGTCCAGTGAGGGTAGGCAGATGTAATCGAAGGCTTACTGGGTTGTCATCTGTTTTCATTATACAAATCTTCTGGTTGGTCCACAGAAGATTTTTCACAGAAATCTATTTGGGCAGTTTAGAATCTCTGATCATTACTGAGC
>NW_011888800.1:10065225-10068950 GCF_000151845.1 Pteropus vampyrus
CCTATATTCATCAGGGATATTGGCCTGTCATTTTCTTGTGTGTCTTTGTTTTCAGGGTAATGCTGGCCTCATAAAATGAGTTTGGAAGTGTTCCTTTTTCTTTAATTTTTTTGGAAGAATTTGAAAAGGATCAACATTAATTCTTTAAATGTTTGGTAGAATTCACCAGTATATCTATCTGGTCCTGGGATTTTCTTTCTTGGGAGGTTTTAAATAATTGACTCAACCTCCATAGTTGTTATATATAGATCTGTTCAGACTTTTTATTTCTTCTTGATTTAGTCTTTGTAGGTTGCCTGCTTCTAGGAATTTATCTGTTTCTTTTAGCTTATGCAGTTCATTGGTGTGTAATTGTTCATAGTAGTCTTTTATGATCCTTTTTCTTTGTGACATCACTTGTAAACTCTCTTCTTCCATTTATGATTTTGAGTATTTCCTTTTAACCTTAGTCTAATGAAAGATTTGTCAGTTTTGTTTATCTTTTAAAATTTTTACTCCTAGTTTTGTTGATTTTTCTCTATTGCTTTTCTATTTTCTATTTATTTTTGCTTTAATTTTTGTTATTTCCATCCTTTTGCTAACTTTGGGCTTAGTTTGTTCTTTTTCTAGCTTTGAGATATAAAATTAGGTTGTTTGAGATCTTTTTTAATGTAGGCATTTATCGCTATAAACACTGTCTTAGTACTGCTTTTTCTTCAGTATTAACTATTGACTGTAGAATAAGTATTGGAATGTTGTGTTTCATTTTTGTTTATCTTGAGGTACTTTCTAATTTCCTTTTTGATTTATTCTTGACCTAATAGTTGTTCAAGAACATGTTTTTTAATTTTCACATATTTGTGAATTTTCTAGTTTTCCTTTGTTGTTGATTTCCAGTTTTATTCCATTGTGATTGGAAAAGATCCTTGGTATGATTTCAGTCTTCTTAAATTTGTTAAGACTTGTTTTGTGACCTAACATCATCTCTCCTGAATAAAGATCTGTGTGTCCTTGAGATGAATGTATATTCTATTGCTGTTGGGTAGAATGTTCTGTATGTCTGTTAGGTCAATTTGGTCTATGATGTTATTCAAGTTCTCTTAATCTTTTGTCTGGATGTTGTGTATTGAAAGTAGGTTATTGAAGTCTTCTACTATTACTGTATTTCTGTCTATTTCTTCCTTTAGTTTTGTCAGTTTGATTGACATATTTAGGTGCTCTGATGTTGGGTACATATATATTTATAATTATTCCATGTTCCTGGTATATTGATGTTTCCTCATTATATAATGTCTTTCTTTTTATCTTGTGACAGTTTTTTATTTAAAGTCTATTTTGTCTGATGCAAGCATAGCCACCCACTCTCCAGGAATCCTGATGTTATGTAAGAAGTCCAGCTACCCTGAGGCCATCATGCTCGAGAAGCCATGTATAGATGCTGTAGTCAATAGTTTCTGCTTAGCCTAGTCTTCTAGCCAAGATACCAGACATATGAGTGAAATTATCTTGGACTCTCTAGAATATTCTATCTGCCAGATGAATGCCAAGCGTCCTCCATCAATGCTTCATGGAGCAGATTTCTCCATATGAGTACTGCTTGAATTCATGACCCATAAAATGGTTTGGGGTTAGTCTATAACACAGCAATCAATAAGCAGAGCAGGGAACATTGACCCTTGTTATCCCTAGTACAGATTAAGCACAATTATAGAGTAAGTTTATCTTCCTTTACTCCTTTTTCTCTCTCTGCACTGAACTTTAGATATTAAAAAATTATGATCTTTTCAGTTATTAATAAATATAGATGTTTTTACCTAGTTGTGATCCATTTATATCTATTATTTTCTTTTCTTTTATAATATAATTTTATTTGATATTTTCCTTATATCAATAGATATCTGGTCTGTTTTAAACAGCAATATATTCAGATATCATAGCACTTCTTCTTTTGTTAGGTTATGAGAAGTTATTCCTCCCTTTCTCCAGTTTGGGGTGTGTCCACACAGATTGTTCATTCTTGTCAATATACTTGTCCTCTTCTTCCTTGGGGCACATAGCTTGCCATTAGGTGAGGTCTTCTGGCTGAGTTCTGGCCAATAAAACATAAACAAAGTGATATGTGCCATTTTCAGGTCTGCCCCATAAAAAGATACAGGTAATCTTCACTTTCTTTGCCAACCTATCAGGTAATTGAAGAGAACTCTGAGAACCTAGAGGGAGGCACAGACATACAGTAGAAGGAGCTTGGGCCTGTGATTGACCATGTGGAGCAGAACCCCCACAACCTGCTGACCTACACAGGATTGTATGGTGAAGAAGAAATAAACTTTTAATTGGATGAGATTTGGAGATTCTAGGGTGTATCTGTTATAGCAGCTAGTATTATTTACCTGAACTGATATGGATATTTTAAATGCCTCTGCTACCATCATGTGCATTTACCCAGCAGATAGAGTAGGACAATAA
Organism: Pteropus vampyrus; assembly: GCF_000151845.1. Lineage (NCBI taxonomy): Eukaryota > Metazoa > Chordata > Mammalia > Chiroptera > Pteropodidae > Pteropus > Pteropus vampyrus. Next base: position 10,067,671 of record NW_011888800.1, read on the forward strand.
TTACTATTGGCTCCTTCAAGCAATTATTACATTTTTGTTTGTTTATTTCAGTAATGTAATTTTAGGGGTCCCGCGAGTGTTTTTAGGGGTCCCGCTAGAATTTTGAAAGAAAAATTTCACTGGCTTCAAAGCTTAAGTTTTATAATGTCTAAATATAAAACAAAACAAAGCCTTAAATTATAAATTTGTGTCTTAAAATAGCACTGTTGGTTAGAGTTAGTGTAGAATCTCTGAGTTTACACAGTCAGGTACCTCCACCATTCCATAATTTATTCATTCGATCATTTATACAGTCCATATGTGCCAGACATTGGAAACCCAAAGATAAAGGAAACAGACTCACTTCTTTTAACCCTGGCATGTACAATCACATATTTTCCTGGGTGACCATAGGCAAGCTGCTACCCTCTCTGAGCTTTAGTTATTCCATTTGTAAAATGAAGACAATATTACTGTTGTATTCACTTTTATGGTTCTTGTGGGGCTTAAACGAGATTAACCATATAACACAGTGCCTGTCATGTACTAAGCGCTCCATAAATGTTTGTCTTTTTAAAAAGGATCATTATTTAATCATTCTAACTTTCTACCATTCTTGATAGCCGAGTAGTGAGAGATAAAGATTTCTTAAAGGGAACCCTTAGCTTTAATTCCTCTCCCAAATAGGTGGCACAAGAGCATCCTTGCTGTCATCTTGCTGAGAAACTTCCTTGCACTGTGGCTACTGAGTCAACAATGTTCTCCACAAGAAGAATTTGATAAGGACTTTAAAATTATATACCTATAATTTTATATTTATAGGTATTCATCATTTCTCTTAGGTAAATACCTTGGAGTAGAATTGCTGGGTTATGGGATAGATATACGTTTACCTTGGTAAGAAACTACCATTTTCTTGAAGTGCTTATGTAATTTTATACATCCATTAGAAAGGTATAAAGAGATCACTCCTCATCCCCACCAGCATTTGGTGTTGTCAGGTTTTTTCATTTAATTTTGATGAATTCCAACTTTTTTTTCCCTTGTGTTTTGGTGTCATATCTAAGAAATCAGTGCTTAATCCAAAGTCATAATTGTTTAAACCTATGTTTCCTTCTAAGAGTTTTGTATCTATAACTCTTACATATAGGTTTATAATCCATGTTGAGTTAATTTTTGCTTATGGTGTGAGGTAAAGGTCCAAATTGATTGTCTTGCATGTGGATATCCAGTTGTCCCAGCATCACTTGTTGAAAATGCTGATCTTTTTCTATTGAATTGTCTTGGTCTTTTTGTAGATG
>NW_011888800.1:10070550-10103407 GCF_000151845.1 Pteropus vampyrus
TCTGCTCTTAAAACCTTTTAACTGATTGCATCAGCCCTACCTAGACTATTTAAGATAATCTCTCTTACTTAAAGTTAATTGATTATGGATTTAATTCACATCTACAAAATACCTTTACTGTAACACCTAAATTAGTGTTTGATTGAGTAACTGGAGACTATAGTCTAGCCAAGTTGATATATAAAATTAACCACCACACTTCATTTCCTTTAGGGTTTGACTTTTACATAATGGCTTAATTGGTAACTATTATGAAGAAATCTTCAAGAACCAATGGAATGAGCAATGATAAAATAAAACCAGCTAAGGAATATGTGAGTTGGGGTAGAATAGGGATGGGAATGAAAACCACCACCTATTCAAAAGGTCAGGACTGTCCACAGGTACGGTCACTCCTCATTGTCTCATGTCTCCCCCTCAATCTCCTGGTATATCAATCACTCCTAGTCCATTATTTTTAGCTCCACATTTTCCTCTACCACCTTCACCAACATACCTACCAACACCTCCAGGTTTCTTTCTGTAAACATACCTTGAGGTCTACACCTAACATACTTACATTTGGGCTTCTCTCACCCCTACAGCACTGTGCACATTTTTATGGACCACACTTTTCTCCCATGTTTATAAAGCTATAGGAGCTTTATAAAACCATAGGAGTTCTATAAAATTATAGGAGTCTCCTATAATTTGAAGGTCAAAGTACTCATTCAGCCATCCATCAAGTTTATCTAGGGCATTGGCAAGTGGTATATACAAAAGAAATAGATTCAATTCCTAGGCCAAAGGACCTTGGCTTTTAGTGCAGGGGACAAAATGAACAAGCCCAGAACAGAAGAAGGACCATTTATTCTGATTACTTTTGCCAGTTCTAGAGCTTTATGTAAATGGAATCATACAAAGTACATTCTTTTGCATATGTCTTTTCTTGTTGGGCATAATGAATTTGAGATTTTACTATGGTGTGTGTACTAGTAATTTGATCCAGTTTATGTAGCATAATATTTCATAGTGTCGATAGACTCCAGTTTGTTTATCTGTTCTTTTCTTGGTAGACATTTGGGTGGTTTCCAGTTTTAAGGTAGTCCTCCTTTTAAAAAATATGAATAACTTTTATAACTTTTAGGGCTACTGAATTATTAGTAGTACAAGAGAGGTGAAGGGAGGGAGGAAGGGAGGGAAAGAGGGAGAAAGTATGAACAAATTATGGCAAGGACATTGGATATCCCTTAGTCCCACCGATGAATCTAGCCTTTAAATTTGGTTAAACAGAGAATGTGGTATAAGCACGTAGGACTAGCAATTTCTCCTTAATTCTTTCCTATGGGTCCATCTTCCCATTTCCCATCCTCTCCGTCCCTTAAATAGAAAGGAAAATACAGCTACTCTAGAAGATTTGGGGCAAATAGTATTTGAAAGAGATAACTCTTAATGGATGAGTTATTTAGTGAGTTGGAATCATTGTTGGATGGAAAATCCAACACAAATCAGAAATATGAATCTCAAAGGCCCAAATGACTTTGAAGGAGTCCTTGCTAAGGAAGGAAAGGCCATTGTATTGAGAGAGAACTAGACCCAGTTGGTCAAGGGCATCTAGTGAGAATGCCAGAGAAGGAGGAGGGCACACACTACCTGTGCTCTGCTTTACTCTCTCTTATCTCTTTCTCACTCAGCAACTATCTTGTTGCAGTTGTGCCTACTTCTTTCTTTTTTTTACCTTTCCTCTTTTTCAATCTGCTGGCATACTTATGTGAGTGAAGTGAATATTTTTCAATGTTATTTTTTAAAGCAGACATCCATTGATTCTGTGGCAAGACTGCTAGTTGCTTTCCAACATCCATTCTCCCCCTTCTTCCCAATGTTTACCTGTGTACACGGCTGTTTTGTGAAAGACTACATCTCCCAGCCTTTCCCACAGCTAAGTATGGCATGTGGCTAAGTTCAATCCAATGGTATTTGAGTGAAGTATATACACAAATCCAAGTCATGGCATGGTGAGGGTGTGTCCTTTCTCTCCATCCCTTCTTTTCCATGCTGCTGCCTAACATGTGGACATGGTGGGGCTCTCTGGGACATACACATGAGGCAACACTCAAGTGATGACAGAACTATAAGCTACAAGGAGCTTGTATCCCTTTGTGGGAGAGATAGACTACTATCTTGTTTGAGCCACCAATACCTTGGTCTTTGTTACAGCAACTGAATATGTACCCTAATATAAATCCTACCATATTCAAGAGACTGAGCTAGGCAATGACTCTCTAAAGATGAGTGAAACAACTTGACCATGCAAGTCCTGAGAGAGTTCACAACCTAGTGAGACAGACAGATACAAATTCAATAACTGTAATACAGGGTAGACTGTGATAACTGCCTTATTGGCAGTATAAACAAAATCTGGTGGAAGAGAGTAATTATAATTGTGGTATTAGGGAAGACTTCTTAAATAAGGTGAGATGCAACTTGGGATTTTGACAATAAGTTGAATTCTGATAAAGGGAAAAGGATAAGAAACAGTCCGTGTAAAGGCACAAAGACATAAAAATACGCATGTATCCAGAAAATAACTAGTACAAAAGGCAGAATTTTAAGAATTTTAAGAGGATGAATAGCCTAATTAGATAGGGACCAGATTGTGATGGCCCTTGGATGTTATATTAAGGAATTTGGTTTTGGACTTGCCGAATTTGAGGTGGGATAGAAGGGATGGCCACTATGTAGCAGGAAATTAGACTCTGGAACTCAGAAGTGAAATGAGAGCTGGAAATGTAGATCTGGGTGTCATCGACATCTAAGGGACTGAGAAGAGTGAGGAGAGTGAGTAGAGGGCTGAGGAGGAAACATGGGCCACATCTGTAAGGGTGTGGGGAACGGGAATATGGCAGAGAAGTCTGTTAGGTTTGCCAAAGGAGGAACGCACAAGGCCGAAGGGGTTAAGCAAGATTGATTGTAGCGGAGTGACAGCCTGGCTGAGCCGAAGATGGTGTCAGCCCCGGATGCAAGGGAACCTGAAACATATGGGGCTTAGGCTGGCTTTTTTGGTGGGAATATCTTGGGCAGGTAAATTGGCAGGGAAAGGAGGAGAGTCCAGTGAAGTGGGAGATGAGCATGTAGCATTGCTAACCCAGATGTAAGGTCCGATTCCTACACAAAAGTAAAGGAGCAGTCTGGTTCCCACACTATGGGGGTGGGGGTTTGGGGGTGGGGGATGAGGGGCGGGTGGGTAGGGATAGGGCCCTCCTGGACCTAACAGAGTCATTGAAGGAAATTGGGGAATGATCAGATCAGATAGGCAGGATGAGACTCAGGGAAGGTCTGGTCATGGGTGTCAAGGAAGTCAAAATGACCTCAGTTTACTTCTTTGTAACATCAAAATTATTCTTTCATTATTAACCCATCATTTCCCTAGCATTCCTGTCTTAGAAGCAGATTCCTTCAAGAATACAATAGTTATCTAATCTCCTTTGGACTGCTTCAATACATCTCTCTTTTCTCTTGGCTTGTGAATCTGTAGAGTGTGAGCAGAAAGTAATTATGGTGGCTGTTGTGATGTGCTGCCCAGATTCCTCCAGGACAGACGTGCTAATTCTCCTAGCTGCTGGAGTGTTAACTGCTGATGGCTTACACAGCTGAGCTCCTTGCTGAAGGGCATTAACGCAGCCAAGTTTGCACCTCTTCCAATGATTGTTACAGATGTATAAAGGCTCTATCCCTTGCCTCTATTTGGGACAACTTGAAGGGTCATTTGTAGCTCCAGAGCACCCCATAGGATCATCTGAAGCTTCTGATGCAACTCCTGAGCAGTTCAACTCATTTCCTCCTACACACTTCTACATCATTCATTTCCTTAAAGGTGTTGTTCTTGAAAATAATCTTCCAATAGGCCTCCTGCATTCAAATCTCTGCCTTAGAATCTGTTTCTTAGGGAATCCCATCTAGAAAAGTTGGTGCCCATGCTCTCCTAGCAATGACAACCCATCACTGGTAGTAACTGGTGGAGTATTGATGGTGCCTGGCATGCTGCAACTGTGCAAATGTTAAAATTTTCACTGGTGGTGAACTGAGATAGGGTTGTATTGAAGGGTATACACTGCAATGTGTAATAACTCAGGTCCTTGAAATATTTTAGAGAAGTAGTAATTATAAGGACTATGAAATTAAATGGCTCTTGCTGCATGCTATTGAAGCATTGGATAAAAAATAATGAAACACTGAGGGCAATTAACCTGCAATTCAAGATGAAACGTGAAAGCCAGAGGGCCTTCTTGGCAGCATCTAAGTAGACTTTCAAATCCTACAGCCAGATGGCCGCAAAAGTTGAAGATAAGGCCCAGGACTTTAAGGTCTTGAATGGAAAGGAGTGGGACTCAAACTTGAGATGGGCCTATCTCATCTGGGTTGATGAATTTGAAAATCTTGAATCCTTGGATTCCCCTGGTCCCTCAGGGCCTGAAGCAGTAGCCCTCTCTTTCCTTTAAAAGCCTGAGATCCTCCTTGACTTAAAGATAATGTAGAGTCCTTTAGCTTGTAAAACAGTCAATCTCTATCTCCTCTCCTAGCCTTCAGGCTAATTACTAGGGTTAATACAACCTAGCAGTTTCCTTAGCTGCTAAAGGAGGAAATGGGCTATATGCTAAAAGAGCTGCAAGATCTAGCCAACTTGTATTGGCAGGAAGTGGGAGAGTGTAAATAGGACTGGATCCTAAGGATGCTGGATTAATGGGAGTGAGATACAATGTTGGGTCAAGAAGAATTTATGGATATGAGAGCATTCTCTATAACACAGGATTTAACACCCTGGGAAATAGTGTTAATGTGCTACAAGAAGCTTTGAAAAAGTGAAATAGAAGATTGAAATTGCTTTGGAAGACAGTAAAAGATTAAAAGGCTCATATATGTGTATTCTAGAGTAGATATACTATAGAAGTCTGAAAAACCCACCTTCTGTGTTCTGCAGAAGAACCAAGATGATACCCTATTTACTAAAGTGATAAGGAATGTGCTGGTAAAGGGGCTCTGGAATCATTAAGAAACTCAGTGGCAACTGCCTTTTGTAGCCAAGGCTACAGAAGTAAGCTATGCTGTTACAATACTGAGTTCCCTGGTAGCCATGGAGATGATAGGATCTTAAAGTAACAGAGGCCAGGCGGTAGGACCAAAACCATCAGAAGCAAAGTGGCTGCAGTTATCATAAGAGGAAAGGGTAGAATGGCCCTCAGAGGAGTCTGACACACAAAGAGCTATGAAGATGGCTAAGAGGTTGTATGTCTAGGGGCAAGATCAATGGACAACAAATAAGAGTTTTGAGTATTGCTCAATCTGTGAAATAAAAAGAAATCACTAATGGGTGGCCAGGAGGCTGAGGGCAGCCACCCAAATAAAAAGTCATGATTCCTTGCCCAGTTTCTGTGTCCGGGTCTTCAGATCCAGAGCCCAGTGGGTGAAGTCTGCTATGTCGGATGTATTTTTGCCAGGCTGAACAGACTATTGATATGATGCATGCATTCTTTTGCATCCCAGTAAGAAAACAGAATAAGAAGCAATTTGAATTCCTATGGGATGGACACAGCAGTATAGTTTTATGTTGTTGTCGTGGGGCTATGTTAACATTCCATCCTCTGACATAATATAATCCAAAGGGATTTGTACCACCTGGAGATACAGAATATAACATTGGTTTATGATATTTATGGCTTCATTATACTGGATGAGCAAGAAGTCATGAGTATATTGGTGATCCTGGAAAGATACCTGTGCTCCAGTGAGTGGGAGGTAAACCCTATGAACATTCAGTGGCCTATGACATCAGTGAATTTTTTTGAGGTCCAGCGGTCTGCGCATACCAGGACATTTCTCTTGAAAGTAACAGGCAAATTATTGCAATTGTACTTCCCACCACTAAGAAGGAAGAACAACACCTCATAGACTTCTTTGGGTTCTGGAGGCAGCATATTCAACATTCTAACCCATTTGCTGAGAAACATGGAAAGCTTCCTTCTCCTTTACTCTCCCCTTCTGTCTCCCAGCTTCCAGTCTCTACTGGTTCCCACCACTGGTCAAACCTAGATGGAAGCCTGCTGCCACAATGACCAGAGAACAGAGGCCCCTGTGATACAGAGCATTACAGAGAAAGGTAAGGACTGGATCTAACGGCATTCAGGACACTGGCAAAATCCCACAGTAGTCGCTGACAGTGAGGAATTAGTTCTAGGTTTATGATGAAATATAGAATATATTTACCTCTTTAAGTAAATTAGAGTTTATATTTCCTCTGGAGATACATAATAGAGACTTTTCCAAAACCTTAAAAGGAGATGCTGTTTGAAATCTTGAGCTATGTTAAAAGATAAACAGGTGTGGGGAGAGGAAAAATAATTTTCCTTCTGCCCTTCTAATTGTTTCTGGCCAGTATAATAATCAAATTGACAGGAGGCAGATTAGCAAAAGAAAATAAACAAATTTATTAAATATGTACATGTGAGGGTTCTGTAAGAATATGGGACCCAAGGACAAATCCTGGCAGTTGAGGCTTGTATGTGACCTTGAACTAAGGAGGGCGGGGTGGGGGGGATGGGGGGCTGGCAGGGGCAGGAAAGGTGTGTGGTTTGAAACCTCAAAGGGCAGCAAGGCAATTCAGATGGAAATGAAAAAGCAAATATTTAGTAAACAAATGTTTGCTGGGCCATCTTTAACAATGGGACAGAGAGAAGACTTTAATCAAATGGGCCTTGCTAGGTTCCTCCCTGTCTACCACATACTAGTTCATATTAAACTATAGTTACCTATGATGATAACTCTTTTCTTGGAGTAGGTCCTCTATCAGTTCTTTTAGGCAGTTAGGGGAAGGTTGAAGTTTCCTGAGTTTTTGGCTTTCTTAAAAATAACCAGTTTAAAATTATCAACATCCAAAAAAAAAAAAAAAGCCGTATTATGGGGTGGCAAATTCTGTTCTCCCTCAGAGGCATAGTAAAATTTTTAAGTTTATCTGAGCAAAAAATTGATTTGAATTGGGCTGCACACAGTCTAGCAGATAGAAAGTTGCTCTGAAGAGCTGTACAAAATGAAAGACTTTTATAGGTAGAGGAGAGCAAGAACAAGGCAGTAATACTGGGCAAAAAAGTGAGTTGGTTATTGAAAAGTTAATTTCTTTTAGGGAATGGCTGGGGTCTGTCAGGCAGATTACTTAACTAGTGCTGATCAAGTGATTCCTGATTGACTGGTTTAAGATTCCCTTTCTGGGAGAGCTGAAACTGTAATTAAGTCTCAGTTTGGTGACATGGAGCTTAGCATAAGTGACTCCTTTTGGGCCTGTTGTCTTGTTTTTTCACAGCCGTTAATAAAAATTAATAGTTTTAAATGTGCTATTTCATCTAGTAAATTAAATTGGCAGTTTAGAAAAAATACTTTAAGATGAAGGTAAGTTAATTTTAAAGACAGTACTTTCATAAAATAATTCAAAATATGTTGATAAGAAATTTAGAGGAAGGCTAAAGATGGGCAATAATTTAAAAATAACTCAATCCACTGGAATTTTTAAATTGAAAAAGGAATTGGAGACTCTGAACTCTGTACTATTGACCTTATCACATTACAGAGAAACTGAATTTTTATACGTCATCTCACCATCTGATCTGGAGAATCTTTCGAAATTATTCAAATTATTCATATTTGGCAACAAACACTTTGAAGAGAGTAAATAAGAAATAAGGACTGTTTTGGAAAGCTAATGCATGTACTACTTTTAGCAATTTTGAATGAAGCATAATTAATATATTCTAGCTAATTTAAATAAATTTATCCTAAAAGGAAACCTGAGTATTGGAATAATTAGTGCTGCATATAGTCAATAATGTCCCACTTTGTGTATCACATAGAAAGAGAATAAATCTCCAATGGTTGGTGGCCTCTTCGGTATCTTTATACTGAGATTAACAAATGAATTTTGTGAAAACCCCAAAGTGGAAGAATCATTGTCTTTTGAATCATATCCAAGAAAAGAATTTTAAGATATAAAGTTCTTTGAACAAGGAAAATTTTCATCACTAATTTTACTAATAGTCCAAAAGTACTTACTGATATTTCAAATGATTATCGATCTTTCAAATATTCATTTATTCATGAATAATATCATGAGTAAGATTTATAATACTAAAAAAAAAAAGTAAGACACCTCATTCTTCACTCCTACCCCCCAATAAACGCAAAACATTGAAAGTGGCATTGATGGTAAAGAAGGCCTTGGTGTTGTTGGTGGTGGTCTTTATACTTCAAGACTTGTTTGTCTAACTGCAAGTCTGGAACTTCAGTTGTCAGCTTAGCCAGTGGAGATTTACCCATAAAAATCAACCTTATTGTATGATATTGATTTGAATATAAGAAGTAAGTTTATTATAAATCATATACTGGTCATGCTCTCTGATACTTATTTAAATCATTTAGTCTCTTATCTTTCCATGGAAGTCTACTTAAGAAATAAATTAACGTTGAAAGTTATTTAAGAAACCTAAAGCCTATTTAAGAAACTGTGGAGTAGAAATAAATCTTCCTCTACCTTTTTAGGTTCTGCCAGCTGTTCTAATAATTAAATCAACATGAGCCAGATTAACAAGAGGAAATGACCAAGTTTAATTATATATGTACATACGGGAATGCCACATACATTCAAAACCCCCACATACATGAGAGGCTCAGAGACCGAGACAAACATAACATTCTGAGCTAAGGATGAGGTAAGGCACCTTGGGGCTTTGGAGAGAAGGAAGATTCATTTGCAGGATGATAGGAAGAGCAGATGTTCAGTAATTAGAAGTTTTCCTTGCCCTATTGATAGATAGGTCATAAAAAGTTATATCTGCTGATAAGTCTTATTCTGTGCAAGTCCCCTAATATAAATTCTTTAAGGGAGAGACTAAAGTTTCTCATGAGTCATCTCAATTGCCTTCAGTTCAAAATAATTCACATGCCAAAGTGGCACATCTTGGGGAAGCTTGTTCTGAACCCCTTCAAAACGAAATCAAATTACTGACTATATGTAACCAAGGCACTAATAACAGAAATAATATTTCTTCTGGCACATAGTAAGTATTTAGTTAGGGGCTGCTATTATTTGTAATAGTGCTTTACAGTTTATTGATCCTTTTCCTATGTGCTATCAAGTGTTTGGTTCTCACAAGAACTATGCCAAGTAATGGGTCTGGTATTATCATCTCCCTGCCTCTTTTACTGATGGAAAAAAACAGTGGCTCAGAGAGATAAGTGACTTGACTAAAATCTCATAGCTGATATAGTTGACATCTGTTGCTTTGGTTAGAGCAATATCCTTCATCCTTTTGGTAACAGGACTCTAATTTTCCTCTAAGGAACTACCCTGTGCCTTTATATAATTCCTAGCAGGACTGTCAATCAAGGGACTCTGCCTCTCTGTTACATGTGACCCACTCTGGCACATAAGAACCCTCTATATCCCTTGGATGCAGGACTGATATACAGCTGGCATGTGATCCAAATAATTTGAATTTTTTAAAGAGACAGAAATAAATGAATTCTAGGAGTGAGTGGGCTTCAATAAGGAGCTGTCAGGACCACAAAAACTTGGAGCTATTTGAGAGAGAGTCCCCGAGCTTGAGCAAGCAAGCAAGCAAGCGAGAGAGCGAGAGAACGAGAGAGCACTGCTAGAGTGAAGCCAATACAGAAGATAGTGGAGAACCAAAGAGAGAGCGAGAGGAAGACACACTGATTTCATTTGAGGAATTGGATATTGCTATGCCTGAAGCTAGATCAACTCTTGTATTTTAAGTTCAGTGTGTTAGTAAATTCCTTGTTTTGATTAGGTGGGTTTGGCCTTATTAACTTGCAACCAAAAAATCCTAACTAATAAATGCTTTAGCTCTCATTGAAACATGTCTTTGACATCAAATACTTGGCTATTTCCACTGCTGCATACTTCAGAAAGGTATCCTACATATAAATGTCAAAACTGATCAGGTGTCTTTGTGGGAGATTTGAGAATCTGCCTTCTTTTCATGGAGACACACTATTCTAGGTTCCCTTCAAGTCTTCATTTTAAAAATTCCATCAAGAATTTTTAAAGCCACAAGACAAGCCACAGAATTGGAGAAAATGTTTGCAAAAGATATGTCTAATAAAAGGCTGTTGTCTAAAATATACAAAGAACTCCTAAAACTCAACAACAAGAAAACAAACCTGATTAAAAAATGGACAAAAGGTTTGAACGGGCATCTCACCAAAGAAGATATACAGATGGCAAATAAGCATATGAAAAAATGTGTTCTAACAATGCAATATACATATATATGTCTAACTGTTGAATTGTACACCTGAAACTTACTGGATTTTGTTAACCAATGTCACCATAATAGAAATAAATAAATAAAAATGTGTTCTATATCATATGTCATCAGGAAATCAAATTTAAGAATTTATGAGATATCACTACACTATTAGAATGGTCGAAATCCAGAACACTGACACCACCAAATACTGGTGAGGCTGTGGAGCAGCAGGAACTCTCATTCATTGTTGGTGGGAATGCAAAATGGTACAGCCACTTTGGAAGATAGTTTGGTAGTTTCTTAAAAGACTAAACCTACTCTTACCATGTGATCCAGCAATCTTGCTCCTTGGTATTTACCCAAAGGAGTTGAAAATTATTTCTGCAGAAAAATTTGCACATGGATGTTTACAGCAGCTTTATTCAGAATTGCCTATATTTGGAAGCAGCTAAGATGTCCTTCAATAGTGAAAGGATAAACTGTGGTACCTCCAGACAATAGAATATTACTCTATGACAAGAAGAAATGAGCCATGAAAAGACATGAAGGAATCTTAAATACATATTACTAAGTGAAAGAAACCAATCTGGAAAGGCTACATATCGTATGATTCCAAATATATGATATTCTGGAAAGGCAAAATTATGGAGTAAAAAGGTCAGTGATTGACAGGGAATGGAGGGGAGGTGAGGTTGTGAATAATTTTAAATTAAAGGTAATACTTAGGCCAAGCCTTGAAAGATGAATTAGACTTTGAAACGTCCAGGCTGAAGCATGATCAAGAGCACTGCAGACATTCCATTCTTGGACGGAACAAAGGATGTTTGAAGGGTAGTCTGTTACTTTCCTATTGCCATGGTAACAAATTACCACAAATTTAAAGTGATACAAATTTATTATAGTTCTGTAGGTCAGAAGTCCAATGTAGGTCTCATTGGGTTAAAATTAGGGTGTCAGCAGGGCTGAGTTCTATTCTAGAGTTTCTAGGGAAGAATCCATTTCCTTGTCTTTTCAGGCTTTTAGAGGTCATAATCCTGGCCAATGGCCCCCTTCCAACATTTTCAAAGCCAATGATGTTGCAACTCTTTAATCATCCTTTATAGTCCTATCTCCCTTCTGACTCTCTTCTGCCACCCTTTTCCAGTTTTGAAGGCCTTTTGATTATAATGGGCCCACTCAGTAATCCAGGATAATCGATTTTTTGGTCAGGTGACTAACAATCTTAATTACTCTTTTCAGTGAAACTTGGGGGATTAAGACTGGATATTTTTGGGTGGGGGCATTGTTCTACTTACCACAGGTAGTGAGGAGCTAATCTTGAGAGGAAAGGAGACCAAAAGAAGGGGTATAAATGCACTGATAAGGGCAGTGGGGGAGCAGGTACAAGTTTCTGAGGCTTTGACTAAAATTGTCATTTTTTTGAAGACAGCTTTGCTGAAGCATAGAAAATTGCTTGGAAAGGCAATTTTGGGGTGCAAATTAGGATGCCACTATTACAGTCCAGGTGAGAGGGTCTAAGGTAGAGCGGGCATAGCTGATGGTTTTATTTGGTCTGAGGCTGATTCTGCCCATTTCTAAGTGTTTTTCATCAAAATTCACGAGATCCCACAGGATCTCACCAAATGCATTTCCTAGTAACATGGCTGAATTTGTTCAGTAAATGCTGCAATCCAGGCCTTAAATTATTCACCTACAATCAACAAGAGACAAGAATCCTGGCCAGCCACCCCACCACCCCACCCAATTAGCGAGGTTGAAACTCACAGAAAGCTAAACCCTGAATTTTTTAATGCTCCAAATTGCAGCGAAAGCACACAGTCCTTGTTCTTAAGGTGTTTCCTTAAGACGGACTTAAAGTTGAAAAGTTGGGCAGGGCCTCAGGGAACAAAGCCTAACTGCTCGCCCACGTTCAACAAGCTCTTCCCATCTTCGAGAGCCACCCGGGGAAGCCCCTTCCTGTCACCGCCCTTTTCTGTCCCCACCCCCACAATCCGTCGCAGGGATGCGAGACCAGGATAGCTGACTCTACTACGACGTCAGCGAAGAGTCCCCGGAGCGTCCGGGATTAGGAGTGGTGGAAGCCAAACGGGGACCCCCGCGGGTGCAGACGCGCGGTCACGTGCCCGGAGCCCGCAGTCTTCCGCTTCCGTCACTTCCGAGTGCGACCGTTGCTTGTCCGGCTGAGCGCTGGACACTTTTGGTCCCTCCTTACTGCATCTGACCGCCTACACAGCTGTCCTTTTCCTGTTCTCAGCGGGAAGGACATGAGTGTCCCTGAGCCGCCGCCCCCGGACGGGGTCCCGGCAGGGCCACCGGACCGCCTAGTGGCCAGGGAGCCAACGCCGGGTATGTGTTATGGGGCGGGGCAGCGAGGACGGAGTGGGTGGGTCTCCCAGGGCCGCCCGCGGGAGTCGCTGCTTTGGGCAGCAGCAGCTCACCAGAGGCTTTGGCTCCAGCGCGGAAGTGACTAACTGCGGGTCCTCCAGTCCAGCTGCATGGGCGGGAAATGAGGTCTGGAGGGGGAAGCGGTGTTCGGGTGCAGTTGGAAGTGGTTGATGAAGTCATTCTGCGTTTACGTGATTGCAACATGTTGGCTATTTGTTATACATTAGTGGTTGAGGATAAATCTGAAGGATGATCGTTTTGTAATTCAGAGAGAGACTTGATGTATCCAGTATTATTAACCACTCACTCATGCATGTTCTGCTTTGCTTGTTGGCATTACTGCATCCCTATTCCTCCAGCAGTCTTTCTCTACCCGCCTTCCAAGAGAGATGTACGCCCTAATGAAGGCATCCATTGAATATACTGACTTTCTGTGCATCTGGAATGGTACTATTTCTGTACCGTCTTTGGGAGAATTGAGGAAATAGTCACTCACGAGCAGTTTCGTGTTCTGTGTTTCAGATGAGGAACTCTAGATGAGAAAGGCTGCAAAGCTTTGGAGGTGCATTTTCTTTTCCTCCTGTCCCAGAAATATAGGGATTACATACAGCTAGTGCTCTCAGCCCTCTCTTGGTCATGCTCTTCCTCAGTGATCTCCTTTTCACACTTTGATAAGTTGCCTCTATAAATATGACTTCCTTGTGTATGTGTGCAACTTGAGTCCCTCTCCACTTCCTCCTCCATCTGCTTGCTGGATACATTGACGTTGTTTTGCACTAACTGCACTTACAGCATGTACATAAATAAAAGATGTCGGATCCTATTACTGGTGCCAGATTATGATTAAAGAGAGATGTTTTAGAGTTTAATATTAGTTTTAAAATGATTTTAGAGTACAATTTTAGTAATATGCCCATCTCATTTTTTTTCTCATTCTAAATCAGTGATTCTAAAATCTTACAAACCAGTCATCGAACCCTATTTAGAAATTGTTTTGTACTTTTTAGGTAGTAGTTGATAGGTATTTTTTAGACATTTCTAATGACTGGCACACTGCTTTTATTCAAAGGAAAAGTTTGAGGCATAGTTCCTGGCATCACATCTAAATTTACACACATGACAATTATTGTACATGATTTTCTATGGTAAATTAAGGTTCTGAATCTCAAGAGAGAAGAAATTCTTAGAATATCTCCTAATAAATGACAAAACAACCCCCTTTTATATGTAAATAATATATCAAGCTATGTGTAAAATAAATATTGACCCACATTTTTACTTCCTTAGAAATGAAAAAAAAACTTTTAGGCATTGTGTTTAAATTCTTTCATGCTTTTGAAAAGAAGAATTTCTTTCATTCAGTGATTGTTTTCCACTTTTCTGCCTCAGACTCCTTTAATAATCTATTGAAAACTATAAATCTTCTGCCATGAAAAATACATAAACAGAATTTTGCATACATTATTGTTCTTTTAACCTTATACAAGTAGCATTAAAACACACTTTGAACGCTTATAATCCATTTTTTAGAGTGTGCTCAGAAGGTAAAAGTTAAAAAGAGAAAAGAATACCTGTACTACCCCGTTATATGTGCCCTGAACCCCACTGCCAGCCTCCTTCCCTGCCTCTCTACTACTCTCTTATCCCTGTGTCAGTTTAAAAGCTTCCTAAATTTGATTTTTGCTTGGGGACAGGTTTAAGTGACACTTCTCCAGATGAAGGGTTAATAGAGGACTTGACTGTTGAAGACAAAGCTGTGGAGCAACTGGCAGAAGGATTGCTGTCTCACTACCTTCCAGATCTGCAGAGATCAAAACAAGCCCTCCAGGAACTCACGTGAGCTAACAAAAACCACAGATGCACTCACTTCCCTTCTGACGTAGTCATCATTTACTGTATAAGTATATACTGTATAATATTTTGTAACATTTCATACAGTTGAATATTTCTATATAGTCAGTGACAGAAAATGGGAGCAGAAGAGTTCACAGTAATCTGAACAGAAAAAGTGAAATGAATATTCCCAGAGTGTTCGGCTTCTAAGAAGTAGCCCTAAATTTTATTTGGACTCTTTGGTTAGTTTTGGACTTTTACCATTATTTTATGAAAGTCTTGCCTATTGAGAATGTTGTAGGATGGGTATACACCTATTTCTGAGTAGAGTTGCAAAATTGCCGTAGAGTTGCAAAATTGCCATGGAGTCACACTTGTATTCAATCATTGATTCACATGAATTGCCAGAAATTCTTAGGTATCTTGTTTTTGAAATGGTCTATTTCATTTTTAGTAGATAACTCTACTAGCTAAGCAAAAGATTAGAGGATATGTTAGGAGAGGAACAGGATAAGGAAGAATGAGACCCATAGAGTGGGATCCGTATGTAGACATACACTTGACTTTGTCACCTCTCACCTAGAAACAACAGACTGAGCTTCTCCTTCCTTCTGGGTTAGGACCTTTCTGAATTTCTCAAACTGGCCTATCATTTCTTTTTGTGATAGTCAGCTTTAAACTGGCTATGAACTGCTGCGACTCTAAGGTATACCCTTTGAAAACTATCCCAAAAGACTTTGTTAGGGCAAAATAATCAACAGGAATAATAACAACTATTTCCACTTAATAAATATTAGAAGTAATGTTATAATCTTTGGATTTGAAGGTGATAAATTAGTATAAAAGTAGTACTGTGACTACTAAATGTGGTACACTAGCGTAGTTAGAGAGTTGGCAACATTCTTGATTTTCGGCTAGTTCTAAGTGAGATGTTTCATCGCCTAGTGTGTGGTATGCCTTGTATTTTAACACCAGTCACTCCTTATGGCAAAGAAAGTCATAAAACTTTTGTGGGGCCATTTGGATGATGTACAATAGGCTGAAGGAAGGTAAGAAATTCTGCAAGTAAAATGTATTTGGCTACACTTTACTTATAGGAAGTCAAGGTTTAATTGCAGAGTTTAGTTGATGAGGCCATTGGCTAAAATTTAAGTGTTTTGAATAACCCCACTTATCTTCCTAGGCACCCAGATAATGATGATGCTGACAGTAAAATCAGCTACTATTTATTACTATATGTACTACATACCCACCACTTTATATACTGTATCTCAGTTAATCCTAAGATTAACTTTACGAAGTTTCTGATATTATCCTTGTTTACATTTGAGGAAACAGGTTCAGAGAAGTAACTTGAAAAGATTACACAAGTAGTAGTAGAATTAGTGGTAGCAATCAAATAAGATGAATAATCAGTTATTACACTTCTTTAGTGTTAAGGAAAGATAAGTAAATTTCAGAGAAAGAAAAAAAATTTTTTTTATTAACTGCCTCTTTCATGTCTCCATAAATTTCCCTATTGATAAAAATGCAGGAGAAAGAGAACTGGACTGAGAGGCACCTGGGTCCTGGTCTTGGCTCTGTCATCAAACAGTTTAATTTTTATTAAGCCACTTTGCCATTAAAGAAATAGGCCTACAGAGGTGGAGGAGAAGGTAGTAGTAGACAGAAATTAAGTTTACTTTGTAGCTAGCAATGGGTAAGGAAGACCAAGAACAAAATTTAGCTTTATATAAAAGAAGGGTTGTGAACATTTTTTTATATGTATTTATCATTTTAAGAACATTTAAAAGAAAGATAAAGAGAGTCTAGGATTCAAGTCCCTAAAAGTAGCTGGGGAGGTGCAGTTGAGAGTAATCTCAGTGGAGCTCCCTTTGAGATAAATAATATAGGCTTAGAAATAGCTTTTTTCTCAGAGGATCATTCCTTAGGTACTACGTAAGGGCTTTACAATCACCACTAGCATACTTACCAAAGATTATACAAAACTTCAGGGGAAAGGAAGTTCGGTCATTTTTGCTCCATTATATTGTAGCTAAATATTCTCCAAAATCTTTTTCTAGAGCATCTAGACTTATGGATCATGAAAGCACTATACTTACAATTAAAATTTTATTAAAAAGGATACAGATCAAAACCAGCCAAATGAACAGACACAATAGGGCAAGGCATGAGAGCACCCCAAACAGAGCTTTGAGCTTCTGTGCCCTCTTCTAATGAAATTAAGGTGCATCACCCTCCCAGCACATTGATGTGTTCACCAACCAAGAAGCTCTCCTCAGCTTTGGTGTCCAGAGATTTTATTGGGGTTTCATTATGTAGGCATAATTGATTGACTCATTGGCCACGTAAATGAACTCAGTCTCTTGCCTGCCCTCCCTTCTCTGGAGGATAGGCTGTTATCACATGGCTCAAAGCCCCAATCCTCTGACCACATGGTTGATCGTTCTGGCATGACCAGCTCCCTTTCTGAGGCCCTAGATGTTTATACCTCATTAGTATAAACTTAGATGTGATCCAAGGGGCTCATAATTAACAAAGATACTTGTATCATTTGGGAAAGTCTGAAAGTCTGAAAATTGACATGCCAAGAACCTGGGACAAAGATCAGACAAATTCATGATTATACGACAGATATCTATTCAGATCTTTTGCCCTTTTTTAAATGGGGTTGTTTATTTTCTTATCGTTGCATTTTAAGAATTCTCTGTATATTTTGGATACAAGTCCTTTATGTGTTTTGCAGATATTTTCTCCAAGTGTGTGGCTTGTCTTTTCATTCTCTTAACAATGTCTTTTGCAGTTTTGCAGAGTAGAAGTTTTTAATTAATTAAAAATCTGACTTGATCACTCTTTTCTCTAATGGAGCATGCTTTTGGTATTGCATGTAAAAATTCATCACCAAACCAAGGTTACCTAGATTTTATCTTGTGTTTTTCTCTAGAAGTTTTAGAGTTTTACATTTCACTTTTAGATCTATGATCCGTCTGGAGTTCATTCTTATGAAAGGTGTAAGGTCTGTGTTTAGGTTAATTTCTTTGTACACGAATGTCCAGTTGTTCCCTCACCATTTGTTGAAAGGACTGTCCTTTCTCCACTGCATTGCCTTTGCTGTTTTATCAAAGAGTAGTTGATTATATTTGTGTGAGTCTATTTCTATACTGTTCTATACTGTTCCATTGATCAATGTGTGTCTTCTTTCACCAACACCATGCCGTCTTGATTTCTATAGTTTTATAATAAATCTTGAAATTGGGTAGCGTAAGTCTTCCAACTTTGTTCTTCGGTATGTGTTGGCTATTCTAGGTCTTTGCCTTTCCATGTGAATTTTAGAATCCATTTGTTGATATCTACAAAATAACTTGTTAGGATTTAAATTGGGATTACATGGAATCTATAGGTCAGGTTGGGAAGAATTAATACCTTAACAATATTGAGTCTTTTATTCTATGTACTTGAAGTAGCTCTTCATTATTTAGATCTTTTTTTATTTCTTTCATGAGAGTTTTATAGTTTTTGCATATAGATCATGTACATATTTTGTTAGATTTATACCAGCGTATTTCATTTGAGGGGGATTATTGTTTACTGCTGGTGTACAGGAAAGCAACTGACTTGTTTATTAACTTTCTATCCTGAAACTTTGCTGTATTCACATACCAGTTTCAGGAGGGTTTTTTTGTTGATTCTTTGGGATTTTACACGTAGGCAGTCATGTCATTTGTGAACAAAGACAGTTTAATTTCTTCCTTTCCTTGTTTCTGATCTTCTAATTTTTCACAAGTGTGATGTTAGATGTAGGCTTTTTTTTTATTCACTCTTTTTCAAGTTGAGGAAGTTACTCTCTCTTCCTAATTTGTTGAGAGTGTTTTAATTATGAACAAGTGTTGGACTTTGTCAAATACTTTTCTGTCAACTGATAGGACCATATGGTTTTTCTTCTTTAGATAGTTGATGTGGTGGATTACATTTTCTAATGTTGAACCAGTTTAGCATACTTGGAATAAATCCCACTTGGTTGTGCTATATAATTTTTATACATTGTTGGATTTGGTTTGTTAATGTTTTGTTGATGATTTCTACATCTATGTTTATGAAAGGTAATGGTCTATAGTTTTCCTTTCTTGTAATGTCGTTATCTGATTTTGCCTTTAGAGTAATGTTGGCCTCAGAATGAATTAGGAAGTGCTTCCTCTACTTCTTTTTTTCTGAGAGAGATTGTGGAGAATTAGTATGATTTCTTCTTTAAATGTTTGGTGGAATTCACCAGTGACACCAACTGGTCCTGGTACTTTGATTTCGGGGAAGTTATTACTTAGCGATTCAATTTCTTTAGTAAATATAGGCCTACTTAGCTTATCTGTTTCTCCTTGTGTGAGTTTTGGTAGTTTGTGTCTTTCAAGAAATTAGTCATTTACATCATTAGGTTATCAAATTTGTGGACATAGAGTTGTTGAAATTATTCCTTTATTATCCTTTAATGTCCATGGGATCAGTAGCAATGACTTCTCTTCCATAAATTATGTTAGTAATTTATGTCTTCTCTCGTTTTCTTTGTTTGTCTAGGTAGAGGTTTATCAATTTTATTGATCTTTTGAAGAACCAATTTTTGGTTTCGTTAATTTTTCTCTTATCTTTTTCCAGTTGTAATAGCCTGTTTTTCTGTCTCACTTATCTTAGATCATTGATATGCTGTGGTCTCCTTTCATCCATTCTGTATCTTACCTTCTGTAGTCTAGTCAGAGCTGAAAGGACAAACTTGTGACCTCTGGGGTGTGTCCTATTAGTGCTAGGTGGTGGAGGTGTAACTGCCCTTTAGTTTCTTCATTGCTATTTCTTTTTTCATCACTGTTCTCTGTTTAGTGTAGTTTCACAAACAAATCATGTCATAATTTTCTTTGTTGTTATTTTAAAAATATTTCATTGGGTGACCCCCTCAGTGTCACTTATTCCTGTGAACCTAGCATTGGTTGATCTGGAGAGAAATACTAGATTAGCTTCTCTTCTTCGAAAACAGAAGATTTTGAATCAATTTTAATGAGGAATCTTAGAAGTTACCTGGTCTGACCTTCTCGCTTTGTAAATGAAGAAATTCTGGCCCAGAGATATAAAAATTTCCAAGATCACCCAATTGGTTATTGGCAGGTGAATTTTGTGATTCCTAGTCCTGTTTTTTCATCTTAATTATTCCTTTATACTTATTATCCCTTGATATTGCATTTCCCCCAACTCTAACAAGTCATTGTTCCTCATTTCCTTTGTGTAATGTTGTAATTTTAATACATATAAAACATCAAGTTTCTTGGATAAGACAGTGTAAAAAACTCTTATGGGATAATATAGAGAATTGCCTGAAATAACAAGTAATAAAATAATTTTAAATACTTTGATGGTTTTAGTTATTAGAACCTAAAATTGAGGCAAGAATAAAAGACACATTTGGTTATTAGAATGTGGGTTTGGAGTATTATTTTGAAAAAGATTTTACTAGACCAAATAAGCTTTGAAGAGTTAACAAATTTCTAGCTTAATTTCTACCTTTAACATTAACAAAGATGAATGTGATTCCTTTTAATGAACCAGCACTTACAGTATATAAAGTTTATTGTGGCCGTATGCTTTTGTTTCAGGCAGAACCAAGTTGTATTATTAGACACACTGGAACAAGAGATTTCAAAATTTAAAGAATGTCATTCTATGTTGGATATTAATGCTTTGGTAAGTATGATTTAGTTGACATAGCTTGATGACATCTTGTTTTGGAAATAGGTAGGTTTATCCTCCCAACTTTGGACTTATGTATGTCTGGGATCTTTTCCTCTAATTTTTAAAGTTTAGACTTTGTCTTTAAACAGGCAACCTTGATTTACTTTACTGAAATTTTCATTGTCTTGAATTGTTATATTTCAGGTGTTGAACTTGTGATAAGAAATAGAACTTACTTATGAAAGTCTGGGATAGATCTCATAATTATTGACTTTTTATAAAAGAGAACTAAAAGTAAGGAACTTTTTGGGGTACTGTTTTTCCCCTTAAGGAAACTGTATCTCCTTTTATCAATTACATGACTTTTTAAATTTGCATTTTATTTAATTGTATGGCATTTTCATAATGCCGTAATAAATTAACGATGAAATGGACCCATTGAAGGTCCTTTACGGCCTCTTTATATCTTTCAATATAAATGACAATCGTTGAATTTTATCAGAAGCTCTGTAGCTTTTTGATGAAAGGAACCGATACTCTTTATTTTAAGAAACAGGAATTAACAAAAAAGGAAGCTAGGGCTACCTTTCTCTTCATCTTGAATGTTACAGATAGCTTGGTTCGCATGATCTTGTGGAATGTTTTCCTTTTATAACAATCAAAAAGAATGTCCATCTTCTCTAGCATTAGGCAGAGGCCTGTGGTAGTAAATGCAAAATCTTCTACTCAGTAGTTCCTCACTTCTTGTGAAAGAGATGGGCAGGGCTACGCTGACCTACTTTTGTCTTTCCTGAGTTCTTGTAGCAAGAGAAAGAATATTTGATGAATGAATGATAAATAAATGAACCAAGCAGATGTAATACTATTGCTTCAGTCTGAAGGAGCAGAAATGAAGTCTCTTCCTCTTTTTCCTTCTCTCAGCCCAAGAGTGGTTTTGATTGTTATTTAGGAACTGAAAATTGGAAGGTTTGGAGAGAAAGAGGGTCTGTAAGCTCTAGAGCTTATCAGACTATGACTTTACATATATAGCTGCCTGAAGGTCGCTCATCTCTCTACTGATATTTCTCTCATTTTTGTTACCTGGTCGTCTTTTTCTGTTATCTGGCTTGCGAATGCGGTGTTTTTTTCCTTCTCTGCCATCTCTGGCTGAGATGGAAAGTCTGTACTTATCACTCCTTGGGAAGAAAAGTGTCCTTACAGAGATCGTTCTGCTTGATCTGGCTTCAGAAGCCCACAGCCCTCTCAGGCTTTGTAGATACAGCTTGGCTTTTCTTGATGGGCAGACACTTAAACTGTCCTGTGTATTCTTGGCTCCATCTCTCCTTTGTAAAGACAGTAGAGAGTGTTTTACTTTTCTCAGATGAAACTGGTAGTATTTTAGAAAGTCTTACTGAAATTTTAGGATTGTATTACATTTAAAACAAAATGTAATCTCTATACAATATAAATGTCTATTTTATGTTTAGCAACTTTTTATCAATCTGAACTGAATCAATTGTTTTTCAATCCTACTAATGGTTTAAGTAAAATTTAAATTTTGGAATTAAAATGTGGATATAATTAAGGTTTTTAAAAATTCGCCCATTTTAGGAAGAATGAACTGTAATTTAAACATTGATTTACTTATCCATTTTGATATTTCAGTCAATTTTAACTGGATTTTGCATTTATTTTTCCATGTTAAGTTCACTGAAGCTAAACACTATCATGCCAAGTTGGTGAATATAAGAAAAGACATGCTGATGCTTCATGAAAAGACATCAAAGTTAAAAGTGAGTTGAGAATTCTTTCACATTCTTTGTAAAAGTAGAGATTCGAATGTCCATTTTTCTTTAGTATTCATTTTCTGGCTTCTTATATTTCCATATAAAATAACATACTTAGTTCATAGTACATTGTTTTCTTTTAAAGCATACTTTTTTGAGCCTTCTCTGTGCTTTCTACTAATAGCTAGGCTAGTCAGCTCATATTCTCTGACTATTTCACTGCAATTTTCATTTAATAAGAATTTGGAGTAACAAATATTTTTGTATCAAAGGGACCTTAAATTACCCAGAATGAATTTAAAAGTTACATATGAAATTTATTAATAAGTATTGATTACCTCAACTCAAAGCACTATTACTTTTAAATTAGGTCATAATTTATAAGCCTTGATTGTTTTCTTGGTTTTTGAATTTTTTGACATAGAAAAGAGCACTTAAACTGCAGCAGAAGAGACAAAAAGAAGAGTTGGAAAGGGAGCAGCAACGAGAGAAGGAATTTGAAAGAGAAAAGCAGTTAACTGCCAAGCCAGCTAAAAGGACATGAAAAGTTGAATGTGTTTGTGTGTTCTTCCCTTCCCCTGTCCCATAGTCTTTGGATCTAAGATGACCTAAGTGTGGGCTGAAGTTAAGGTAGTGCCTTATATGTATACATTGTGTCTTGTTTTGAAATCCTTTCCCCAGTAATGCTGTCTCTATATCTTCATTTTAGCCATTCAAGAAGATTTTTTTTCCCCTAAGTAAAAGACCTACTGTCACTTGGTTTGGTTATTTATATGTAACTTTTCAACTTGTTTTTCTTAATTTGAAAATTTATTATTTTGGCCTTGAATCATTTATAAACTGGTAAATGGTTTGATTATTTTAATAGTCCAGACTCTAAATGGTTAAAAGTTAGTATGGAGTTTTTAGATTTTTAATAAGCGTGGATTTAAAAGTTTTGGTTTTTTATTTTATGAAATGACTTGCCTTTCTGGCAGTACAGTGCTGGTTTTTGGCAGTTGCCTTTTCATTGCTTGGTTAAGAAGAAATGCCAACTGTTGAATTATGCCATGGAAAAAAGGTGGAATAATCTTCTGTGAAGAATATAGAAAAGCGTGTACACAAGAAATAATAGCATTAACACAAAGGCGAGGGTGAAGAAGATGCCAGATAGATTCCACTAACCATACACGCTTTCTTCATCCTAGTGTTGTTGTTGCTATTTAGTTCTTATGTAGCTTCTGGCTTCATAAGTACATTATATTTATTCTTCAAGTTTGGCAGAGGTGGTGGTAGAGCTTCCACACACTCAAATGTGCTTAAATATTTATAATACTTAGTAAGAGTTATCACACACTGAGATACAGTTGTCAAGTTGATAAGATAGTGAGCTCAGCTTTCCAAATGGAAGGTCTAACTGCTATTTCTCTCTGATTTGCTGTGTGGCATTACCTGTGGTTATTTTTTTTCTGTGCTTTTAAAAAGTCCTTAAAGTAAATGATACATACCAGCTACCTATTTTATAGATAATGACAGATTGTGGAATATTAGTAAATAGCTTCTTCACAAAAGAAGCAGCATGATACCTTTAGTGTTTTCTAGATTCTTTCTCCCTAATAAGTAGAAACTTATGTGAGGGAAATATGAAGTTTTGTTGTTTATAATTGAGAGTGTATTATTCACTGTTTTAGTATTATTTAATATCCAACTTATCTCCAATCTCTATTACATAGAAATTGTACAGAACCTATAAAGATATGTAATTAGAAGGTGTATCTTTTATAATCTGCATTACATTTTGGGTAAGCTGGCCTTACTACCTCTGATCACTTATTGGGCTAATTAATGATGGAGAGGGCATTAGATTTAAGTTGAATGATAAGAACTAGTCTGTTTAAAGGTTTAAATTGTTTGTTTGAAAGCCTTTCCTTTCTTTAATGAATGAATTATGATCTCACAATTTACTTGACTTTGACCATATATTTAAGAATATGTATTTTATTTTGGAAGGCTACATATTACTCTTAAATACTAGCTAACACTGCCTAGGGCAGGATTCATTAAGGCTTGCAGGGCAATGTCACCTAAATTACTGAATGTACTCATAACCTGACAAAGGCTGTGCATTGTTTCTCAGAGTGATTTGTGGATTAATCGCAATGGTTGTTTAAATGCTAGTTCCTGGACACCACTCTATCTACTAAAGCAAATCTGTTTGGCTTTTTTTTTTTTTTTTTTTTTAAATTTTTCCGCAACTGATTCTGATGCACCTTAGAAGCTGAGAACCGCTGTCTAGTGGTGTAGGTTAGAGGTTCCCAAAGAGGCTGCATATCATTATCGCATGGGAACTTAAAACAAAAGCAGACATTCAGGAAGATTCTTATTTAGTACTTCTGAGGTGGGTCCCATGCAAATTTTAAAGTGCTCCCCAGGTCATTCTGATGCAAGGAACTACTAACACTGGTTCAGACTATCTAGTGATTTATATTTATAAGTAATGAATAGTTTAAAAGCTACTCAGAACTTTTGGGATTAATTTTATAAAATAAATTCTGAACTGCTGCTTTTTATATAAAGTCAGATTTAAGACTAAAATAGATAAGAGGCAGGAAAGATATAGAAAATTCCTGTTAATTGAGCTTTTGTGACTTGTATTAAAATAAATCATGTTTATTGAATGAATGGCAAGGCACATATACTTTTAGAATTATATTTAAATTTTGAAGATTTTTTTTCTAAATGTCAAGACTATATATATTAGCATTCACTATTTTTAGGTCAATTGTAAATCAGAAATGGTTACCTTGGTAATTGAAATCTAAAACTTTAGTTGTATTTTAGTAGCACAGAAACATACCTTACTGACTAAACCTGAACATAACCCTTATAATTAGTCTTACTGTATTTTTGCACAAAATAATGAATTTGTACTTGGGTCGAAAAATATTGCCTTTGATATTTTAGGTGAAAAAAATTGCATTTGTTTTGACACTATATCACATATGTAATGAACTAAAATGATGGGAGTTAATTTTGTATTTACTTGGTAGGAAATATGTAGATATGCTGCTGTGGAATATAACATGGATTGTGTCCTCAGTGAGTGTTTGGGTGGATACAGTTTGTAAACATGCCAGCTATACATCCTTATACATTTGTCTGATTTTGAGCTTGTAAAATGAGGACTACTTTTTACACGTTTAATTAAAAAAATGCCTCCAAGTTATCGAAGTCATCGATCAAGCACTATTGTGTACATAGCTGTGTATACTTCCCTTTATGGACATTATTTCAAACATTCCACTTCTTTGCTTTCCTCTCCTGTCACCTTCCTCTCAATGTAGATTGTGTCACAAAATGACTGGTTCTCTGTAGATTGTGTCACAAAATGACTGGTCCACTCATGAAATCTTTTTTCAGAAAAGTGAAAGAAAATATTGTGAAAAGATTCTAGTTGAAATAACCCAAATTCATGAAGTCGTTCACTATTTGAGAATACAGATAACAGCCACTACTTTTAGTGGTTTGGTAGAAAGTGCTTCATGAGGATTTCTGCATGTTTAACCTATAAATAACAGAATGTTTGAGGTGAGGTTCTTTATATTTTTTAACCTCAGAGTCTTTGTACCCCCTGGGAGAGGGACTTCTCTAGATGACCTTTGGAGGAGACATGAACTCTCATAAATTTGTCACAGAATTTTGTATGTATTCGTTTCTCAGGATTAGTCTATAGATTTTATTAGATTCATCATATATATAATTTCTTCTAAAGCAGTGATTCTTAATGATTAAACCTCTAAATTCACTGTGCACATATTAAAGTTACTTAGTTTCTAGGTTTTCCTTTTGGATGAAGATAATTCCTATATTGTATATTTGTTCAAATATTTTTGTACAGATTAATCAGATATTTAAGATCTGTTGGGTAGCTTATTCATACTGTTTTAGTTCTTTTGCTTGTATTAAGCCAGATGCCTGTGTAGTGCTCAGGTTAGCATTTGGGTGAGACTAGGTTTATTACAGAGCCATTAAGAGTGAAAGAAGTAATCAAGAGAGACAATTATGACTAGTTTAAAAAGCAGAGAGAGGGAGGGAGAAAAGGAGAGAGATTGGTTCATTTTAAGCAATTGGTTCACATGATCGTGGGGGCCGACAATTCCAAAATCTTCAGGGAAGGCTGGCAGGCTGGAGCCCCAGGGAAGAGTTGATGTTGCAGCTTGAGTTCAAAGGCAGTCTCGAGGCAGAATTCCCTCTTCCTCAGGGGACCTCAGTCTTTTTCTTTTAAGGTTTTCAACTGATTGATTGAGCTCCACCCACATTATGGAGAGTTAGATGGTAATCTTTACTGAAAGTCTACTGATTTAAATGTTAGTCTAATCTAAAAAAATACCTTCACAGAAACACCTAGATTGGTATTTTGACCAAATATCTAGGTACCATGGTCTAGCCAAGTTGCCACATAAAATTAATCATCACAGTTGAGATTAAATTGAACCAAAAAGAGATATACAGATATTAAAAATAGCTATAATAAAGAACTGGATTACGTAAATGCCAAATAAGGAATACTACCATAAAAAGATTAAATTTCTGCAATTCAAACATGGCTTGGGAGCTTGTAATCCTTGGATAATCCAAACCACTGCTTCCATGCTTAATTGCATATTCAGTTAGATGAAAAAATAATAATGATAGACAGTCCCAAGATCTTGGGAATCAAATGACCTCAGAGATGATGAATGTACTGGACTGTAGAAAAATTGATAGCCTATCTGCCGTTTAGATTTTTACCTGCTTTGTCAACTAGGTGCTGTTCGGTTTTAAAAATACAGTAACTTTAAGGAAGGTGCGGACAATTTTAGAGCAGGCTCAACTGGTGAGCACATCTTAGTCTTACAACCTGATAAAGCACAGATGGGACAATGCTGCCATCTTGTGGTACTTTTTGCTCCCTTAGTTCTACAGATTTTAGTATAGTCTCAATTAGTTTGCTGAAGTTTGACCTAAGCATTTTTAACTACTATAATTTTTAAGGTAAGTCAGTAAATCTTTTTTAAGATTTTCTGTACGGTCTGAACTTTTGTTTAAACAGTGAGATATTTGAAAATGATCTGTATGGAACATTTGATAAGATTTTAAACTACATTTTTCGAACTTTTTGAGTCTTAGTTGGATATTGGGCTTGAGGTTTTTAATGTTTTTTTTTCCTTCTGCAATCATGTAATCTGTCATCATTAACCGTGTTCAGTCCTGTTCTAAGAAAAATATTATAGGCCGAAGATTTTACTGTGGGCAAAGGCCCTAGGAATTGTGTGTTTTTATTCACCTGCCCTCCACATTGGGTCTCACCTGGCCCAAGGGCAGCCAACCCATGGTCTAATTGGTAAAAAAATAGCCTGGTGAGAAAAACTCTGCCTAGATAGGGACTATAAGGACTCTCATTGACTTTGTCAATTTCTGCCTTGGGCATGTGTATTAGAATACTCAGAGAGAATCAGCCCTTCGGTAATTGAAGGAGTTATGACAAGACACAAGCAGCACACAGAGAACATCTGTGTGTTAAGTGGGGAGGAGCAGGGTTCCATGATCTTCTACTTCCAAAAGGGAAGAACAGTCATCAGGTCCTCAAGATGCCTTAGATCCTGAGTAATTTCCCTGTAGAAGGCTCTGTGAGCTGGAAGCTATTCTTAGGTTCCTATGGGAATTGATTACTGGGCCAAGATTCCTATTTTCCACAGGTATTTCACAATACCATCCTCCTACCCTTCACCCCCGACTTAAGAGATAAACTTAATAAATCTCTCTATATACTGCGACTATAAGCATCTAACATTATTGTCTTTTAGGTTGCTCTAGCATGTTCCATTTTTTTCAAAGTGTTTTAATATGCATTATCTAATTTAATAATAAGGATGCTACTTAGGAGTTTATTTATTTCCATGCCTGCTAATCCAAGAATTCAAGGAAGGAAATAACAGTGGCCGGCACCCAGATGCAGTTCTCCAGCCACATGCCTGTTCTTATTGCTTGCTGGTTTTTTTCACCTTATTTTGTTCAATTGCTTAGGCCATTCTCATCTCTGGCTGATTTCTAATCCCAGATATACTTCTGGCTCATTCCTAAATCCAAAATTCGAAGCCCTCGCTCAGTTGAGCATCTGTTTTATGCCAGGTGCTTTACACATGTTATTTTATAACAACAACTTTGGGAGGTTTTCACCATAACATCTTCACCATTTTACAGATGACGACATTTACAGATGAGGACAGCTGAGACACATTGAGTCTGAGTAACTGCCTAGATTACAGAGTTCAAGTGGTGGAGTTAGAATTTCATTCCGGAAAAAACCCGAAGCTATTCCTTATTTGGCATTTATGTAATCCAGTTTTTTCTTATAGATATATTTTATTACAACTTTACCTTAAATTTGTAATAAAACCATACCAATGATAGGGAATTATATGGATACACCATTTCATCTGCCAATTCTCTTAATCCAGTCTGATGAAAGTGGAAGAACAGAAGCGGAGGAGGCATGAGTGTCCCCGTCGGGAGAGAGCCTAGTGAGAAGAATGCACAGAGCTCTTCTTTGATTTTCCTGCAGTGCAGTTTTAATTCTAGACTGACCATTAAGCTCCACACCTCTCTGGGAGAAACAAGCAACAGTGAGGCTGGAACTGGGTGAGATGCGGTTCGGGAGCCTTGCCTTGGGATGATGATGGTGCTGGAATAGACAGAAGAGAGGCCACGCTGCTGGGAGAAATGAGCAACTCCAGAATGACCAGGACATTCCCGTTATGTCTGTGCTGAGACATTTCACCACCACCAGCACTTCGGTGGTGTCTTGCTGCCTGCATTTCTGGGTCTTCAGCCTATGACTCAGTTCCATCTCTTTTGTACCTTTATGGCTGCGGGGCAAGAGCACAGTGGGATTGAAGCCAAGTTTTCTCACTGGAGAGCCCTGAGCAATTCAGTTTCCCTCTGGGGTAAACATGCAGATAGGAGGGGATTCCCAAGACTCTTCCAGCATTAACATTATGAGATACCTTGTACTCCATGCCTCTCCAGGAGCGTTGGCTTATGGGCTGTTTTCACTTCATAATGGCTCCAGTCCATCTGCTCAGTGCAGTGGCAACATCCAGGCAGATGCACTCATCTCAGATGAGAAGTTTCTGGCCTTTACCTTACAACCTGGGCCTCAGACAAATTTATTTTCTGTGAAATTACCATCTTAGAATAGGGGAGCAGGGAATAAATTGTTTCTGAATGACGGCAGATGTTCCTTTTCTGTCTGAATTGAAAGTATAATGGCAGAGAGGAGGTGAAGTAAATACGAGTCACCTTGCCCATCTGCTGTCTGCCCTGGAGCCCTTTTATCCTGCTGACTCACCCTCTAGCCAAGAGTGGTGTCATCTTGAGCAGCAGCAACTTGTGCCACTTACAGGTCAGACCTGTTATTAATGATGCAAACTGGGATTTAAAGCAGGCTGTGTCACGCCCATTCTAATTTTTGTTCTGGGCTCCTATCATGGCCATGAGAATGTCTTACACATCTCTTACTATGAGGACTGTAACTGACCAAGGGCCCAGTTGTGGTGCTCTGAGGTTTGTCTGCATTCACACTAAAACACACTTTCCTACGGGTTGCTCCTAGCCAATGGTTCACTCCTGAGAGACATGGGACTTCTCTGATGGGTGACTTTGGCTCAAGGACTTTGCATTGGCTTCACTGAAGCTGTGCTCAGCAGCTTCAGGCACTTCTCTCCCAACCTTTCTTTCTTCTCTTCACTCCAGCAGACAGTATAGGAAGTAATAAAGAGGCTGAGGGAAGTGGGCATGCTGGAAGGACTCTATTATGTAAGGCCAAAAGACCCACCACCACAAGATATGTCCTGTGAGAGGGCACACAGGACCAAGTCATTCACCAAGCCATCAAAATGTGCTGGCGAGATGGGCACCAGCATCACGAAAGGCCAGGGATGACAAAAGGGGAGGTGGTTACTAACTGGGCTTGTTAGCATCCTCAGGGACGATAGAGGCCAGAACTCAGGAGGCCATAATTACCTTCCCAAAAGGCGAGATTGGAGGGCAGTCCATGGGCTTCACCAGTAAGAAGTTGTGGAGGTGCTTAATGGTGTCAGTTTTGCACCTAGGCGCAAAATAGGCAGACAGTTGTTGACAAGGGTGCTCTTCAGCATCCATAATGGGTCAGCAAACTTCACATAAAAGGCTAGATAGTAAATAAAATGTACTATTTTGGACTCTTCATAGGGTTTATTTCTCATCCTCAGAAGTGCATGCATCCTATTGAGACCTGTAGCATACTAGCCCCCTCTTTCTCAACCTGTCCAATCAGCTTGATATCAGTGTATTGGATCAGTATTATATTCTCTTGGGGATTTAAGAAGTCCAGCTCTCCCAGGCTATATTATAATAGGAGGTGAGAGAGTTAACATAATCCTGACACAAACTATAAATAAGTGTTGTCTGTTCCACAGAACCTCAGCCAGCACTTCTATCTGGAGGAGGCTTAAGGAATGTCAGATCCACAGGTATGGAGTTGCATATAGCAGGACATTCAACCAGGGATCTACTTCAAGTGGAGGAGGTGTGGGAGTGGGTCATGACCCTGGGTTCCTCTGGTTGTGTCATGTACTGTACCACTCAGATTAAGAGCTGGTGAGTGGGAGGGCCTTTGTAGTGGGTGGTTGGCTCTCTGTCAGTGTTGGTTCCTTAAGATACTTCTTCCCACACCTGCCTTAGTGCCAGCAGCAAGCCCCATCATTCTCAGTCTCTGTTCCTTTGGTACTTGTGTCATGGTTTCCTATTACTCCCTTTAATAAAGTGATGTGTAATGTGACAAACTGTGTGTCTCAGAAAAAGATAAACCCACTGAGGGCAGGAACTGTCTTCTCCATCTTCTTGTCCCTAGGGTTTAGCACCATATCTTTTACCCAATAAAATTGTGTTGGATTCACCAGACTGGTTCCTAAGTAGGAGTATAAGTACCCAAAATGAGCTAAAACAGGCTGCTTCAAAAGACTTGAAAATCCATTAAATTTATCTCACATTTGATAAGCACCTGGAAGGGCTAGTTTTCAATGAAAAACTCAGGAGTTGGGGAGAGTATGAGGATCTAAGGCTTTCCTGACCACTGGAGCAGGTAGCAGTTCTACTAGTTCATCTGTCCCTTTTCTATGCATGTTTTGAACACACAGGAATAGTCCATCCAGAAGGGAGCTCTGGGAGGCCATGAAATTATATAGTAGAGGTTCTGGGCAGTGAGCATCTCCCTGGAGACCTTAGTGGTACTTTTGAGTCAGAAGGAACACCCACAAACATTTATTATTTATTGAGGGAAATACTCATCATAAGAGATTGAGGCCTCCCCCACTTTTTGCTTCATCTCTCAGGAATATCACATCCACTCAGGTTTAATTTTGTATCTAAGGAGCACTTTTTGGTGCAGTACATCTGCCTATACAGTAAATAGCTTTTCCACATATCAGATAACTCCCATCTTTGAGACACTAGATCTAATATTCATACACCAGGCCCAATATTCATACTGTTCTCTTGTCTTAGGGCAGGCATATTGAACTTTTTTCTCTTTGGTACCTAGTATGACACCTACTTGAACGATAGATAACAACAATAACTATAATACTATAGTTACTTTAGTACTATATTTATTAACTATCATTTATTACCTATCATTTACTGAATACTTATTCTATGCCAGGTATAGTACAATCACTTTATCTGTATTAACTCATTTAATTTTCATAAGGATCCTATGAGATAGGTACTTATAAAAATACCCATCTTACTGATGCAGTTAATTGAGGCATATTAATACTTTCTCTTTGAGAATGGTGGTGTACCAACACAACAATAACCTTTGGTCTTCGTAGTCCTAATTACTCTGAGGTATTCATGGCGCAAAAGATAGTGTTGATTCTTCCTGCATTGAGGTACTTGAGGTAGTAGGACAGATTTTATCTCTTTTATATATAAGGAAGTTTAGGCAAAAAGAATTTCCCCAAACTGAGTTTGAGACTAGATTTCCAAGAAAGGCTTGATGCCAGATTCAGTATTTTTTCTGTGTCCTAGGAGACCCTGCTGGATGGAGAGTCTGAGCCTGCCTGAGTCACACCCTCACTTTACAGCACTCTGATATTCATACACCAGGCCCAATATTAGTCCATCCAGAAGGGAGCTCTGGGAGGCCCTGAAATTATATAGTAGAGGTTTATTTAGCAGAACTATTTGTTGCTCTAGGACTGTAGGTTTTCACTACTGTGCTACCTTGCCTATGTATGTAGAAAACATATAATTTCTTATATTTATGCAGCCTATAGTAGACATCTTCCTTTTGTTTTAGCTGCTTACTATTCGACCCCCTTCTCCAGGTGGGGGAAATACTCATCATAAGAATCTTGGTGGAAGTCAGAGGGGTCAAGTATGCTCTCTTCATGTTCTGACAGCTGTGATGCTGGCCTTTGGCATGGATCTGGTCAGTGGACACTCCCACTGGGGAGCTGAATTCTCACTTCCTTTATGTTTGTGTCATTCCTTCTAGAGTCATTTGCAAAGGCAATGGGAGTATTCTGGGGGTAGCCAGGAGTTTTCCACTAAAAGATGGTGTGATTTCTGCTTTTTGATTCTGCAGAGTTGTCCTGATTCCTGTCCACTTTTTCTGCCATCATTCTTCCATCATTTTGATGGTTCTGTGAACCACTGAGAGCCTTTAATATTCTTTTTCTATATAAATTATCCAGAGCTGGTTTCTTGCTTGCAACCAAGTATGCTTATTGAGATAGAGCCTTTTGTAGATTGTGAAGCACCTCCATATACATTATTGCTTCTGGTCTGAAAAGCAGCTTGATTTTCTAT
>NW_011888800.1:10105184-10135427 GCF_000151845.1 Pteropus vampyrus
CTGTATTATTAAAAGGGGCCGTTAGATATGATATTGTGGAGAACCACATACTTCTACTTTTGCATCCACCTAGAATTCTACAGCAGCCAGTTGAAAATGACCAGTCATGAAAGTCGGAGGAAAGTATGGAGGGCAATGGCTGAAAGCCAACTGGCCCTGACTTACCCCTCTGCTTTTAAGGAAAGTCAGTGGGCTTCTCTGAGCTTGGGTTGTCTTATCTGTGAAATGGGTTCGGGAACAGCTATCTCCCTGGGAAGCTGTGGGAAATGGGTGAGAAGCCCAGGACGCCCTGGAGGACCGACACAAACTAGCCAGGCCTCTATCCACAGCCCCGCCTCCCTTTGCCCTTCCTTGTTACGCAAAGCTGTCGCCACCCGTCGGGTCGAGGAGGGGAAATGACAGGTGGCGTCCGTGACCTCTGCTGTCGCTCGGCAGGGTGCCCGGCCGCTCTCGGGGTGTGCGGGGAGTAGGGACAAGTCAGCCCCACGGGCAGCGCCGCGGGCCGCCTAGCCCCGCATTTCTGCCCTGTCCTTTGTGCGCTCATAAAGCCGGGTGCGGTCAGCGCTTGGCCTTGGTGCCCAGACTGGGGCGCCGCGCGGGGCGGTGGCGGGACCTTTCCGGACTTTTCCTGGGGGGAGCTTCTCTCTCCCCGCCTCCAGTTTCCGCCCGAGGGGGGCCGGGCGGGCGGGAGGGCGGGGCCCCTGCTGAGGCCGGGAGCCCCGGCAGGGAGCCGCAGCTATTGCTGTGCCAACAACCGTGGCCCGAGGCTCCGCTTGCCGTTGGGTAAGAGGCGTCCGGCGGCCGATCTCGGGCCCTCGGCCAGGGGCGGGGGACGGGTCAGGGACAGAGAGCACCCCTGAGGCTGGTGGTTGGCCCAAGGCTGGTGGTTGGCTCCCGTCGCTTGGACTGCGCGGACCTGTGCCGCGCCTTCCATCCCGCTTCCCACTTTCCTTCCCCACGCGGCACCCGCAGCTCTTTGCTGCCCTTGTCTGGAACCCCTGTCTTGGGACTCTTGCTTCCTTCTCCAAGGGTCGGGCCTCGGGATTGCGGAGAGGTCGAGCTGCCAGGGGCGGTTGAAGACCGCAGTATCTGGTCTTAGTGTGTGGGAATTTCTGACGCCTTCTGCTTGTTTACTGTGTCACCCATCACCCATCCTGGGGAGTGGTGGCTCTCAGCCTCCGTGGTCAGAGGTTGACGTTAGCCTGTCTACCCACAGTGGGGACGCATTAATCCACTGACACTAGCGTGGGACAAAGATGTACTGAAGGAGTCAGCTGTGGCTGCGACCAGCAGAGGAGAGCATTTAGAGCACGCGCTGAACAGGAAGAAGTGGAAAGGGAAGAAAGAAGGGAGCCTCTGGTGAAGTTGTGGCTCCTTTTCTTTCCTCTTTATGTCTCTCTTTTAATTATAAAAATCCCAACCTAGCTTCTTGCCCAAAGATACAGCGAACAGAGCCTCTGGATCTGTCTGGGCTGCCCATTGCTGTAACGTAGGGTTTTGCCTCATTTTTGTGCCATGTATCCCTTTGACAGTTCTGGGAAGGCTAAGGACCCCTTCTCAGTAAAGAACTTTTAAAGATGTAAAGTTAAAAGCACAGTGTTATAAAGGAAACCAATTCCAAAAACACTTGTAAAATATTAAAAGAATTTATGATGTAGTAATAAGTAATATATGTGCCTTTAAAAATAATGTGTTAAATAACAAGATCTACAGTGGATCTAATAGCTACCATAATTTTGCAGTAGTAATGAACATAAACAACATTTCAAGATATAGGCAACACCTGTAATATTAGAAAATATCTGTGATTTCTGTTGGTGAATAGGTACTACTATTACTGCCAGGGTTGTTGTCTACATATATAATTGAACAAAGTGTTAATTCTCAGAAATTCATGACAATAAACATGTAAAACATATTTTCTATCAAGTTCATGGTCCCCAGGGTAAGATCCTCTGATAGTGGAAAGGGCTCTGTCCAGAAAGTCAGGTGACATAGCTTCTGGTTTTGACACTTCCTTTGACTAGCAATGTGGCCTTGGCTTTTGAACTTTTTTGTGTGGTCACTTCCTTGAACAGTGGAGATTATCGTGCTTTACCACGTCTATAAAACGCCCCAGCACTGCACCTGGCACAGAGGAGTGAAATAAGTACCATTTATAGAACTTGTTTGTCTCCCTCAGTGGACTGCATGCTTATGACCATCATCATTGTATCTCCAATACTGGTACATGGAACGTACTCAACAAATATTTTTTGAATGAATAAGTGGCTATATCTAAAAAACCAGAATCTATCAAGGAGACAGCTGGTGGTTTGAGAAATAACTTTAAAACCTGGTATGTGTGTGTGTGTGTGTTTGTTTGTTTTTTGTTTGTTTGTTTGTTTTTGTTTTTGTTTTTTTAACTGGCTGAACCAATGCGTAAATAAATACTTTTAGAGCTGGAATGCTTGAAATGTCAGTCAGTGCCCATGCGTCTGTGTGTGCAGGTCTGTTTTGCTGGTGTTCGGTCAGAGAAAATGAAAGTAAGGATTTCTTTGTAAAACAGTTTCTTTTCCGTCTTGCTTGTGTATAGGCTTGTTAATCTGATATACTGTAACAAAGGAAGTATGTTATAGGGGACAGAGACAGACCCATGATGAATCATCTCTGGGCATAGATATACATTTCTCTTTCCTTTTTTCTTTTCCCTGCCCTACCACCCACAACATAGCTCCTCTAACCTTGAAGGAGCAATGAGGGTAAATTGCTAGAAGCTGCTCAGACTAAGCCTGAAGCCAATTGATTGCTTTTTATTTTCCAACCTTAAAAGTCTATGTAATTCAACAAATGTAGATGGTAATAGAAAGATAGAGAGAAGGACCATCCATCCATCCCTGTGATCTCCAAAGTGCTGCATTGGGGCAGGAAGATGGGGAGAGAATTTTGTAAAGAACAGGAAATCTAGAACACACTGGGACTATTTAAGCCTATAATTTTGGGAAGGGCAAATACTGGTGTTATAGACTAAATTCTGTCCCTTCAAAATTCATATGTTGAAGCCCTAACCCCTAGTACCTTAGAATGTGACTGTGTTTGGAGATAGGGCCTTCAAAAGGTAATTAAGATTGAATGAGAATACCTTGAATGGTGGGGCCATAATCCAATTTGACTTGTGTCTTTCTAAGAAGAGGGAGAGACTTGAGGGGCAGGCCTGGTTAGTAATGCTTGTCATTCTTTGCTGCAATAATTTCCAGCTCTGATCAATCTGAGACGTTAGCAGAACAAATATTCCCATTTAAGTACCTGCTTGTGAACCTCCACTTCCATTTCCCCCTCATTTAGAGGATTAGAGAGTTTTATAAAAGGAAGAGGCCTTTGAAGACATCCAGTCTAGTCCCTTATCAATTGATGAAGAAAGCATGCCCAAGAAAAGTTAAAGATGAGCCCTACCTGGCACTACCTGGTATGTGGATCTGGGTCTCCTGACTCCTAACACATTCTCAGACAAAGCTTCACCAGGACTGAGTACTGCATCATTTAGTTAGACATAGAGAAGACAAAAGCTTGGGCACACCTGTTACCTAGCCTAACCCCCATTCTGTTCCTAACCATTAAAGGATTGAGTTTGGCATCTCTTCAATCATTTGCTAACAACAGATGTATAACTTGTAATTAAAGTCTTTTCTCATTGCGTTAAGATCTCACACACTGAATTTCAAGGAACAATATGTCTGACTAACTGGCCAGTCCCTGTTTATGAAACTCTACCCTTTAGAGTCTTCTATGTGAGACTCTGAGTGGGAATCCCAGTGCTCCTGAGGCTGATGAGTAATTTTATTGTGATCATTGAATAGATTCAGGAAACAAGGCCTGAGCTGATCCCTGTTGTGTGTCTGAGAGCAAATTAATTCCACATCAAGCCTCTCTCTCCAGTGCGTTGTGTTCTGTGCTCTGGGTATGTGCACACACAAGCATGTGCAGATGTTGAAAATAAACTTTCAGTGTACCTGACTAGAGGCTAACTGTGAATGGGGAGCTAAATTGTGATAATTTATACAGTGGAACAGAGTGATCAAGCTCCCATTGGATAAAGCAAGCAGAAAAACAAAGCATTTCTCCCCTCCCCCTATATAATTCAGTCAAAACCTTTAACTTTTAGTTGAAATAAACCAGTTGACTGATTTATTACTTTTCTGGAGCTAACCATGTGAGAGTTTTCTTTCTGTAAATATAATTTTTATTTTTTGCTTAGCAAATGTATGGCTTGGTGAAATTGTCAACCTCTCCCCATTATAAGGCCTTCTGATTGTTAACTGAGTGTAGGCTAGGGACACTGGTAAGAAATTTCTCAGCAGCAAAGGGAGCCACTGTTTCATTGTCAAGTCCTCTTTAGTAACTCTTAATCAGTAACTCTTTAAGAAAAATTCCTACAGTTTGCCCCTAAGAGTTAGGGAACTAAAGAACCCCGGTGTGGCTTTAAACCCTGCATCATCAGAGAGCTATATATGATTGTTTTTGTTTTCTGGATGATTTTCTCCTGTTCTACTATCAAAGCCTTGCTATACAGCTTACTATTTAAACAAATATTTAACAATGTTTAAACAGCTTCAGAGGTAGAGTTCCAACTTGGTCCTGCAGGATTAAATGTAGATTGCTAAATTTTTTTATTTGTTAACAAACTAGTAATCCAGTTCCTGACCACACACGTGGTAGAGCTGCCATTACTCAAGAGGAGCTGTGCCAAGAGGAAGGGTGCAGCCTGTGCAACCTCTTCGTAGAACACCACTCATCTGATTTTCAGTTCCTTCTCTCTCACCTGCGTTGGACCTTTACTGCGCTTTGAGTAATCCACTTCTGTTACTTACACCCTCTCTTCACTATATCCACCGGAACAAGGTTATAGTTCACATTCTTCTTTCTTTATCCCCTATCGCTAATTTGTCACAGAAGTTCCTTTGACATGTTTTGTATTCATACCTTCATCTCTGTTCTCATTGTCTAGTCTGAGCCCTCACTGGTGCCAGAATTTCTGAAACAGCCACATAAAAGAGTCTTCATATTTCTCATCTTTCCTGTTACAAAATAGACAGACACTTCTTATTCATCACAGGCTCTGTGGTGCCTACCCCAATGCCCGGCACATAGTAAGCACTCAGAAAGGCTGAACTCAACTGAATTGCTCCAATTCATCCTCTAGCTTTCCCCAGGGGGTCTTTGGAGACATCAGTTTTGTTAAAAACTGCCATGTACTCTCATCACCTTTAGCAGGTACCACAAAGCTCAAGTGCGTGCCAGGGCTAAGCAGGTGACATAAATGAGTGACATAGGCCGAGTGGAGTTGAGGTGAACAGGACCCTTGTGCAGGATCTAGATGACTGCTCGGTTCTGGCTGAGTGCTGATGTGTGAGAATGTGAGCCCAGTGTTGTCAGAAAGGCCAACAATCTGGAATTTTTTTGTGTGTGAGATATCCAAATTTTTAATGTTGGGACTAATTCAAAACTTGAGAAAACACTGTGAGCCTAAGAAAACATAGCTCTGGTCTGCTCTTGGCCTGCAGGTGGCTGCTTTGTGACCCGTAGATAGGATTGTGATTGTTTAGAATTAAATTCCCAAACCAAAACTTTGCTTACACATGCCTATCCAGTCTAATTTCTCCCTCTTCCCAGTGGACATCTGCCCAAGGCTGCCTTCCTCTTAGACCACAGTGCTCATTCTAGGTGATTCTACTTCCCAAACCTCAAGCTTTAGTGTCCCAAACTAGCCTAGATAGGCCCTTGCCTTGACTGCCCTATTTCTGCCTACGTAATTCCTCTCTTCAGCTCCTGGATGCCAACTTTGACTTTTTCCCTCCCAGGGGCCCTTTCTACCTCTCATCCAACCATCCTCTTTCTCATGCCTCTGTATTATCTGAATCTTTGTTTGTATTTCTAGTGCCAGCACTTAGTCAGGCCCTTATCACTCGCCCCTGGACCACTGTGCAAGTCTCCTGACTTCCAGCACTGGTTTTGTCTTTCCAATTTAATTTGCTTCCTGACACTGGATTCATTTTCTCAAAGCTGCTCCCTCTGTTCTATCACTTTTCAAAACCTTGATTTTTCAATATAAAGCTTCAGTGCCTTAGTATGCCCTTTATAATTGGGCTATGATATTTGTTTCTTGTCTACTCCTGTCAACCTCAGTCAAATCTGGTTGAACTTCCATTGCCCAAACATACTCAGGGCCTTCCCTACTTGTTAGCCAGGATCTCTGGGAAACAGTTTACACACTCAAACATGCTATGAAGAAAGAGTTAATGAAATAATTATTTACAAATGTTTGGGCAGAGTTAAAGGGAATCAACAAGAGTGGTGAAGCAATTGCTTTGGGACCTGAAGAAGCAAGTAGAGGGAGTGAGTACTAGAACCCCGAGAAAGAGCTGTAGCTGAGGGGGGAGGGCTACCCCACAGGAGCCAAGGCCTTCAGAATATAGCCATTGCTGAGCTCAGGCTCAGCAGAGGGGGGGTCTGAGGAATACTTATTCTGATCTTACTCTTTTTCCATTCTCTAACCTACTGGTGCCTCCTATTGGTTGAACCCAACTGGAAACCAGAAGACAAGGAAGGCCAACTGATGCCCACCTTGTAGGTCAGCAGTCAAGGCCCAGAGCAGGGCAGAGAAAGCTGGAGAGAGATCTGGAGGGCAGTCACCATCTCTTTGACTAATTTACTTATGCTATTCCCTCCTCCTGGTGCACCCTCCATTTCCACTGTCAAAATGTGGCCAGTCTTTTACCTCCTGCTCTGTTTCACAAAACTTTCATTGACTATTCCTTCTCTTGTCAAAATACTTAAGGTGTTTAACTCACAGTGATTACATTGCACTTTGCTTCAGCTAGTTACATCTAAGTTGGAATATAAACCCAGATTTTTGGAAGCCAACCCCAACTCTCCTTCCACGAATCCAGAGACTATGTAGTTAGGTGCTGGAAATAAAGCCTCTCCTCCATGCCCCGCCCTCCTCCATTCTTTGTAGTTGTTCCTGAGGAAGTGGCCAGAGAGATCAGTGTTAACACTCTTGGTAGACTACAGAGGTTTCTTCCTGTTACACCAACGGTCTGGACCAACCCACCCCAGGGGATGACAAGAAGGGCCCAGATACTCTACATATGTCAGTGGTGATAGCTGGGACCAGAATCTAGAACCAGAGTCTGAAACCACCAAAAGGTTTCAATCTCTCTGGGAAAATAGATGCATCAAAAATGCCAGCAAATAACTGAGTGACTACAAGAAAGTTCCAAGAGGGGCAAATGGGAGCACAACTTGTAGAACCAACCTGGGTTGGATGGAGTAGAGAAGCTGCGACTTGGGCTGGACTTTGGGCCGAGGCTAAGACAGGAGGGTATAATACTGGGGGGAGAAGGGACTAACGTGTACTTCATTGCACTAGGATGTAAGCTCTGTCAGCACAAGGACCTGATGTGACACTTTCTCTGTTTTCTTCCCTAGCACCTCGCACAGTGCCTGGCATAGCAAAGGATCTCAGTAATTATTTTAGTCCCTTTGGGCTGCTATATCAAAATACCAGAGACTGGGTAGCTTATGAACAACAGAAATTTATTTCTCACAGTTCTGGAGGCTGAGAAGTCCAAGAACAAGGTGCTAGCATGTTTGGGTAAAGGCCTTCTTCCCAGTTCATAGCCGATACCTTTCTCCTGTATCCTCACATAGTAGAAAGGGCTCGGGATTTCTCTGAGGCTTCTTTATAAGCCACACATCCCATTCATGAGGGCTCCACAATCATGACCTAATCACTCCCAAAGGCCCCACCTACTAATGCCATCACCTTTGGGAGTTTGGATTTTAACATTTGAATTTCTGGGAGACACAAACATTCAGACCATAGAATAAATTAATAGGTAGATGGATTTATTCAAGACCTTTACATGTCAGATGTGTACACATGAGTGAAGGTGGAACTTAATTCATTCAAAAAAACTAGTGAGTGTGGAGGAAAACAAAACACAAGGCTACGACTCAAGCTAGAAAGAG
This sequence comes from Pteropus vampyrus, assembly GCF_000151845.1. Classification (NCBI taxonomy): domain Eukaryota; kingdom Metazoa; phylum Chordata; class Mammalia; order Chiroptera; family Pteropodidae; genus Pteropus; species Pteropus vampyrus. The sequence goes on from NW_011888800.1 coordinate 10,113,195, forward strand.
AAAGGTGCACATATCTAACTACTTTTAACATTCTAATATTTAAATAAGACCATCTAACTTTAAAAAAACCTTCCTCTGAAATTTGGCTCATCTCATTCTTAGCTTATATTATCAGCATCTGGCAAGCTCTTCTCTTCTTAGCACCTAAAGCTAACAGACTGGGAATGAGACCAGGACTGGAGTAGGGAAATGTGTCTATCAGCATGGGTCCTTATATGTGGTAGACAATGAATACTTGTGGAAACATTCTTAGACACAGCAGAATTGTGACCATGCAGATTTCATGTAACCGTTCTTTCCATAAGATATACTTAAACGTTTAACATAGCAAAATATAATTTAATTTGCGTTTGTATAGGAAATTATAAATAAAAATATAGCTTAGCTTAGGTTTCCTGATTTTTGGTTCTACATATTTAGTCACTGTATGATTGAGACAAGTTCAATGTAAGTATAAACCTGAATTTTTTGCACATATATTTATATCCTGTAGAAGATTCATTCCTTAAACATCTTTCCGAGCACTTCTGGCTGATGACACTTCCACTTTATCAAGGTTAGAGGATAAAAGAGATGTGAAAACTTTCCTTGGTGGAGAAGCTATCTGAAGTTTCAACAGAGCAGGTGATAGAATGGGACAAAGGAAAGGCGGTTTGGTGCTGTATTCTTTTAGAGTAATTATCGCATTAAAAAAAATCATATGTTATTTGGCTGTAAGAATTTGGCCCACTCGCCCACATAATTATAACATTCTACAGTAATATGTAATTAAATTGCTTTTAAAATGCCACCTGACAGTTTAGTCAATGTGTAAGGAAAAGAGCAGAGCAAAAATTTGTTCAACATGTAAAATCTTCCATCTGAACAATCAGTGAATGCGTTTTAATGTCAATGTATTAAAATGTACCCAGGATTTGTTTTAGGTGTGGTGAGGCCAGCACACTGGCGGACGACTGCCATGAAGGAAGACATTTTTACTCAGACTTCCCTAGGAACATAGAGAGGCATTGGTGTACCATGCAGAGCCACATAGGGAAGTACCCAGGTTGGTCAGGAGGCAGAAAATTTGAGGGGAAAGCTTGGACAAAAACCTCTATGTGGTTTTCATGAGGCAGGGGCCTGACTAGGTTTGAGATTGGCTACTTTGAATAATTTTAGTGGGCCCTGGGATATAAGGGCTGCCCTCATTGTCTGATGTCTGGCTCTGGGATGTGATTAGGACAGAGGAATATTGCCTTCTGGAGAGTAAAAGCCAGGTGGCAGAGGCAGTTCTAATACGAGTTCTGGATTGATGGATTTACTTATCAAAGATGTGCTCCCAGACAAGTTCACTGTCTTTAGGAGTTAGTTAGTCTTACGAGGGGCAGTTTCATTAGGACTAACAAAGCCCCAAAATGTCAGTCATAAATTACAGAAAATTAAAAATGTGATTAATACAGTAAGACTCACAATGTCTCCAGGAAGGTTTCTTGAAGTGTCTAATCCAGTGTCACTGCTAAGTGCCATGAATATGACTGCATACTTTACTTACAGGAACTCCAAATTGAGATGAGATCATGTTAAGGAATCACAGCATTTATAGGACAATGTTTGGCATTTTCTTGGCACCCAAAGTGGTACTAATTGGTCACAGTAACAGTTTCTTTCCTGAGATGTTTCCAGATTTGAACCTGCTGTTTTATAGCTTAAGTCAGAGGGTTATGATGGTTAATTTTCAGTGTCAACTTGACTGGGCCATAGTGTACCCGGACATTTGGTCAAACAGTAGTATTCTGGGCTTTTCTGGAAGAATCAGAGGCCCGAGTAAAGCAGATCGCCCTCTTCATCCAATCAGTTGAAGATCTGAATAGAAAAAAGCTGACCCTCCCATGCACAAATAAGGGAGAACCCTTTCTGCCTGACTGATTTGAGCTGGGACATTGGTTTTTCTCCCACCTTCTCACTTGAACTGAAAGATCAGCTATTCCTGGGACTTGAGTCTGCTGACTTTTGGACTGAAACTATACCATTGTCTTGCCCTGGGTTTCCAGCTTGCTGACTGCTGGTCTTGAGACTTGTCGGTCTGCATAATTGTGTGAGTCATTTCCCAGGAGTGTCTGAGAGTATAATAGGTCTCCCCTCAGGTTTGAGAAGTTGCTAGAATGACACCCAGAACTCAGGAAAACACTTTACTTATGAACCAGTTTGTCATAGAGGCTGCAACTCAGGAATGGTCAAATGGAAGAAATGCATAGGGCAAGGCATGCGGGGCGGGGTGGTCCAGAGCTTCCAAGCCCTCTCCGGGCGTTTGATGCCACTCTCTCAGCACATCAATGTATTGTTGACCAGTCTGGAAACTTGCGGAATCTGGTGGTCAAGAGTTTTCACAGAATTCAACCTCTAGCCTACCTTTCCTCCTGAAAGTTCGAACCCTCTAATCACAGATTTGGTCTTTTTGTGATCAACCCCCATCCTGAAGCTACCTAGGGATTCCACCTTGAGTCATCTCATCAGCACAAAGTCAGTTATCAGCACAAAGTCAGGTCAAAAGGGGCTCATTTATTATTATTTATTATGAGTAACAAATAACTTTTCACTCAGGAAATTCCAAGGGTTTTAGGAGCTTTGTGTTAGGAACTGGAGACAAAGACCAAATATATGTAGATACAAAGTGAAATATTAAGAAGCGATTGTGTATTATTGCCCTAATTTTTGACATAGTATTATGCTCCACCTTCTCCACAAACAGTATTAGATTTTGGTTCTAGTTTTTCTGATCTGGAAGTTTAGATGGCTTTATATTGTTAGAATGAGAGTGTTTTTGAGATTTTCAGGTGTTTTGAAACTTGGAACATTTCCTTTAAAATTATTTTGTGTTTTTGAAATTGTTTATACTTTACAAGTGAAATTTGACTGCAGAGACCAGGCATTCTGCTTGGTGGCTGTTATTAACAAAGTTGGTAAAACTGGTTCAGAAGGACTTTGTGTTTATAAATATTGATTCCAGAAACAGGCCACGGGTACCTGCTGGACTAAAACAGAACTTACCTTCTTGGCTGAATGAGGGAAATATTTACATAAACTCTACCTATTTCAAGAGAAGAACCTGTGGTGTTAGGCTTCAAGGGAACTGGAGGTTCAATAACCTCAGATGGAGTGGCTGGAAACCAGAAATGTAGCCAGGCCTCCTCCTAGGTCTTTATTTTTTAACTCTTTCCATTGGTTAACATGTAGTATCAGGACTGCAAAAAGCCAGTTTCCCTTTTCTGGGAAATGAGTTTTGCTGTGATTGTCATCCTGTGGACACTTAGGCAAGATGTGACGACTTTCTATTCACCATAAAAATAACTTTTCCTTCCCTATCAAACAGCAACATCCTAATTAGTGATTTCCTCCACTCCTTCATTTAAAAAACCATAAAATCGAGTGATTTTTAAAATTTACAACAGTAGCGTTTGTTAAAGAAAACTTGAGAAAAGCATATACAAAGAAGAAGAAAAGTCATTTATGGTTATATCAGAACATTGCTAATGTTTAGTTGTCATTAGCATGAAAAATGGTTTCTCTTTTCTGGGATGTGTGGAAAAGATATCCTTTTTTTTTCATTTAACATTGTTACATTAGCATTGTTTTGTATTTGATAAAGATCACGGAGATAGTAGAGTGTAGTGGTTTAAAATAGAGCCTGATACCAGGGTGCCTTGGGTCAAATCTCAGTCCACCACTTAAGGACCGTGAGAGAGTCACTTGACTGCCCCTGCCTCTGTTTTATCATCTATAAAATGCGGATGATAATGGCAGCCAACTCACAAGTTAAATGCTTATGTAAAGGACCTAATATATGTTAGTTATTACCATCAAAAGATTTCATCATTACAACGTTAATATATGTACATAGTAGAAATTTTGTAAAATACAGAAAAGAGGCAAAATAATCCATTCTAAAACCCAGAGAAAACCAATCACCCAATGTTAAAATCAGTGCGTTTTCTCTTATGTAGTTGAACTCATATTATATTTTCAGTGCGTTTTCTCTTATGTAGTTGAACTCATATTATATTTCCACTTTGTATACGAATCATAACCTAAGCATTTTATATGCTCTTTGTAAACATAGTTTTGAAATATTTCTGTAGGCCTTTGGATAGCCATTACATAATCATCTTGTGTAACCACATTTTACTTAACCTTTCCCCAAAGTTTTGACATTCAGATTGCTATCTCTACCTCCACTCCCAGTATTAAATTGAAGTAAATCATAAATTAACCTTTGTTTGAAATAGTCTGGGACCTGAGCTTTCCCTCAATTACTGGTTTGTAGATTGGATCTCATATGGGGCATAATGAGATCCCATCTACAAACCAGTAATTGAGGGTTGACCATATTATGAATGAATATGTGAGATATATCTTTGTAAAGGTTTGTCTTCTTCAGTATTAGAGGTTATTTCCTTAGACCAGAGGCCCAGGAATGGAAATGCAGGGTCGAAGGATGGTCAATGTTGTTCTCTAGAAGGGTCATACTTATTTTAAATTTGCAGCAACAATGTGTGAACCCGCCCCACTTTCCGTAGGCCCCCAAATCTCTGGGTCGCTTCTCAGATCTGAAATGTTGAGGAAGTCATCAGGGCGCCAAACACTGACAAGTTAATCCTCACTCCGCCTCCTGCTTCCCACTCCCAGTCACTTTTCCCTTCCCCACGGGCCCTTTTCCTTCTCAGCCTTCTCTAATCCCCTCCTGTGGCCTTCCTTTTCTCCTGTTGGTGGGAGGCGAAGGGTGTGGAAATGACATAATTAAATTGTTCCCATTAAGAACTTAGTGACTTGAGCAGCTAGAAGTGTTATCCTCATCTGGGTCTTTGCATTCGAATAAAAGGTTTCTGGAGCAGTGTCAACGCGGAGGACTGAGCTTGATGGTGGAACTGGGGACACTGTAACACCAAGGAGGAAGGTATTGTGAGTCTGGGCCCTTCAAGTTATACCAGAAGATAGTATCCAAGATGTAAGGCCTGGTCTGTGGATGGGAGGAAGCAAAGGCCTGTTTCTGAGGAGCCTTCATTTCCTCACTGCCAAAGCACTAACTGCTCAGAGCAGAAACGCCTTTTCCTAAAGGTTAGGCCTGTCTCTTGGTGGAACTATTAAGGAGAGATTGTTTACTGGTTGGTTATAATAAAAGACTGGTCAGCATGTGTAGGTTCTTTACATAACATATAACTTTATGATACCAGGCAGGGCTCCTTTTATGACTTTTTTATCATCTGGTTGAAATTGCCAAAGGTGTGGAGGGCCTTTGTTTGCATGTCTGTAGCCTGTGATTTAATTAAATTTCGGGTTACTGGGCATGCAGAGCCAGGAGGCTGTGAGCGGGGCCGAAGCTCTAAGCCGGGCCGAGGCCCTGATTACCTTGGTTTGAACTCTGATTTGCAGGAGGTGGGTTTCATGCTGGACTACTGCTTCAGTACATGTCTGTCTGTGGACTCAAACAGTTTTGATGGACTCAAAAGCCAAAGAGTTGAGCTGTGAGCCTGAGAGAGGAATGGGTGACAGCTAGATGCAACCACAGAATGCCCTAGAATTTTTGGATAGATAAAGATGGGTACAGGCAAACTATTAGAAATAACTCAAAAGCCTTACCTGGTTCAAAGTCCTAGATGTCCTGACAGAAGGAGGAAGGGGAGAAATGGAAAACTTAGCCAGTTGTTAGTTGCACTCTCTGGAGGCTTGGGCCACAGCCAGATGGGAAGGTGGTCCAAAGGGAAGATGGTGGGCACCAGCTGGAGCTGGCCAAATGCCAGTCCCCCTGCCTCCGGAAAGAAAATGTTTTGGTTGCATAGCGGCGCCTTCCTTACTCATAGCCTCGTCTATTCTTTTCTAGCCTGATCCAGTGTGAAGATGACTCCCTTGGTCGCCATGGTGTCCAGCCCCCGTGCCCGGCTCTTTGCCTGCTTCCTCAGGCTGGGTGCTCAGCAGGCTGACTCACTTCAGTTGCACACAGGGGCCGGCCTAGCAGCCAAGAACCACTATGAGGTGCTGGTGCTGGGTGGGGGCAGCGGTGGGATCACCATGGCTTCCCGTATGAAGAGGAGAGTGGGCGCAGAGAATGTGGCCATCATTGAGCCAAGTGAGGTAAGCCGCCCCCTTTGAGTGCGTGTGGGCATGCGTGTGAGTATGTGTGCTAGCGGGGTGGGGTGGGGATGACAGTCAGGCACTGGGCTGTCATGTCCTGGCTTAGTGTTTCTCCTTCTGGGCACAAAAAGCAGCAGTCCAAAAGGATTGGAGAAAGTAAAGGGAAGAAGAGAGAGAGGACAAATCTCTTGGCTTTTTATCTTCTTTTCTGTATGAGTTTCTTAAAGCTGCCATAACAAATTACCACAAACCAAGTGGCTTAAAACAATAGATAATTATTCTCGCATCATTCTGGAAGCTAGAAGCCCCAAACCAAGGTGTTAACAGGGGCTAAGCTCCCCCTTAAGGCTGTGGAGAGGAGGGTAATCTGTCCATGCCTTTCTTGTAGCTTCCGGTGGTTGTGCACAGTCCTCGGTGTTCCTTAGCTTGTGGTTGCATTGCTCTGTGTTCTTCTTCACATGGCGTCTTCACCTGACCTTCTTATCAGGACACTAGTCTTTGGATTCAGGACCCACTCTAATCTAGTGTGACCTCATCTTAACTTGACTGCATCTACAAAGACCCTATTTCCAAATAAGGTCACATTTCCATGTACCAGGACTGCAGCTTACCTTTTTTGGGAGAGACAATTCAACCCACGAAACCCTCCACTTCCAATGTCATGTCTAGAGGAAAATCCATGGTCATTATACTTTCCTACCTCTTTCCAGTCTGGAGAAAAAGGGTGATGAGTTGAGGGGACAGGGAGGCCTCTGGGAAGGTGTCAGTGGGTTTCAGAAATTTAAGTGCAAAGAATTATAAACAGATTATAAGGCAGAAAAAGGCAGCAGACGCCAGGAGGGAAGTTGGAAACTGTAAGGCACTGTTTCATAAAAAACACTGTAAGATTGTCCAAAAGCTTTAGAAAAATATTTAAGATTTTTGGTGTTTTGCCTGTTTTCTAAGGAACCAGGTGTGTACCAGTTGGGAGCTGTATCCTTGGAAGGGAAAAACAAAATGGATTAGGTGCCTGTTTGGTGGGGAGTTTAGGGCGAGGACGGCACATTCCTTTTCAAGAAGTCTCTCCAGTAGCGAATGAGGCTGCCCAGGTTTTGGTGCAATCTCTGACGGGTATGCTGTGATCTGAGAGGAGACTAGAGGGTGTTCTCTGTCACTTCCCTTTTTAAAGTAATTTTAATTCAGAGACATCATTTTAAATGACAGTAATCTGAGAGCTGTGTTGGGTGGCTGTGGGGTTTATAGCTAACGCATGAACAAGAGCTACTCTTTGTAACGAGACAGACTCCTCTGAGGCACTGGGCACAGTTCAGGAGGCCAGAATCACATCTGCCCTGTCTTGTGAAGAAGTGTAGGACAGGAGTCTCTCAAAGGAGCTGCCAGTGGCTCAGGCAGGTGGCTCAGGCAGTTGGCACGTTCCCTCCTGTGTCTGGTTTAGTGATTGCCAGAACTGATGCTTATTCATAGTCAAAAAAAAAAAAAAAAAAAAAATCCGAGCGTGTGTTTTCATTTCTTTTTCTGTTGCAAATGGACTTGAAATTGTTGCACTCTCAAAACTGGAGACCTCTGCCCCCTGTCCTCTTGGATCACATCCATTAATGGCTGTAGGGAGATTGCAAAGCTGTTCCTCATGTTCCCTTCACCTCTCTGTGGGCTTTGGCAGTTCTGTCCAGTCAGGCGTTTTGGCAGTATTGAGAGCTCTTGGTCCCTCAGTCCACTCCATGAGTGAACTGGAATTTTCAGAGGCCATTAATCCAATCTGCCCTTTGCCCTGGAGTCAAGAGCTTTCACAACTAACTCAAATCAAGAGTGGAACATCTGAGGCAAGAAAATTCCAGAAAATTGTAGAAGTTTAGGCATATGTTGCATTATGGGGTAGCATTTGGTGCCTATAGGCTTTGGGTGTAAAACCTCTGAGAAAAGAGAAGAAGGGGAACAGGTTGATGGGGCATGTCTGTGTTTTCCACGGGCAGAATTCTTGTGTAGGTGACTGCCCTTCAGAGCTTAATATAATAGGAGACACCAGTGGGAAGAGGGACAGGGAAGACCAGCCTGGAGACTTACCATGTGATGCTCCAAGGGCTTCAGGAAGGAGCAACTGAGACAGTCTAGCTCATGGACCTTTAGTTATGACCCTTTTAATCAGCCTCAGATTGAAATGAATCCCCAAATACTTTGTTTTTCAGAGACATTTCTACCAGCCAATTTGGACGCTGGTGGGCGCTGGTGCCAAACAGTTGTCCTCGTCTGTTCAACCCACAGCGAGTGTGATTCCATCCGGTGTAGAGTGGATCAAAGCTAGAGTGGTTGAACTGAACCCAGACAAGAGCTGCATCCACACAGACAGCGGCAAGGAGGTAACCCCTGGGGTCCTTTGGTTTTTGCTAATCTGAGGGGTTCTTTGGAATGCATGGCTGTTACCAGACTGGACAACTTCATGGTGAGAGGGTGATATACATGCATATGTGTGCATGTGTATGTGTTTAATACCTGAGACGGGAGGGTGTGTGGTGAGTGGAGGAGGGGACAGAAGGAAGGGCTGAGTGATGTTGGGTTAATAAATGAGCAACTAAGACAAGTATTTGTGAACACCTACTCTTTGCCCTATTGCTTGACACAGTATCTTGCACCTGCATGCTTACTGATCAAATACTACTGCTATATGTTAAAATAGCAGGCACCTTCCTCTTTTCCCCTCTGAAATAGCCAGCTTCTCTACCTGACAGCTCAACTCCCAGAGGAAGGGGATGTTGGAAAATATCCATCCCAGTCACACTAGGGAGAGCTGTGCCAGAGTTGGCAGTGGTCCCCAACCTTTTTGGCACCAGGGACAGGTACTCCTATGCAAATCTAATGCCCGATGATCTGAGGTGGAGCTGAGGCGGTGATGCGCTGGGGAGGGGCTGCGAATACAGCTGAAACTTATCTTGCTTGTCCGCTGCTTACCTCCTGCTGTGTGGCCCAGTTCCTAACAGGCCCGTAGACCAGTACAGGTTTGTGGCTGGGGGCGGGGGGTGGGGGCAGGGTTTGGGGACTCCTGTTGTAAGAGACAGGCATGACATTGAGGTTTGTGCCAGGGCTAAGGAGAATTGCTGTTGCTGAAGCTTGAGGCTCTTAATTGCTTAGCACCATTTAGAAGTCTCCTCCCACTGCCACCACCCAGGGATCAAAGCTTTTCAGCAACTGTTGCCCCTGTGTTTAAGGGGATGAGAGCAGGATGCTGAGACGACAGGCTCAGAAGCCATCTGCAACGCCATGTCCTCTCCTGTGCTGCTGAGCCCATGGCAGCAGCAGGCAGAGCGGCCATTATGCTGCACCTTGCCTGTTCCAGGCTCCCACGGTTCTTGGGCCCTCAGGGTGTTATTGGTCTTAATATAGTGCTCCCTCTCCCGCTGAATCAGGCACTCTGGCATTTAAACAGAATTGCAGAATTCGAGAGTCGGTGGCAATCTGAAAGATTTTCAAGTCGACCCCTTTCTCTGGGCAGGAGCGCTCCTAACCTTTCCTTGGGTCATGGATCTTTTGAGTACCTGGTAAAAGCCTGTTCTAGAAAAATGCAAATATAGTCCCAACTTTGCATTAATTTTAAGGAGTTCAGAGATTCTGTGTAGCCTCTCCTTAAACACTGATCAAGATTACCTGCCTGTCTCCTGGCTTCTCTTCCCTTCCCCTTTCCACAAATATTTATTAAGCATCTACCGTAAGCTAGGTACAGTTTTAGGCACATAGAAATGAACAAAAACAGACAAAAGTCCTGACTGTCCTGGATTTTATATTCTAGTGGAGGGGACATACAATAAACAATAGACATAAGTATGTTATATAGTGTGTTAGAAGGTGATGAATATTAATGAAAAATAATAGAGCCAAGTAATTGGGATGGGGACATGTTGGGGTTGGGGGGGTTGAATTGAAAGTTAGTTGGTATTTACACGTCTCAAGGTCAAAGAGTTCTCTAACATTATCCCTCTTCATTTCTTAGACAGATTATATGAAAGTTCTGCCTTTAATGGGTCAGAATGCACCTTCTCATAACCTTTCCTATTCTTTCTCAGGCTCCCAGGGTGTTTGTTATTGGACTTAATACCTCCTGTCTCGTTCCTTGTTCTTTATGTAGTGTGGAGAGGATGTTTTCTCTGTTTTCTGTGGAGAAAACCCTCAACTATTTTAAGATGGTTCTCATAGTCTGTGTCAGTCTTCTCATCAGATAGACTTGTCCTCTCATCCGTACTTCTCTCAACTCTTCCTTATATTTCAAGGTCTCCAGTCCCCCAACCACCCTCTTTACCCTGCTTTAGACATCGTCTAGTTTGTTAGTACCTCCATGAAAGAGGTGCCTGGCAGAGTAAGCAACTCTATAGAACAGCCCAGAACAGAGTGGCACCATTCTGTCCCACAACTGGATATCGCCTAAGTTAGCATTTGCCTTTTTAGCAACAAGTTGCCACAGTGCTGATTCATGCTGTGCTTGAGATCAATTCAAACCTCTGGGTCATTTTTTCACATGATCCACTGTCAAGTTAAGGCTTCCCTTATCCTAAAATAAATAAATAATATTTAATATTTAGTATATATTTAATATATAATAATTGTTTATTTTAATTAAATTAAAACTTTGTTTTATTCCCCCCCGCCTCCCCCCCATTCCCTTTGATGAACTTCCTTATTTCCTTCAGCATCTCTTGGGGAGCAGACTGAATTAAACACAAGATCGTTCTCAGTTCACAAAATTGAACTTTGGCATTCATTTCCCTTTCCAGTCTGCTGCCAGCTCATGGGGCCAGGAGACTTGTGTCCTATAACCCACATCACCCCTCTGGTACAGTTGCCTCCTTGATCAGACCCCTTTACATTACAGGAATAGCTCAGAGCCCTCTGTGGTTGTGTTTGTGCTCATCTTAAGAATCGTAAACTTGTCTCATCTCTTAAGAATGAGAGGCACTAATAGGTGTTCTCACTTCTGAGCCCTGCTTAGACTGCTCAGGCTTAGACCCTTAGGGAAGTTGTCTTGATTTAGGGCTGGGGAAGAAGTTGGTAAAAACGGGTGGCACTTTCTTCCAAGATTTTTAAAGCAAAGGTATTCCATAGTCAGCTATCAGAAATCTGCATATTGCATCTCATGGGAGATATTATCTTGGTTGAATTAAGTGGATGCTCAAGAAATGTTGCTATTATTATTTTTAAAAGAATACAAAAAAGAAAAAGGAAATATTTATTGAGTACCCACTATGTGCCAGCATAGTTCTAGACTGCTGACTGAAAGCAAGTTTGCAATCTGTGAACCCATGTTGATGCTCTTCTTTATCTAAATTACTAAGAGATATCTATTTAATAGATGGGACTAGAATTTTGAAATGGATGAACATCCTATTTATTAAGTTGTTAGTTTCAGAATTTACCTCCCTGACTCCTTGTATAAAATTAGAATATATGCCCATATTTAGCCTTCTGGCAAGGTCTGCACTTTTTTCTGCAATTGCAAAAAAGTCATGTCTACGTTTTTGCAATTCTTTAGAGTTTAGATCATCTAGCCTGGACATTTGAACTCATTCAAAGCCTTGAGGCTTTCTTTTCATTCTTTGCCACTTTAGGGTTTATTCTTCCTTAACACTTTTTTTCATGATCTTAAGTTTATCTGTTATTACTAGTCCTAAAAAATAATCCGTGTTATGGCTCTAATAGAACCATCAAGGCACGCACAAACCAAAGGCTTTCCTTGTTGATGGTGTTCATATGTTTTATCTGTATATCATCACCTCGAGACCCCATGCCACCTCTGACTCAACACAGTTCAGTCAGCTGTTTAATGGGCCTGGTACATTTTCCTACAGAACAAGTAATTTCCGGGTACCCACTGTCTATGGATAGGCAAATCATATGGATGATGATGTATATATTATCTATCCACTTCGATAAATTGTATTTTTCACAAGGAACGGGAATCAATCATCCAACCATTCATCCATCCAACAAATGTTACTGAATTCCTCAGTTTAATTTAGTGGCTATGCTGGATTCTAGGAATATAAAGAATAAGACATAGCCTTTATCTTCTAGGCATGTCCAATGTAGTGGGGGAGGACCTTGTTGCTATATAACACGACAAGTGCTATAAGCATTATGTACACTGTGCTAAGGGAGCTTCCAGAAGGGGTCAGCGGGGAGGAAGAGAGTCAAAGGAAAGCCTCACTGCAGAAGTGACCATGGAGATGAATCTTCTGGATCCCAGGGCAAGGACTCTTTTAATGACTTGCTCCTCTTGACTCCCTAGTCTGAGCCAAGTTGTCTCGTGTCTTGGAATCCCTTCTCTTCAACTGTGATCTGCTCAGCTTATGTGTTCTGCTTCTCTATTTAGTAGAAGAGGGAGACATTCATACCTGTTGCTTCTTTCTGGGCTCCTCACTTTCATCGCAATCATTCTCCATCTCCATTTTTCTAGGCAAGTCTTTTTACTTTCCATCCTTTTTGCTTACACTTTATAGCTTCAACGTGTCTTCCTCATGATCCTAACTAAACCCACATTTATATCATGATAAATATAGAGCCGTTTGCTCTCAGTATGAATAATCACAATGCTCATATTTAAAGAGGGGACTTAAAATTCCAAACAGATCATTAAATAAAATCAGGCACATTGTATCGCATCCTTTTCAGTGACACTCAAAAGAGCAGTTTCTCAGTTATGATACTGATCCATCCATATGACAGATCAGATTTCCTTGGGATTTATACAGTACCTCATAGATTTTAAGGAAAGTCGATTGTTTTTAAGATTAGAAAGTCCTTCTACCATTCCTCAACTTGAAAAGATGTTAACACAAACACTGCACAAAAAGTGTGGACTCTTCGCTGTGGAGTCTTAAGCCCTCAGAAGATGGGCAGGTTATACAATATTTGTGAAGCACTGAGCTGTGGGGCATCAGAGAACAGTGGCCATGATGGCAAAAACTTGTATGTGAGTCCCTCCCTACTGCTCTGCCCGCCACCCACCCACACAAGTCATTCACATTAAAAAATGGAAACATGGTGTTGGCCACACACATCTGGGGCCAGGGTCAGCCCTTGGACTTTTTGGATCTTGATCTAAAATAGCATTGTTTTGTATTGCAGATCTCCTACAAATATCTTATTATTGCTCTTGGAATCCAGCTGGACTACGAGAAGGTACTGTTTTAAACTTCTTCTGTGTTCACTGACTTATTTATGCCAAGATTAAACTGTATTTAGTGGCTTTATATTCATTTTGACAAGAAAAATTATTAAGAAATTCTCTCCTAGTTTTATTTCTCAGCAATATTTTTATGTTTTTTTTTTTTTAAAGTTCTCTAAGATTCTGTCAATGATAATATGATATAGCTCTCAGCTTTAATCAGAGTTAAGCATGTCCATGACTTAATGGGAATTCTTGCAAAAGGGCAGCCTTTTCTATACTTATAAGAAAGCTACCTTTCTATATAGGACTGAGTGGGTTGTATTACAGAATAAATTTTCCTCTGAAAGTAGATTTAGATTATGAATTTTTAAGCAGACTTTAAGGGTTAAATACCAGCAGTTAGTTTATCAGAAGCTAGAAGGAATTCTGGGTTTTGCTATGTAGAAGCTGGGTTTTTTGGTACAAAGTGACTGACAAAATAAATACTACCCTAGAAGTTCCTTAAATCTCTTTTTTTAGTGAGCTATGGAGCCAGATGCTGTCTGACAATTGTGAGATTCAAGTTTAGTTTTCTAAAACATCATGGAGTAAGTCAATAATTATGGTTTCCAGAAGTTTGTTGGGGACTCTGGATAAATAGTTGAAGCACATAAAGTATAGTGATAACTAAGTCACAAGCTTCAGTAATGTGATACAGGCAAGGGCCTCATCTGAGTTGGTTTTCAGTAAGGGTTTTTGAAGTGTTTTTGCATAAAAACCCAGAATTGTGACATGTGGCAGAGGGTGTTGGCAGTGTCCTGGGTGTGTTCTGTGAAGGTTCAAAGAAGCCATGAGTTAGTGTGAAGGTTGGGATGAATTTGAGTCATGGTGCCATGGTCCTGAGTCTCTCATAATATCAAGCTATGGAGTAGACTGTATGGAGAAAGGTGCCAATTACAACATCTGGGAGGTCCATGTCTCTTAAAAGAGCCCCAGAAGTGTTGACTTAGCCAAAATGGTGCATCTCCATGGTACTGTCCACTCAAGAGTCCCAGTGCCATGTGAGGAGGACTGTTTAAGAGATCAGTGCTGAGAATCCTTAGCAGCCTCTTGCAACAAACCAAGAAACCATAAAATTTAAAAGTAGCTATTATTATGGAGTCTATACTATGTAGCAGGGATCATGCCAGGAATCTAATATTGATTCCTTACAACTACTTGTGAGATAGGTATTTTTATCTCCACTTAAGAGCTGAGGAAACTGAAGCTACTCTGTTACCTCATACTCTTTGATTGCAGACAATAGAATATTCAGATTTTTGTAAATAAAAAGAGGACTTATTTGATGAGTATACCAAGGTGTCTGGATCTCCAGGACAGGAATGTAGTTGAGCCTCCAGAAGGGCTAAATCTCCAGTCTGGGTTCTGTTGGACCTTGGGCAGCCTCTCTCTGCCCGGCTGTTCCTGCTTCTTTCTCCCACCAGCTCCATGGGGTCTACACCAAGCAGTGTCCTGATCACTGGCCTGATCAGTGGGACAGGACAGTCCACAGCGTCCAGCATATAGCCTATTACTGTGCAGCCAAAGTAGGGATCAGATCTCATCTCTTCCTCTGATTCCCCTGCTCTCTCTGCTTTAGAGTTCCCAGAGAAGCACCTTGGATTGGATGAGGCATCAAGAACTGCCCTGTAGACCAGGTCTCACTAAAAGGAGCTTGGTTACTACCTTATGGCACCTTTCCCCTTAACAATAGCTTCTTCAGACTAGAGAGAAACAATGAAGATGATAAGAGATCAGCTATTTTTTTATTGCTTGGATAGTGAGTTTTGCTTTGGGAACCAGGAAGTATGGAAGTCCTGTGGGAAGAGCCCTAGGCAGTGGTCAGGGGCCTCAGTTTCTAGTTCTGTAAGATTCTAGGTAAGTCTCTCAACCCTGTTCTACCTCGGTTTCCTTATATATGTCTATGAGTGAATAATATTTCCCTCCGAGGAGTACAGTGAATATCCAATATTAGCATAGAGGTGAAACTGCAGAAACATTAAAATGTAAGGTGATTTTATAATAGTAAATTATCGTTGTTGAAACTGCTAATATTACAACCACTTAAACTGCAGCAGGAGTTATGATCAATAATCAGAGGAATTGTTGCACTTAACATTGAGTGTTATAGAGGAAACCATAGGACTCTGTTTCTTTGAGACCTGAGGGATAAGTGTCAAGCGACTCTGAAGGTTATGGCCCTATGTTATGGAAGACAGCTTGGGGAGGTTCTGAAGGACCAGCTCATCTTATGACTGTTTTTTTTTTTTGAGGGTTTCCTGCTCTTTCTAGAAGAACTGGTGCCTGAGTCTCTTAACTTGGTCTGTGCCATCTTTACTGCATTCTGTGAATCTTCAGACATTTAAGACAAGTATCCAGTTAATCTTACTGGCAGAAATACACTAACACTGAGCACTTACTATGTGCATGTCATTTTTTGAAGCACTTTACACACATGGTCTCATTTACTCCTGCCAACAACCCTACTTTTATCCCCATTTTGCAGATTATGAACACAAGCTTCTCAAGCCTCACTGTGCATCAGAGTCACCTTGAGGACCTATTAAAACAGATTTCTGGGCTTGTCCCCAAATTCTTGATTCAGTAGGTGTGGGGTGAGGCCTGAGAATGTACATTTTCAGCAAGTTCCCAGGTGTTGCTGGTGTTGCTGGTCTGAAGGCCATGATTTGAGACCCGCTGGCTTAGAGATATTAGGTAATTTACCCTGGGTCACAACACTCATAAGTGGAAAAGCTTGGACTCAAGCCAGGTCTGTGGGGTTCCCAAGTTTGTGTTTGTAATTACCTGCTTTTACTAAGAGTTTTATTTGGTACAACCTGATGAAGGGTAATTTAAGTTTGCTCTTATTGACAGTGTGGCTCTTGGTTCTACCTGTCACTCTTCTTTCCAGTAAGGCAACTGGTTCTCTTAAAAGGAAATATGGCTGATTTTTTCTCCTGACTCTGATGGTGGGAGGAGACATATTCAGATCATGGTCTCAAGGCAGAAGAGTTCCCTTGGTCTGAGCTCAATCTGCAGCTTGACTGGTGACTCCAGGTGTTATAGCGTTGATCTTAGCAGATCCATCACTCACCTGCCTTCTCCATTGTGTGTGAGTACTGGGGGCTAATAATTGTACTGAAATGCTTGTGAGGTTGTAAACATGGCAAAGAGCAAGGACTCTAAAGCCATTTGCACTTTGGTCAAAATGTTTTTCTTCGTGTGCTTTGTTGCAGATTAAAGGCCTACCTGAAGGTTTTGCCCATCCCAAAATAGGGTCTAATTATTCGGTTAGGACAGTAGAGAAGACATGGAAAGCTCTGCAGGACTTCAAGGAGGGAAATGCCATTTTTACCTTCCCAAATACTCCGATAAAGTGTGCTGGAGCCCCACAGAAGATCATGTATTTATCAGAAGCCTATTTCAGGAAGGTATGCTTCCTTTTCGGGGACAGTGACTAAGGAGTGGGGGCAGATGATGCTAATTCAGTGATTGCCAGAATTCTATTTTTATCCATGTCAAAATACCTTTTCTATTTTTAAATTTTATTATATGCATACAAAATTATAATTGAAGTTTATAAAATTGAAAAAAGGAAGAAGTCATAACTCAATTGTTTTAATTTAGCTCCTGTCATCAATTTAACTTGGCCTTCCATTTTTTTCTATGTGTTTTTTTTAAACATGGTTATAATCATATTGTACATACAAATTTAAATGTGTTACGTGTTAAATAGTTTTTGTAACATATTTTTAATGTATGCATAAAAGTCTACTGGGGAGATATGGTAGAGATTGTTTAAATATTTCCATATGATGAGACAGTTGTTCATTTTTATACATAATAATATCCTCAACTGCTCCCACTCAAGTTCAAGGCTATGAATATTTTCTGGTTCTTGATATACATTTTTAGGAGTAAAATAGGCAAAATGCCAATTCTAAAGGCAAAAAGTTGTTCACATCGAACTTCAAACCTCAGTGGAAAGAGATATTTGGATGGGATCGTCTTCTCAGCATCCCTCAAACATTTTCTGTGTCAGAGCAGGTGTTTGCAGCTCAAGAACACATGCTGTGAAGCATGAGTAAGCTGCTCTTGCCCTACTGCCCTTGTGTGGAATGTCACATTTGGTTTACCAAAGTGTGGTTTTTACCTGAGACAGTGGCAGAATTCAAAGCATCCTGTGGTTCTGTAAAGGGGCAGGTGGGGAGAAGGGGAAGGGAAGATGGGACTGGAGAGGGCTTGAATGTGTGCTTGGAACCTGGCACCGGGAAGGCTGTCACCTGAGTCACATAAACTCCATGGGGCGGGGAATAAAGGAATAGTTCAGTCGTTTCTGGGAAAGGCCGTTCTGGGTCATGAGAATTCCAGGCTGGTACAGCCTTTGGAGGTTCTTACCTATCTAAGTTCTTTCAAATAGTGAGATCCAGATGAGCAAATCCCAAATGGAGCTGAACAAAGGAAAAGAGTAAGAGACCAGCTGTTTCTTCCCTCCTGGGAATTCTCTGCCTAACTCTTTTTTCTCAGTTCTTGGATGACCTGAGAGAAATTTCTGTTTTAGGTGTTTGGGCAAATACTAGTCTCTTGGAAACATGAACAGTGACTAGAGTGTATGAGCCAAGGGGACATGGGAGCTTTGTCTTGTTTGCTGCTGTCCCCTTAGCACCTAGAGCAGTATCTGGCCAACTCTGGGACCTCAGTAAATAGGTATTGAGTGAATGAACAAATGCATATGTGAATAAGCAATCCAACTCTGTTTTTACCTGGCCTTCAATTGAACAGTGCCCACCTTACCCGCCTACTCAACTGTGTACTTAGTTGTTGTATTATTGACAGAAAATAAGGAGGCAGCAAATTGGTCCACACCTTACCCCACCAGGGTATAGTGATGGGGAAAGCTGGCAAGGTCTCTTTTCAGGTCTCTTTTAATTCTTGTTTAGGTTAAAACAAAAACAAACAAAAAACGTGGCTGGAGTAATGTGTTGGTGTTGGTTGTTTCTATTCTTTCTTTTTTCTTAGACAGGGAAGCGATCTAAGGCCAATATCATTTTCAACACTTCTCTTGGAGTGATTTTTGGGGTTAAGAAGTATGCAGATGCCCTGCAGAAGATCATCAAGGAGAGGAACCTCACTGTTAACTACAAGCAAAACCTCATTGAAGTCCGAGCTGATAAACAAGAGGCTGTTTTTGAGAACTTGGATAAGCCTGGAGAGACCCAAGTGGTTTCAGTGAGTGGCAGGGTTAAGCTGTCAGCTGAACAGTGTCATAGATGCAGGGGACACCGCGGATCCTGCTTCCCTGTCCTCCATCATTGTGTGCTGGGGGAGGCTGGTTACAATGAGCATCTTAGGACAGTGATAGGGGAGAAGGTAGACCAAAATGAGTGGGGAAGAGAAAGAAGTAAGAGGCTATGTCCATGGCAGTCAAGAAGTGTTTGTCTATTGGTACCAATTAGATTTTTATCCTGTTTTGTGTCTCTCCTTTTCTTGGCATGGAGTCACTTGACGCAGCCAAATATTTTATAACTTCATTTACTGCCTAGAGTTCAGGAAAGGCTTTCTTAAATGCAGGATCTGGCGATTGTCTCAGTTTATGGCATGGGTATCTCTCACTTCTGGAAGAAGCTGTCTTTAAACATCTTTCACCTGTGCATAAAAGGAAGCACTTAACACTCCTTGAAAGCTCTGCACCCTATAGGGAAACATCTAGCCTTTGTGTATCGCCTTGGCTTCTATGTGTCTGTTTCTCCTTCAGTGAGTGGGGAAGTACTTTTGGAGAGGTATGCAAAGATTAAGAACAAGATGAAAAGGTGTCTGGAGACGCTTGCATGGAAGAATCATTTGCTTATATCATTCTGGCAAGAACTGTTAGCAATGAGAAAACAGTGCACAGTCATATTTTATTCATTCAGCATTTTTAGAGGAATGAAGGGTTCCATAAAAAGCAATTTTGAATTGAACCAAAGACTAATCTTCTAAACATCAAAACTTCACATTTTAAGGTTTTTAGCTCATGCTCTTTATGAATCTATTGCACACACCTTAACCGTGGAGTGAATTGGCTATCATTTAAAATGTTACCGATGATTCAAGGTCATAATTTTTAAAAACTTTTATTTGGAAATAATCTCAACTTGGAGAAAGTTGAAAAAAATAAAAATAGTAAATGTATAATATACCAGAAAGCTGTATATAGCCCTTACCTAGATTCACTTAATATAGTTTTATCCCATTTGCTTTATCATTTAATTTCTCTTCCTCTACCTTGCCCATTCCCCAAAGCATTTAAAGGTAAGTTACATACATCATAACTCTTTACCCCTAAATACTTCACTGTAAATTTCCTAAGATATAGGGGTATTCTTGTGCACAACCATAGTATAGCTACCAACTCAGTAAATTTAGTGCAGATACAATACTTTAATCTAACATTTGTATTTAAGAGTTTTTGTTTTTGTTTGTTTTTGTTTTGTCAATAGCGTTTATAGTACCTTTTCTCCTCCAGGACAGAACCCAGACTGCAGTCAGGTATTGCATTTCTGTGATGTCTCTTTATCTTTCCTTAATCTGGACTGTTTCCAGAGCCTTTCTTTGTCTCCTATGACACTGGCACTTCGAAATAATACAGTCCCACTCCCACCACTTTTAGTTTTAATAGAATGTTCCACAATTTGGGTTTGTCTATATTGTGATTCGTTTCAGGCTATGCTTTTTAGACTGAAATGCTGCATAAGCAATGCTGTGTCTTTCTAGGGTAACACATTTGATAGCACACAGTGTTCCTCTTCCCCTCACTGATGGTGTTCATTTTGATCACTGTTCAAGATATGGCCCAGTTTCCCCACTGTGTAATTATCCTTTTTCTCCCTTGCTACTAATAAGAAGTCTATGGAGAGACACTTTAAAACCATGCAGACATCTTATTCCTCATTAAAGTTTCCTCCTGGCTTTCGCATCCACTGATGATTTTTGCCTAATCCAATCTCTACTGTGGTGGTTGCAAAATGATGATTTTCCAACATTTTCTCCATGTTTACCAGTAGGCCCTTGGCATTCTGTCAGTAAAAGCCCTCCCTTCTCTCTTAATTAATTCATTATTGGTTTGAACTCATAAATTGTTGTTGTTGTGGTGGTTTTTTTTTGTTTTTTGTTTTTTTACGCAATGGTTTATAATTCATTATGGTCCCTAATTATTTTGATGCTCAAATTGCCCCAGATTTGGTCAAGAAGTTGCCTATGTCCTTGTGACATGTCCCTGTTGAATTTTGGAGCATGTTCTTGCTTTCTGGTATCACAGGATTTCTAGGCTGATCTAGTATCTAGGTGCCCCAGCTCAGGGTCATAATTCTGAATAGCTCTTATGTACTTATGTTCCAAGGACCTACTGGTGGTTCAAGGCTAGTTATTTCCTTACAGAAGGGTCCTCAGACTGCTCTGCTCTTTGATTTTGTATGTATCCTTTTTGTGGTTTTCCAGTTTTCTTCTTTCCTAGTTGTCAGGAAGTTATAAGTGACATCGGAGGTCCCTCCAGCTTCAGCTCTTTTAAATTACTGCTTGTAATTTTTTATTGGCTGGAAACGGAGATAGCCAAATGTTAAATTTTATGCAAAGTAAAAGTGAATGGGCTATGAGTGAGGAACCAAAGAATACTTTTATGAGCAAAGTGTGTGAGCTTGAGTGCATGAAATTCATTTTGTTGTTTGGTCTTTTTTGCTTAGGTTCTCAGCTGTGTTCTGGATAGTTGAGGTTGCAGATAGGGACATGGATAAATATATGAATATTGCTCTTCTAAGAGGATTGTAAAGAAAGAAGATATTTGTGTCCTTTTTGGATTATAGGATTTTGGGGCAGATTGTCTTTCCAGACCCAATTCCACTCTTAAAATTTATATTTAATTTAAAAAAGTTATAGTTAGCATTGGGTATGTAGTCAATATTATTGTAATAGTTGTGTGTAATGCCAGATGGATGCTAGAGTAATTGGGGGGATCACTTCATGGATTATATAAATGTCTAACTTTTTAAAATTTAAAATAAAGATAAAAAAATTATAGTTGACATGCAATATTATATTAGTTTCAGGTGTACAACTTAGAGATTAGACATTTATATAACTTATAATCACCCCAATAATTCTAGTACCCATCTGACACCATAGTTATTATAATATTATTGACTATATTCCCTATGCTGTACTTTACATCCCTGTGACTATTTTGTAACTGCCAGTTTGTACTCCCTAATTTTATCTAGCAATTTCAAATTGATTCAAATGTTCACAAAAACATTTCATTAAGGTGAAAACTTTAGCATCTTAAGACAGTCTCGACCTTGTGAGAGTCAGTAGTCTCCGGTTTCCATAAGGAGGCCTATGCCCTCATCGGGGCTTGGCAATCATCAATGGCACTAGGAGTTAGGAAGGTGCCTTGTATTTATTCCTACTCTCAGACAACTATAAGCTTAATTAACCTTAAGGAAGAGAAAGTGCTGCAAATGGTTGGTGCTCCTCTACAGGGTAATCTTGGGTGGCTCTTTAGGAGAGTAGGTCCGAGGTTGGGTATGTTATTGAATAAAAAGAATGAAAAAGATGAACTGCTAAAAGTGGAAGAGTTGGACATAAACATAAAAAACATTAAATGAGCCATCGAAATTGATCAGGATGGGTCAGTGTACTATTGCCAAGGGTAACCTTGATAAAGATATTTGGGGGAAAAAATTCACCCTGCCCTCTACACTCACTGTTCAGTAAACTCAATACTGAATCAGACCCCTCCTTCTCTAAAGTGCTAGGCCATATTCTTACCACCCTTTATTTTAAGTTGGTGTTTTGACAGCTTCCTTTATTTTGAGAGTTGACCCATATTTGGGAATGGCACTTACAGACCAGCTCCTAACATGACCTTTATGAGTTTCAGGGACTCTGAGCACCTCTTTGCAGTACCAGACTTTACAAGTCAACAG
>NW_011888800.1:10135477-10139305 GCF_000151845.1 Pteropus vampyrus
TAACCTTAAGGAAGAGAAAGTGCTGCAAATGGTTGGTGCTCCTCTACAGGGTAATCTTGGGTGGCTCTTTAGGAGAGTAGGTCTGAGGTTGGGTATGTTATTGAATAAAAAGAATGAAAAAGATGAACTGCTAAAAGTGGAAGAGTTGGACATAAACATAAAAAACATTAAATGAGCCATCGAAATTGATCGGGATGGGTCAGTGTACTATTGCCAAGGGTAACCTTGATAAAGATATTTGGGGGAAAAAATTCACCATGCCCTCTACACTGTTCAGTAAACTCAATACTGAATCAGACCCCTCCTTCTCTAAAGTGCTAGGCCATATTCTTACCACCCTTTATTTTAAGTTGGTGTTTTGACAGCTTCCTTTATTTTGAGAGTTGACCCATATTTGGGAATGGCACTTACAGACCAGCTCCTAACATGACCTTTATGAGTTTCAGGGACTCTGAGCACCTCTTTGCAGTACCAGACTTTACAAGTCAACAGCCAAGAATCAGGGAGAGAGTAACTGAAATACACCATCCCCTTCATTTCAGTTTTAGCAATAGGAAACATCAATAGGTTCTTTCAGAATATTAGTGAAGTTCATAGTGAAGTTCACTCCAATATCTTGGATTCCCCCATGTCAACTCCCAAAGGGCTCACATGGGTTCTGTGGAAGGACCATGTCAACCAAGAGATGGTTAGTTATTTTATCACCAGACTCCAAGGAAGCTTGTAATATCTTAGAGAAGGTATGAATCGATATAAGCACTAATCGCTTAGGCTCTGTCTAGCCATAGTACAGTGCATGGGTAAGGGAGACGGGGGGAGAGCTTGTGGGCCAGTAGAAATCCAAACACAAATTTGAATGCTCTCCTTTTTTTTGGTAGTATGAAATGCTTCACGTTACACCACCAATGAGCCCACCAGATGTCCTCAAGACGAGTCCTGTGGCTGATGCTGCTGGATGGGTGGATGTGGATAAAGAAACTCTGCAGCACAAGAGATACCCAAATGTGTTTGGGATTGGGGACTGCACCAACCTTCCTACGTCAAAGACTGCTGCTGCAGTGGGTAAGATAATATGCTATGTATTTTCTCCTTTCAAAATGATGTCACCCCAAGTCACCATCAGAACCGAAACAAAAATTTGGCACAAATAACATTCTATTTATGAAGAAACTTCGTTGGCCTAAAAATGATTTTGACCTCTCTGACACAGAAGCGAGTTGTGAATGAACCTAATATGTAGAGAAGAGGGTTATCTGTTGAAGGCTTTGCACCAGACTAGCATTTGCCTTTTCTAGGTCAGATGGGTTGATGTTAGGGGAGGGTGCATTAGAGAGGGGGTACTGCCTTTTCAGCTCTCTGGAATTCTGTTATTTCTTATATTGCCACTCTTGCATCCCTGGCCTTCTTTGCCTTTGATGCGAGGCAGGTTGGCTATTTTTCTTCTGCCTGAAACACTGTAAAGCTAGGGAAGCATTTGTTTCCCCAGAAAACACAAGCAAGTCAATGAATGCTTGCAGACCGGAAAATTGTTCTATTAAGACAAATACGGCGGAGCGTGCCCTGATTGGTACATGATTAAGGCCTAAGCCTGGAAAACCAAACTCTTCATTTCGATGTTATGCACTAGCAGTGATGGGTAGAACTGCCTTTTAGATTCTGTTCTCTGTGGACAGAAACCATCTTCTCTAGATGCTGTAAAACACATGATGGGCATGGCAGTGTCTTGTGTGAATTACACACCTGTAGCACATGGGTTACTTTTGCTGACAACTTGAACCAAAGAAAGCCTTTCTAGGAAACCAACTGAATGTTTTTTTCATTATTAATAGTAATTTCTCACCAAATTTTATTTCAAAAATCTCAAACCTATGAAAAATTTGAAAGAAACTACAGTGAATATCCATATACTCTTAGGTATTAACCAGTTATTAATATTTTGAGACATTTGTTTTATCACTCTATGTACATTTTTTTTTTTTGCCGAGTCATTTGGAAATAAGTTTTGACATGATACTTCACCCTCAAATACTTCAACCTGCATCTCCTAAGAAAAAGCACTTTCTCCTCTATATCCATCCACTAGACTATTATCATATCCAAGAAATTGAATATTTTATTATAAAATCATCTCATATATAAACTGGTTTGAATTTCTCCTGCTTTCCAAGAAATGTTCTTTATTGACCCCCACCCCATCCTTTAAGTGCGTGAACCCCACAAGAAGCACATACTACACTGGTTGTCATGTTTCTTTGGTTTCCTTTGATCTAGAACAGCCTGCTGACATTTGTTTTTTCACTTTCATGACATTGGCATTTTTGGAGTCCAGGCCAGTTATCTTGTAGCATATGTCATAATTTAGAATTGTCTAGATTTTTAATTTTTTTTTTTTTTTTTTTTTTATGGTTAGAATCAGGTTATACATTTTGGCAAGACCTTCCACCTGTGAGACTGTGTGCCTCCCACAGTGTCACCTCAGGAGCCTGTCATGTTAGTTTGTCTCGTCCTTGGTAAAGCTGGATTTTGTCACTGGGTTCTCTCCACTATAAACGTATCTTTTCTCTTTGTGATTTATAGGTAGACTGTGGGACGAGACTTTGAATTTACATTTCTCTTAATGTATGCCTATTGAATTTGTGTGTTGAAAATACTGTGCTGTATGTGAGGCCCAGATTACCCAGCTTTTGGCCTAGTTCAAATAAACACATTTCATAGTGTTCCAAATATATAATATTAAATGTGATTAAAGAAAAAGTTCTACGTGAAAAGTCTTGCTCCCAGCCCTGCCTTCCATCTTCTCAGCTTCTGCATTCCCCTGCCACGTAGAGAGCATCTCTGTTGTTTTTGCATGCTTATTTATTTATTTATTTATTTTTACAATCTGTATTCCATTTTATGGTTGTGTTGTTTCCAACCTATTTTTATTTCAAACAGTGCTGCAGTGAATGCTCTTCATTATATGTCATTTCATATGTGCGAAAGTCTGTTTGCTCTTCTCTTAGTGTCTGCATAACAATACTCCTAGCTTTCTCAAAGTGGATCTGCATTTCTTACTAGGTTCCCGCCCCCCACCCCCCAGGCGCCCCCAAGTCCTCTGAGTATTCTTAGCAATGCTTCCACAAATCTGTCCTTGGCTTTACCTGCCACCAGCCAGGTGTCTTACCTCAGTCCAGACCATTGTGCTGTTGAGAGAGAGACCTTGTCTTGCCACGTTGAGTTTGCCTTTCCTGTAGCTCAGCCTCTTCTGCTTCTCTCCGCCCTTAATTACATATTGCACAGTCCAGACCAGTTAACTGAAGGTTTGGGCATAACAGAAAGGGATTATAATACAGGAAAACAAACAAACAAACCACAACTCACACATGTAAACCTTAAACTTGGACAGTGTGGCTGCTTGCTGGGTCTAAAGGACTAGCCCCTCTGCAGATGGCACCCACTGGCCATCTTCTCTCCTTTGCTGTTGGCCTCCATGCTCTGCTGCAGGGGCCTCCTTGAGTTTTCTCAGCACAGATTCTAAATTTTTTATGACCCTCAAAGGGGAACAAAGTTTTCCAGAAGGGAACTATGATCTTTAGAGATGATACTTTGCCCACAATGAAGACAGCCAATTAATATTTTTAGGTGTTGCAGGAAGTGACACCCAACAAGAGTTTATTAGGCCAGTGGAGCACGTGAGGCAAAAGGCATGAGCTCCTTTCAGTTAGCTTTCTTACAGCTTATATACCCCTGCGGTGTTCCATGCAAGGGGCCCGTGATTGCTTTGTCTGAGGGTCTATGTGCACTTCCTAACTCAGGATGGGAGGAGGAGTTTCAAGCGGAGGCTGCAAG
>NW_011888800.1:10139355-10151263 GCF_000151845.1 Pteropus vampyrus
TCAAAGTGGATCTGCATTTCTTACTAGGTTCCCGCCCCCCACCCCCCAGGCGCCCCCAAGTCCTCTGAGTATTCTTAGCAATGCTTCCACAAATCTGTCCTTGGCTTTACCTGCCACCAGCCAGGTGTCTTACCTCAGTCCAGACCATTGTGCTGTTGAGAGAGAGACCTTGTCTTGCCACGTTGAGTTTGCCTTTCCTGTAGCTCAGCCTCTTCTGCTTCTCTCCGCCCTTAATTACATATTGCACAGTCCAGACCAGTTAACTGAAGGTTTGGGCATAACAGAAAGGGATTATAATACAGGAAAACAAACAAACAAACCACAACTCACACATGTAAACCTTAAACTTGGACAGTGTGGCTGCTTGCTGGGTCTAAAGGACTAGCCCCTCTGCAGATGGCACCCACTGGCCATCTTCTCTCCTTTGCTGTTGGCCTCCATGCTCTGCTGCAGGGGCCTCCTTGAGTTTTCTCAGCACAGATTCTAAATTTTTTATGACCCTCAAAGGGGAACAAAGTTTTCCAGAAGGGAACTATGATCTTTAGAGATGATACTTTGCCCACAATGAAGACAGCCAATTAATATTTTTAGGTGTTGCAGGAAGTGACACCCAACAAGAGTTTATTAGGCCAGTGGAGCACGTGAGGCAAAAGGCATGAGCTCCTTTCAGTTAGCTTTCTTACAGCTTATATACCCCTGCGGTGTTCCATGCAAGGGGCCCGTGATTGCTTTGTCTGAGGGTCTATGTGCACTTCCTAACTCAGGATGGGAGGAGGAGTTTCAAGCGGAGGCTGCAAGGGGGAAGGAATTCCCGGACCACCAGTTCTGTCTATTTACAGATTGTTAGGTGTGGCAAGAGTCTCCAGAAGGCCATTTAAAGATCTATAGGGTGTGGTTACTCTACAACAGCTGAGTCGATCATTTCTGCAAGCCCTTTCCTTTGCATTGTTTGGATGCCTCCTCTCTTATAGGCAGAGTTATTTATTCGTTTTTTTGAACCCCCTCATTTCAGTAAAAATTTAATTACTCTTTTGACCTGGGCATCAGCAAACTACAGTCTGCTGGCTAGATGCCGCCTGCTGCCTGGCTAAGAATGGTTTCTACAGATGAACATTTATAATTGATTTGTTGATAGGGAACAACTAACTTTTTCTTATTCAAAAAAAAAAAAAAAAGAATTCCATTCTACTCATTAGTAGACCTGTATTACCAAAAAAATTGTTATATTTTGAATTTTATTAATAAAACCTTTTTCTCCCAGTATATAATAACTTTGATTTTGCCTCTTTGCCCCTGAGGTCTTAAATTTATTTACAGAAAAAGTTTGCTGACCCCTGATTTTGGGGATTGCAAAATAGACACTTTAATAAGCATTTTACAATATATAGGTAAAATCTTTCCTCAAAAATAAATCCAGCCTTCCACCTCTAGAGACACAAACTGCTTATATTTTTAAAAGGGCAGTCTTTTTTTTTTTAATTGTATTTTTCAATTACAGTTGACATTCAATATTTGTTTCAGGTGTACAACATAGGGATTAGACATTTATATAATTTACAAAGTGATCACCCTGATCACTGTAGTATCCATTTGATGCTATACATAGCTAGTACAATATTACTGACTCTATTCCCTGTGGTGTACTTCACATCCCTGTGACTATTTTAATAACTGACAACTTGTACTTCTTAATCCCTTTTGCCTTTTTTTGCCACCCCTTCAACCCCCTCTCATCTGGTGACCACCAATTTAAAAGGGAAGTCTTAATTATTCAAAATTGAACACAGATTGGGATTAGATGATATTAAGGAATTATTTCTAGTATTTTGGGTATAAAAATACTATTATGTTTGTGTTTTAAAAATTCCTTATCTATTGGAAATATACATAGAAATATTTATGAGTGAATTGTAATGCTGTTTGCTCTAAAAATACTCCAGGAAGAAAAGTGACGTGTAATGGGATAGATGAGAGGAACAACAGAATTTGAAAATTTTCATTATGAAAAAGGCAATCTCCCATTCTTGCCATCAAAAACCAAAAAACATTCACTTTTCTTTCTGTCTGCCTATATTTTGTCCAGCCTCAGCTAGGGCAGTTCAATACAGAGGAAAGCTTACTGTTTTGCCTAATTGATATACATGGGGGTACCAATCTAGGCTAGGACACAGACCAAGCTGATACCCACTGAATCTTAGGAGGAGGGGGAGTGCGGATGAGATACGGCCACCCTTATAGTCCTTTAAAATTGCCAGCCCTCCTGTTAGAGAGAGCTGGCTCATTAGTTTCAAAATTATGGACACATCTGTGTGGGATGAACTGAAGAACCCCTTCTGGTAGCCAGAACTTTGAATACTAAGAAGAGTTGTATTCCAGTTTTAATCTAGAGGGTTGGGGAATGGACACTTGTTAACTTGTTCACATTAAAGTTATTTGCAAATTAGTTTTCATAGAAAACTAATTAGATGCTTATATTTTTCTGGCTTTTCTATTTCTCTTATAGCCGCCCAGTCAGGAATACTTGACAGGACAATTTCTCTGATTATGAAGAATGAAAAACCAATGAAGAAGGTTTGTAGGAATCACTGTCTCGATTATCTTTCATTCTGTATGAAAACAGTGTTTCTCCCCAATTTTTCCACTTTCTTAATTAGGTTTTCCAATATGGGCACTTCAATTTTTTGCTTTTAGTATTATTTTTTGTTATATAATTTTCATTTTTCACTGTAAAAAACTTAGAATATACAAAAAATTGCAATTGCTTGGAGTCAATAATAAATTCTAAAATGTTAATGTAAACACCATGAAGAAAACTACTTTCTAACTCGGTCTTGCATACAATTTTAGTATGATGGCTACACGTCATGTCCACTGGTGACTGGCTACAACCGTGTGATTCTCGCAGAGTTTGACTACAGCTCTCAGCCCCTGGAAACCTTCCCCTTTGACCAGGGCAAAGAGAGGCTTTCCATGTACCTCATGAAGGCCGACCTGATGCCCTTCCTGTACTGGAATATGATGCTGAGGTAAGTGCATCATTGGGGTAGAGGCACACTTTTGGCACATTGCACCCACTTGTGTAGGGCGGTTGTTTCTAGAAGGTCTTCCAGCTTCAGGAGAAATCATGACCCAGAGCAGGACTGGCTAATGGAGTTAACCTTGCTGTGCCATTTCTCGTGGTTGAGTGATGGTAGCCTGTGCAGGATTCTGAAGCCTTCGCCATACTTGGTGGGAGAGAGGCTACCCTGGGTGAGGGAAGGAAGTGGTAAAACATCCACCACCCACAGGGGATGCAGGCTCTTCCTCTTCATTATTGGCGGTGGCCAAGTCTTCTGTCTTCCATGTTCTGATTCTCTCTTGCTGCTGGATAAATAATAATCATAGTAAATCACTTTCACATGGTAAGTACTTTTTCATTTGCCACCTTACTTTTGTTTTTATTATGTAACAGGAAAAATAAAACATAGCGATTAAGAGCATAAGCTTTGGAGTCAGACCTGTGTTTGAGCCATGCATCTGCCATTTACTAGCTGTGTGTCCTAGGACAAATTGCCTAAACTCTCTGTGTTTAAGTTTCTTATCTGCAAATGAAAGTAGCACTGCTTACCTTACAGGATGGAGATTAATGAGATAACACATTAAAAGACAACCAAATAGTAGGCATTCAGTAAATACATAGGGTAATAAAAAGGAATAATTTCTTTGATCCAAAAATGATGATTTTTTTGACCTGTTCAAATCCCTATAAGATAGGCAAGTCAGGATATTTACCATAGTGGTTTTGAACCAGGCCAATTTTTCCCCTCTGGGGACACTTGGCCATATCTGGGTACATATTTGGTTGTCACAGCTGGAGACGATGCACTGGCATCTAGTGAGCAGAGGTCAGGGATGCTGCTAAACACCCTCTGATGCACAGGACAGTCCCCACAACAAAGAAATATCTGGTCCAAAACATCAGTAGGGCTGAGGTTAAGAAACCCTGACCTATACTTATAAGCAAATGAAAGTAGAGAGGATTGCAGTTTACATGTGGTAGAGGCTTCATACAGGTTTGCTGTACTGAGTCAGCATGTCCAGGCTCACATAGCAAGTCAGTGTCAAAGCCAAGATTCAAAACAGGTTGTTTTAGTAACAGGGTCTTTCTATCTCACTAGACAAATCTTGCTTTACGTGCTGATAAGCTTGCTCTCTAAGCAGTCTGGCTTCCCTTTCAACATCCTGCTGACTGAGAAGTCACTCTCATCTGTTCTGATGCAAAAATATCTTTTCCATGTGATTTCTTACAGGGGTTACTGGGGAGGACCAGCCTTTCTGCGGAAGTTGTTACATCTGGGTATGAGCTGAGGACGGTTCAACCTTTCCCCTCCTTGGATGACTCCTGAACCAAAATCATAGTAATGATTGACCAAGAGCAGCATGAAAAACTCAAAACCTGACCCTGTAAAAAATTTATTGCCAGATGATGGATGATTTCTTTTTATTCCTTTTTATTACCCTATGTATTACCCTTCTCATTTCAATACTTCTGGACAGCCACTGTGCAGGCTGACCAGAATGAGCTTGATTCTTTGGAAATATTAAAATGAGAGAATAGACTTCTATTTTTTTAATGAAAAGCTTGTCATTGTTTGAGATTCTATGAGGAAATTTCATCTGGGCTTGTGGAATGAAACGTTCCAGCACTTGGGAGGAAAAGATGGTGGTGGTGGGATAGCTTACCTGTTATCTACTGTAAATATTCAGCTGATAGCAGGCAGAATTGCATCAGAGACTGTTTGGATTCACAGAAAACAAGAGTCATTCCAGGGAGAGCATTGCGTGATAACCCTGAGCCTGTGCTGTTTAGAACTCCTCCTGTGGGAGCACAGTGGACTGAAAGCCTAGCTGCAGCCCCTCTGCTGCACCATGTTCGTGCTGAGGCCACACCTTCTCTCCGCCAGTGACTGACATGGGGGGAACTAGTGCTGGCCTGTTTCTGTAGGATGTGGGACTCCTCTACTGGGCAACTCTGGCTCCAGGATTCCCCATCAGTCTAGTTGAAACTTTCTTAGAACCGCATCGAGTCCGAGGTTCTTCTCCAACCCACTGTCCTTCCCCCTCTTTCGTTCCCAGGTGGCCCACCTGTATCATGGTTTGAAAGCCCTCCCTGCCTTTTCCTATTCCTTGCCCTCCAGGCTTCACGGACATTTCTAAGACTAAATCTCTTGAAAATCTAAGTCTCTCACGACACGTGCTTCTCAGAGAACTTACAGTGAGGATGGGGTTAGAGGAATTCTGATGTGTGTGGTAAGCATTTGTTTATTTCAGTCCCAATTTTGGCCAAGAAAATTTTGAATAAGTTCACATTGGAAATATTGCAGGAAATAGTACCAGTTTATTTGAATTCAGCAGTGGCTTCAAAATCATTTGTTCCCATTTTATTTGCAGAACTTTACAGTTTCAGTTTAATCTGGTATTTGAAAGCTTTGTACATTCCATATTCATTAACTCCACCAAAGGGAATTGCATAGCAGTCTATGCAACACCTTAAATTTTTACAACAGTTTAGAGTTCAAACCCTTTTATGTGTTACCTAGGATTGCCAAGTCTCTCTGCTTTCCTAGAGTTCTCCTGATGACTTTAGAAACTCTGCTCAAGCACTCATTTATTAATTCAACAAATATTTTCTGGACACCTACTACATGCGAAGCACTATTTTTGGCCCAAGAGATGCAGCGATGAACCAGACAGATAAGGGCCCTGCCCACATTTTTGTGGTTCCTGTGATGGTTTCTTCCTCTTTTCCTGGGATGTAAGGGAGCTTGCTGAATGAGGCCTTTGTTCGATTTGAAAAGTAGACTTTCTTCAGTGGCACATGTTCTGGGAAAGGACAGGACACCACCCTAGCAACAGACCCCCCACTTGGTAACAGGAGTGGAAGATATTTTCTGGAGTGACCATGCATTCTGGTTTGTCTGGTAAATTCTTGTTTAACCTCTGTTATCCTGGTATAGCTATTCATAACACCCTATTCTGCAAAATGTCCCATTTGGACAAGAGATTATATGACCACTCTAGTGATCATACTCGTTATTTCTGCCCCCGACCCAGCCCCAGAGTGGGAGAGCAGCGCTACAAAGGTGCTTGTCACTTCTTGCTTTCATGTGGTACGTGTGAAACAAGCAGAGGTGGGATTGTTCTTCCCTGTTTTCTGAATCCTGGCAAAGAAACCCTGCACCTTTACAGAGTTCCTATCTGAGATGGCTGCAGCCAAACTTGTGTCAGGTTGCTCACTCTAGCAGGTGTGTGAATCAGGTGATCTTTTGCCAGATCTGAGAGGTCCTGAGAATAACTAGCCAGGACTCTTTCTGGATGTGAACAAGTATTGGCAAGGCCAGTTTCTGTGTTTTTACGGAATAAGCTATGATTCTGGGAATGGCTGAGGCTCTCGGCTGAGTCACTGTGAGTGAATTCCCCTGCAGAGTAAACTGGAGCCTCCTGGGTCTGTTTATGATCATGCATTCTGAATAAACCTTCAAGCATCTGGGAATTGCTTCTGGCTTCACATTATGCTGGCCAGAATTTATTGCCAAGGCTGGAGGGAACAGTAACAACTATTGGCCAGTACATTCTGTTGGTCTCCAGCTTTCATTCTTCTGAGCTGGGAAAGATCATAAATGTGCTGAATTTCAGAAAAGCTTAGCCTTTGAAACCTATCCCCATAACCACAAATGTGGGATTGGCCAGGGGAGAGGTCTTCCCTTGAGACTACCTCAAGTTTTTAGGATCAGGCAGCAGGAAGAGAGGGTAAGACCAGGATGGGCACAAGGGTAGGTGGTTTCTCCAAGGGTGGTGCCTTGGGGTGGGGTGTGGTTGCCAGTTCCACCCTGCCAAGGGCTCTGACTCGGGCTGATTCCTTCAGAGTCCGGAAGTGATATGGGCTGACACGGCTGACTTGGGAAATCCTTCTTCTGTTCCTGCCCTTTGTCTCTGGAGCTTCTTCCTAGGAATTAAAATTCCTGCCTTGGCGTCAGCCTGTGTGAACTGTGGGTGTAATGAAAACAGAGCTCGGGTTGCAGCTTATGGATCCCTGGGATATGGGGAGGGAAGCAAGACTTAAGTCAGCAGGGAGAACACAGGGTTTCAGATTTCATAGATTTTGTGAAGAGGTATTAAAAACTTTTAGTGTTTTTTCTTATATCTTAACTTTTGTAGAAAATTTAGAGAACAGGGATAGACAAAAGGAATAATCACTCCAAATCCATCACCTATTTACAGCAACTAATAACATCATGGTGTCTTTCTCTATTGACCTAATATTATTACATATAAAGTTCCTGAAAACAAATAGGATCACACTGTAAGTGCTGTTTTGTGTTTTGATGTGTATGAAGACCCAGTGGTTGGTTATAGAGAGGAGGAGGAGAATGGCGAGTAATTAATTATTCAAGGAGCACACATCATTTGACGTGGCTGAGAAAATCACTGATTAATGTAACAAGTGTGTCCTGTGTCTAGTAGGGTATTGGTATACAGTTGGCACTGGATACTTGTGTAATCCTATAACAACCCTATGAATAGAATTATCAGGGACAAGCAATATTATTCTTTTTTGAGGCAGGTGACTTTTGTAATCCAACATTTAAGAGTAGCTTCTCTTATTGTTTAGTGCACTGAATAACTCCAGTCTGATTTTAAAACAAAGTGCCCCCGATTCTTGCCCTGAGACCACAGATGGCGCTTTTTATTCAGGACGGGCTCATTGTGATCATTTCAGGGAGGAAAGGAACGAGAGAAATGCTTTGGATATGATGAGGCTTTCTGTACAGATTGATGAAAAACAGGTCTCTCTGGTTAGGTTAACTGCCAGGCAGATAAGGAGATCGTTTGTCTATATGCTGGAAAAAGTCAAGGTTAATACTTTGTAACAGATAAGTAGAAAGGTCACAAGAGACAGTTGAGAAAGATGGATGGTGAAGAACTGCAGAGTTTTCTCCCTCAGTATTGATTTTTGAAAAGTAACTTCCCCGGAGTAGAGCATGCTGTGAACAACCCTAAATTAAGTCCTGACTTTCCATATTTTCATGTGGTAAAAAAACTCTTGTGATTGCATCCTCAGGTGCACACACTTCAGCGCCACTCACAGGCCCACAGTGAGACAGAGGTGTAGAAAGGCAGGAACTCAGGTGCTGTAATGGCATGAGCTGTGTTCAGATTTTCTTGAGGGACAGCCCGATGGAACACAGGATCTGAAGCCACAGACCTGGATTTAGGTCCCAACTCTCCCACTGACTAGTGCTACATAGCTTCCAACTCAAGCATTTTAACTATCACTTTCCCACCTGTACGTGGTTAATAACGCATACTTCACAGAGTCGGTGTAAGCATTAGGTGACTTGAGGTATAGCTAGCTTTTAAATAGTTTGGCACATAGACTTTTAAGTTGTTAACTCTGGTAGTTGAATGAAGCACTCAGAAATAGAGCTTCTTCTTAGATTAGGAATTCCTGTTTGGGAGAAATGGAGTCATGACAGCGGCCTCCACTGTCCTCGTTCTGGATTCTGTCACAGACACTACCACATCTTCATGCCTCATTTCAACAGACTTTCAGAGTTGGGAAATTCCCAGTGTTACAGTTACAGCCAAAGTGAAGCGATGGCTAAGATCCCAGTTCTGGATCCAGCCTGCCTGGCTCTGAATCTCACGTTTGCCTCCCACTGGCTGTGTGACTTAGGGGATTTCGCCAAAACTCTCTGGGCCTCAGCTTTCTTGTATATAAAATGGGGATTATAATAGCATTTACCTTACTTGGTTATTGTGAGGCTTCTGACGTCATGCTCACCAAATAGCAGGCACTATTAGTTCTAGGTCTAAGCTATTATTGATTGCCTCACGTCTATCAACATTCTGCTTCCAAGTCAATTCTGCTTCTTTGTGACATGTAATGAGGGGTCCCACAGAAACAGATGGGCTCCTTTACTGGAGGTGTTTTGTGGGCAGCTGGTCTAACCCAAGGTGTGTGGATTCCGGTTAGTTTAGATCACAGAGACCCTCTGCGTTTAATTTCTCTGGATCTCAATCAACCCCTCTCTTCAGGGTATATAAATACATATGGTAGACATATTATTGGATATACCTTTGATATACAGAGGTTCAATGACTGCAAGAATTCATTTCAATTACTTGCACAAACATTTTTGAGGCATCTAATCTACACAAGGCCCTGGGGATTCAGAGATGAAAGTCCTTGTCCTCAGTGAGCTCTGTTTGATTACTTTTGTGATGTGCCAGGATAGATGTCTCATCTATATATGCTCATAGCGTTCAGAATATGCCACTGACTTACACCAGGCATTTGGAAAATATTTAGAAGAAGGTAAAGTTTGAGCTGAGTTCCTGTATTAGGACTCATTTGGTTCTGAGTGACAGAAATCCAATCCAGATTAGCCTAAGCTAAAAAGGGGAACTTATTGGCTTACATAACTGGGAAATTCAGATGCTGATTTCAGGCTTGGCTAGATCTAGGAGTCAAATAATCAAGGTGCTATCTTTTCAATTTCTCAATCCTTTTTCTTTGAGTCCATCTCCTATTGCAAACACTCTCATTGTGGCCAAGGAAGAGAGTTACATACATGTTCTCCTGGTTTGGTTTCCCTAGAGGAGAAAAGGAATTTTGTTTTCTAAATGTCCACAAACCAATTCTGGGGAAAGATTATAATTATCATTTGATAAACAAACAAATGTGATTCCCTAGCTGAATGAGTAAAGGGATTTGTCTTTTATTCAGTGCTGTATTTGTCATATCTAGAACAGTGTGACCTATCTAGAATAGCACATATATTCTAAAACAGCACAAAGTAAGTTCTCAACAAATACTGGTTAAAACTGAACTCAACAGCTAAATTTTGGCCATGAGCTCAGTCCATAACTAGGGGCATGGGGTTTGCTGCCAAAACATGGAGGTTGCTAGAAAAGCATTCTGAGCGCCCCCAAACTATTAAGACTTCTGTGGTCCTGAAACACGAGCAAGACTTAGAAGCAGAGAAGAGTGGAAGCTTCCCAGACAAAGGGAACAGTGTGTGTAAAATGATGGAGGTGTGAGGATGTGGAAACTAGGTGATTGGTATGGATAGAATATTGGACCATGTAAAAGCAGGGTGGTAGAGGGCTTATGGAAGATCTTGGGCTGTGATCTCTTATGCTGCTTTTTGTTCTTCCAGCTCCACCTCCTGCACCCCATTCTCTGTCCTGGGAGGCTGACTTGCATGGGGAGTGTGAACAGCCTTTCCTACTATCTGGTATCTGGTTGGGTTTGGCTAATGGAGGTCATTCATTGATAGGAGATGGGAGAGAGGGAGGAGAGTCACACTGGGGTATTAATTCCTCTGACTCCCTCCCTGCAGGCTGTCTTGGCTCTGTGATGAGGTAAGAACAGAAACTGAGAGTAAGAGTTTAGAAACTTTTATAACAATTTGACAGGGAGATTTTATATGTGTTGAATCTCATGCAAAAAAGTGTATTTTTTTTTTTGGATTTTATGTGTTTTGTATTTTATGTGTTTTCTCATTTCATTTTTTTCTAATAGTTAATTTTAAATTTTATTTTACAAAAGTACTAGTCTGAGAAGAATTAGATTAAAAAATCAAAACAGAACAAAAACAAAACCCCCAAACCTGGCTCTTTGACACAGCTGGATGGAGAAGCCCTAAACTTCACAACTCTTTCCTTGGGTTCTGGTAACTGCTCCCTGCACCCATCCTGATGGGCCTAGGGATAGAAACAGCATAGCTATGGACCCTAAATGACTGTACTGTGCCTGTGATTCCCCTAACCTTTGTAATTGGCCCCCTTAAATGATCCTTACTTGACCATGTCATCTGCTTCCTGTTGAGACCCTGCCTGATATGAGGTAACGCAGAAGGGATGCAGAGCCATTAAAAGATTTTACAGGGGAATGACAGGAGATTGTAGCAGTGCGAGTGAGGTACAAATTGAGAAGACTCCAAATGGAATAACCAAGGACAGGGCCCACTAGCTTCAGCAATAGATGATGAGGGCTTGAATTAAGACAGTTTTGCTAAGAAAGAAGAGGGGAAAAGTTCATGGATATTTGAGATACTGTATAAGTCAGGAAGAAAGAAACCACCATATAAATAGTTCAAGCAGAATGGAATTAAATATTGCAGAGGTCTGTAAACTATGCTTTGTGAGCCAAATCCAGACCACTGCCTGTTTTTATAAATAAAGTTTTATTGGAACACAGCCATGCTCCTCTGTTTATGTATGGTTTAGGACTACTTTTGCACAACAATGGCAGAGTTGAACAGTTGTGACAGAGAGTGCATGTGGCCCTCAAAGCCCCAAATACTTACTATTTGGCCCTTTAAAGAAAAAATAGGCCAACTGGGATATTGGGAAGTAGGCATGTACAAAACTCTAGGAATGGCTGGGGGAACAAACATCAAGGAAAACTACTGCACTTTTTAGGAGATCAGGAAGCTGCAGAAATCTCAGGAATACTGGCCTCATTGATCTCAGCTGTTTGCCACATCAAAGCAGGTGATTGCCTGCAAGCCTATCTGAGTCTCAGGTCCACAGACATATGCGCCCACCATTGCCAGAGGGGAAAGGGCTTCTCGTCTGACTTTCAATCTGGTACAAGTGCCCTTCCCTGACTGGCAGCCTCTAAATGCAACTGCTTGTCTTTGCCCAGCTTTCCTCCTTGATACAGAGGTGGGTGTAGAAGGGACAAGGATACATAAGCCTATGGCTTTGGGGAGACTAGTAAGGAGTGAGGGATATGGAGGTTGGGACAATTTCCAGGCTTGGGTGACTGTGGTAGATGATAGTGCCACCTGTGGCGAGGGAGAGGAGCAGAAGAGAAGATTCTGGACAGGAAGAAAAGCACTACCAGGAGCTTAGATTC
>NW_011888800.1:10152543-10154233 GCF_000151845.1 Pteropus vampyrus
TACTATAGATGCTTAAACATCAATAAGTGTAAAAACCATAGTAATTTGAGTGGTGTGGTTAAGTTGAAACTTTTCTAGAATCCAACTCATAAATCTAGAAAAGGATTGTTATTTGTGACAAGGAACTATGTGTTCATTGTCATAAGGCCTGAAAGATTTTCAAGATCACATAACCCATGAGAAGCAGAAGTGAGATTTGGACCTCAGTCTGTTCTCACTGTGTCCTGGAAAAATTGTAGATATCAGGATTACCTTGGAAGGCTTCTTGTAGTTCAGTGCTATTATATTTCTGATTTGGAGTAAAAGAAAAAGGAGAATTGTATTAGTTCAAATTCTCTCATTTTCCAAGTAGCAAAAAAACAATTTATAGACTTATATCTAGAAGTCAGGGAAGAAGATCAGGTATGGCTAGATCCAGAGGTTCAATCTCTTCCGCTCTTGTTCTTGCTCTGCCTTTTATCATGTTGGTTTCTTCCTCAGGTACACCACTTCACACACTGGCAAAGTGGCCCCAGGCAGGATCAGGCTTACTTGGTCCTTAGAGCCCACAGTCCCTCTTTTCTGATTGTTAAAATGGTAAAAACCTGGCAAGATTTGGTGATTCAAGCTGGCTTTGTGACTTTTCTTGAACCAGTCATGTGCCCAGTCTTGGAGGGGAGGATTGGGTCAGCCCTGTGTGAGCCATACAGAGAATTTGGGTGGGAATGGTGGTGGTGGTGGGGTGATTGTCAAAAATCTGAAAACTACAAGGATAAGAAGGTGGATACCTACTGTCTTCTCTATTTTCAACATTGATGTATTTATTCATTCATTCTACGAATATATATTCAAGGGGCCTGGGTGGCTGCTGAGGGCCCTCAGGTAAGTAAGATGGGTTCTTGCTTTTGAGGAGCTTGGTGTCTCAAGGAGCCTGAGTTCTCAGGGAAGGTCTTTTTGGATACTTGCAAAGCATCCTCCTGACTAGGAAGGGGAATTGCAGCTCCTCTAGGATGTCTGTTGATACGAGGGATTCCTGCCAGTACCTGCCAACAAGGGTCCTTTCAGCTTTATAGGGCCACTTAATCGTACCTCGACAGAACCAGTGATGCATTGGCTGGAGAGAGCGCACGGGAAAGAGGAGAGCGCGCCAGGCTGGGTCCTGGAGGCCGGGTTGTGAGCGCCCCCTGCGGGAGAGCTGGAGCGGCTGCGTGCGGCGGAAACCGGCCGAGTCCCGCTGAGTTCCTCTCCTTCCTCATCGTTTACAAATCCGGCCTAGAAGGGCTTGGTTTGAAGTGACGCCAAGCTGTGTGTTACCACCTGTGCCTTATTAACCAACAGCACGGTAAGCGTGGAGTAAAGTTGCTCAAACTCCGCGTGGCAGGGAGACTGGCCACCCCCAGCCGCTTTCCCCTCCAGCCCACATCGCCCAGGGACGGCTCTGCGCTCTTTTGCCTTACCAGTTTCTGCGCAGGTGAGTCGGCTCAGCCATAATCATAACCGAAATAATATTAATAGCTACAATTTTGAGTACTTTAAGGCAAACACCGGCTAGGCGCTTTGCATCCAATTTCTTATTTAATCTTCAGGATGATCTGTGGGAGGGCATTTACAGGGGACCGAGACTTAGAAGGAACTTGCACAGCTAAGTGACAAAGTCAGGCCAGAGTCACAAGAGGGCGCGCCTTCCTTTTTCTATATTGTCGGTTGGGTC
>NW_011888800.1:10155233-10160995 GCF_000151845.1 Pteropus vampyrus
AGGTGGCCTCCATTCCCATGGCATATACCTCTGCTGCACTGATGCCTCCCCCAGCTCATATCATGGCTTCATGGAGTGGGTTATCTATGACACTGGAGAAGAGCTTGGGTCTGCTGGCAGGGATTGAAAATGGACTGCTGCCCCACTCAGAAGTGGTATTAAGGACTGTGGTAGGGGAAATCCTTTCAATGGGCAAAGCTGTGAGCAGTGCTCTTGCTTGTTCATTTTGAATGGAGGGAGAGGTGGCCTGAGGTAGTTTATATGGATTCCTGGGCAGTGGTGAATAATTTGGTTAGGAGTAGGAATGGAGTATACGAGACTAGGAGTCTGAGGAAGAGGCATGTGACTGAACCTGTGGGAGTGGGCACAATGCACATAGATTTTTGCGTTGACCATCAATACCCAGCAAAGGGTCACTCAACAACTAGGCAGAAAAGGTGACTTGTCTGGTAGATGTCTGTCAGCCTCTACCATGGTGGCCCCAGTGCTCACACAATGGGCCCGTGGGTGGAGGAGCTACAGTAACAGGGATGGAGGCTCTGCATGGGTCCCATCTGACCAAAGCTGGTCCAGTTACTGTCACTGCTGAATATCCAAAGTGTTGGTGGCAGAGACCAAAGATGAGGTGATGGTATGGACCACTTCTCAAGGAGTCCACCTTGATATTTGTTGGTAAGTGGATTCCATCTGGCCGCTTTCACCCTACAGGGGACATCCTTTTTAGAATTGATCCTACCAGATGTCCCTTTGCCTTTCTTGTGCGTCTGCTAGTATCATGCAAGGATTCAGAGTGCCTGCTTACTGACACGGGATCCCCCGTAACAGCTTTTCAAACGAGAAGTTTCATTTATAGTGAAGGAAATGTTATAATGGGCATATGAGCAAAGAATCCTCTGGGCCTACCATATGTGACATCACCTGGTGTCTGACAGAAGGTTGGAATGGCCTATGGGGCCTTTTACTCCTCAGCTGGAATCAGCTCTGGATGCTGATAGGAGGCCAGAGGCCAGATGAGTAGGAGTGGGGGTCTGGGAGGGTGTATTCCATGACATGCTAGGAGCAGAGGCAATGGGAGAGAGCTTATGGGGGCAGAAGAGGGTGCCAAACGACTAAACAAAACTTAGAAACAGGTCTCTAGATCCTTTCTCTGGCGGTTCTGACCAGTGAATCTGAGGGAAGACTTGGGAATCTGACCAGTGAATCTGAGGGAAGATTTGGGAATCTTTTTTTTTTTTAAAAGCTATGAGGTAAATTCATTGTTCTCTTAGGTTTGGGAACCACCTGGGGGAGGAGGATGGAACATAGAGCAGAAAGAGGCAGGTGTGAGTCAGCCCCACTGCTTGCCCAAGGTGACCCACCTTCTTCAGCTACTGGCTTACTTGTGTATACACTTTTCCCATGTATGGTATGTAATCAGACATCAAATGGGATAATAGTATGTAAACTGTTATTAAATGAGTTAATATACATAAAAGGCACGTAAAACAGTGCCTAATAAGCACAAGAATGTTATGAAAGCATCAGCTATTTTAATGTAACTTATTGTTATTATTAACAAAGTTTAATAATAGAGAGAAAGGGGAAAAAAAGAAAAAGAAAAAATAAAAAATTTAAATCATTTCTTCAATTAAAAAAACAAAAAATGCAAAGAAAAAAAAAGTTTGGGGCATGGAAAAGGGACTGAAGAGGGTTAAAGACATACTTGAATTCTTCCTGTTCACTGGCTCTTCAGGAAGCCAGCAGTGGGGGCCAGGACTGCCAATTTCTTTCCTTTTCTTTCCTCTCATTTTCATTTGGAAATAATTTCAAGCTTATAAAAAGCTGCAAACAAAAATAGTACAAGCAGCACTTTATAACCTTTACTAAGATTTATCTAACGGGACATTTTACTCACATTTACTTTATCATTTGTATTCTTTATCTTCCTTCCTCTCTCTAAATATATGAAATATGTTTAGGTACATATTTACATACACATATATACATTAATATGCATGCATTCATATAAATATATTTAAACATACTATCTATGTGTGTGTATACATTTTTTCCCCTGAGTAATTTAAGAGTAAGTTATATGCATCATAATCTTTAACTCTAAATTCTACATTATACTAAACACTAAACTGCAATAGTAGGTCTACTAAATACTACAATAAGGATATTCTTTTATATAACCACAGTATAGTTATCAACCTCACATGTTTACACTGATATTTTGTCTAATATACTGTCCATATCCAAATTTTATCAGTTGACCTAATGATGTCCTTTTTACAGAGTCAGGTATTGCATTTAGTTGTCATATCTCTATAGCTTTCTTTCATGTAGAACATTTCTGCAGCCTTTCTTTGTCTTTTGTAACATTGACTTTTTTTTACGTTTAACATTGACTGTTTTTTTTATGTTTATCGAGATATAATTGACATATAACATTGTGTAAGTTTAAGGAGACAGTGTTGATTTGATATACTTATATTGTAATATGATTACTATCAGTAGCATTAGCTAACATCTCCATCAAGTCATATAATAAATACCATTTCTTTTTTTTGTGGTGAGAACAAATCTGCTCTTAGCAAGTTTCAAGTATGTAGTATAATATTAATAACTATAATCATAATGCTGTATATCATGTTCCTAGGACCTATTCATCTTCCAGCTGGAAGTCTGCACTCTTTGATCATCATCTCCCCATTTCCCCCACCTCTTGGCCCCTTGTAATCCCCAATTTTACTCTCAGTTTCTACAAGTTTAGCTTTTTAGATTCCACGTATACATGAGATCATAACAGTATCTGGTTTAATTTTCTTGGTTCTTTTATTCATGCCCCTTTTGGTCACTGTAGATGCAGTCTTCCAACATCTGCTCAGGAACAAAAGGCCTTGAGCAAGTGTGCTGTGTTGGAGAAGGGTCTACATAGAGGGATGGCATGAGTGAAGGTGCAGAGGTAGAAATTTGAGCGATATGTAGCTGTATATTGAGGGTCATAGAGCCTATTCTCAGGAATGTTAAGGTCAGGCTGGAGCAGCTCTATAGTGAGGAGGCTGAGTACACAATCATAACATTTTCCTTTGGATCTTGAGAAATACCTCTGGGTCCAGAGAATATTAGGCTTGTGGTTATGTATGTGTGTGCATATAAGTTATAAGAACAATATTGCTTCTCTTCCTGAAAAGGTAAACCATAATTTTAATTATTATTTAGGCCTACTCTGAGGTCTCTGAATGGCCATTTCTTCATAATAATGACTGTAAGAATAATATAAAACAACAACAACAACAATAATGATAATTGCTTGTCTCCCTGGGGGTACTGTGAGTATAAAATGAGATAATGAAATCAAAAGTGCTTTGTAATCAAAAAGATCTATACTGGCATGTTGCTAAATACCTGTTATTATCACTACTGTCCTCCAGTGGGCCTCACCCTTGTTTTTGAAGTGAGAGTTTACGTGGTATCGGTCTTTATTTCGGACAGAGTTTGTAGACACAGCCTTAATATTTCCTTGTAATATTTCCTTCTTTTTTTAGGGAGACAACTAACTTGTAAAAAAGTTTGACGGATGTCAGATGCTTTACATATACCAACTTATGTAATTAAAAATAAAAATCTTGTTATATATAGAAATATTTTATGTATATATATTTACTGTTTTTTTTTCCCCCTGAACTATAAGAGCAAGCCAATAATGTCCCTACGCCTCTAAATAGTCCAATGAGTCTTTCCCCCAAAGAGGCACTTTCCTAAATAACCAGCATACATATTTCAAAATGAAAAAAAATCAACATTGATATGTTCCCATCCGAT
The DNA here is from genome assembly GCF_000151845.1 of Pteropus vampyrus. Lineage (NCBI taxonomy): Eukaryota > Metazoa > Chordata > Mammalia > Chiroptera > Pteropodidae > Pteropus > Pteropus vampyrus. Next base: position 10,159,044 of record NW_011888800.1, read on the forward strand.
CTATAGACCCCATTCGAGGTTTTTTTAAAATTGTTTATTTTTTAACTGCCCCCCAAATGCCATTTTTTCCTTTCTGGTCTAGGACCCAGCCCAGGATCGCATTGTATTTAGTTGTCATGTCTCTTTAGTCTCCTTCATTCTGAAGTAGTTACAGTTCCTCGGTATTTCCCTTTCTTGCATGACCTAGGAAGAATTGCAGAGTATTGACTTTTCAGTTTGAAAGCTGACCTTCAACCTGCATTTGTCTGTGTTCTCACGACCAGCTCTTTTTTTTTTTTCTTTTTTTCCTCAGGTTTGTTGAAATATACTAGACAATTAGTTGCTCATATTTACATTGTACAATTCAATGAGTTTTTTTTTTCAATTACAGTTGGCATAAATAATATATTTGTTTCAGTCGTACAGCATAGTGATCAGAGATCTTTATAACTCACGAAGTGGTCACTCCACTAAATCAGGTACCCCTCTTCCCCCTTACATATTTTTTACAACATTGTTGAGTTTTTCTCTTATGCTACACTTTATATCTCCATGTCTATTTTGTATCTATCCATTTGTACTTCTTAATCTCTTTGCCCTTTTTCACTGTCCCCTTAACTCCCCCGTCTAGTAGCCCTCAAAATATTCTCTATATCTATGAGTTTGTTTCTATTTTTTTGGTTGTTGTTGTTTATTTTGTTCTTTAGATTCCACATTACGTGAAATCATGCGATATTTGTTTTTCTCTATCAGACTTACTTCATCTAGCGCAATACCCTCAAGGTCCATCAGGGCAAAATCTTTTTCCATCCCCTTCCTTTTAGTCTCTGTGTGTCTTTTAATCTGAAGTGAGTCTCTTGAAGGCAGCATATGTAGGGGTCTTGTTTTCTTATCCATTCAATTTCCCTATCTTTTGGTTGAAGCACTTAACTCTTTTCCATTTTAGGTACTTGTTGATAAATATATAGTTATTACCATTCTTTATTCATGATTTTGATACATGTTTTTTCTTCTTAAAGAAGTTCCTCCAACATTTCTTCTTATATTGGCTTGGTGTTGATAAATTCCTTTCTTATTTTTGTCTGGGATGCTCTTTATCTGTCCTTTGATTCTAAATGATAACTTTGCTGGATAAAGTATTCTTGGTTGTAGATCCCGAGTTTTCACAACTTTGAATATTTTGTGCCTAGCCCTCTGTTCTGCAAAGCTTCTTTTGAGAAATCGGCTGCCAGTCTTATAGGAGTTCCCTTATAGGTAACTAATTACTATTCTCTTGCTACTTTTAAGATTCTCTCTTTGTATTTAATTTTTACATTTTAATTATGATGTGTCTTGGTGTGGTCTTCTTTGGGTTCATTTTTTTTGGGGACTCTCTGAGTTTCCTGGGGTTGTATGTCTATTTCCTTCACCAAGTTAGGGACATTTTCCATCATTATTTCTTCAGATATATATTCAACTTCTTGTTCTCCCTCTTTAGGTACCTCTATGACACAGATGTTGTTGCTCTTAATTTTGTCCCATAGTCTTCTTAAATTATTATTATATTCTTGATTACTTTTTTCTTGCCATTCTAGTTGGATGTCCTTGGCTTCCTCATCCTCTATATCAGTGTTTTGATTTTCTTCTTCCTCCACTCTGTTGATTCCCTCTAATATACTCTTCATCTCAGATAATGTATTCTTCATTAATGATTGGTTCCCTTTTATAATTTCCATTTCCATTTTAATGTTTTTTTTTTCTCTTTGTTAAAGTTTTCATTGTGTTCATCTACACTTCTCTTAATTTCATTGAGCATCTTTATAACCAGTGTTTTGAACTCTGCATCTGTGAGAGTGCTTGACTTCATTTTTCCTTGATCTATGTTCTTTTCTTTTATATGGTTTCTGCTTCTTTGTCTTCCCATTTTGGCTGCCTTTCTGTGTCTGTTTCTGTGTTCTAAGCAAAGCTCCTAAGTCTTCTGGTCTTATTAGTGC
>NW_011888800.1:10161045-10171124 GCF_000151845.1 Pteropus vampyrus
TTAAGAGGCGTCTGCAGCTGCCGTAGCCTCTGTCTCATTCAGCCTATAGGGACCAGGAAGCCTCACATCTTCGCCCTCTCCTACCTCCAACCGTTGCAGGATGAATTCTTATTTCTATCCCTAGTTGTAGTGCTTCTGTTCACCTTGACCCCCAGGCAACTCTGCTTGCTGTTTGCTCCGTGTTTCTGTCTCAACTTTGATGTGGTCACAAGAGGGGATGAACAAAGCTTCTATCATCTATGCCATTTTGCCCGGCTCTTGACACCATGCTCTTCTTGATGCATCACGCTAAGAGGCACCTAATGATAACTCTTCCCATCACTGGTTATATTAACCTTGACCACCTTGTCAAGTTGGTTTCCGTCAGCTTTCTCCATCATAAAGCCACCATTTCCCACCTGCCTCCCCATTGTGATTAGTAAGTATCTATGGGGAGATATTCTAAAATTACACCAATATCCTATTCCTTTCAAACCTCTACTCACCAGCCTTAGCAGTTATTGATGATGCCCCCATCATGGCTGTCAAATGGTGATTTTCTATTTCTATCATTCCATCTATGTTTATTGGTTGGCACTCCAGTGTAAAGAAAAGCTTTCCTTCCTTCCCCACTTTATTAATTTGTTTATTTTTATTTTTAAGGTCTCATCAATTCTTATTCAATGTATTGTAAACCATCACTATCACTTATTTTAAAGTTAAAATTTTCCAAGTTTGGCTAGTGTGACCCTTTTCAGATTGGCTCCTTTTGATGTGTCTTCACTAACCTTTGAGCACTTCCTTACTTTCTGACACAACAAGATATTCTAGACTCATCTCATACTAGTATTCATTAATTTATTTATGTCTTTAATGTCTCATAGATTCTCATTTTATTTAATGGTTGTAAGCCATCACTATCATTATTTATTTTAAAGTAAGTGCTCCTTTCACCTCTAATCTCTCTCCTCTCACATTCATCCTATACTTTTGCCAGATTAATCTTCTGAAATCTTAGCTCTGCTACTGTCATTATCTTTTGATCAAGCTGGCAGCTTTGAAGAGGTAGGAAAAAATCCAAGCTTCTCATCAGGCATTCAAGACATCCTATACTCTGCCCTTGTCCTCCATGGCTATCTAATTTCTTATAATTCCCTCATAAGTTTCTCAGTGGATGTCCTGAACACTTCCCCTCCTCCCATTTTCCCTTTGTCCCCCTCCCTCCTTTCCTCCTTTCCTTCCTTCTTTTCTTAGTTTCCTCCTTCCTTCCATACTTACTTAGAAGCTACAATGTGCTGGGTACTGAACTAGGTACTAAGAATACAGCAGTGAATGAAACAAAGTTCTTGATGTCTTATAGCTTGTCATGGAGAGAGAAAGTAATTACATGAATTCATATAAATCAGGTGATAAATGTTGTGAGAAAATAAAGCAGGATAAGGAGGTAAAATGGGATTTTGTGTGAGTGAGAGTGTGTGTCTTTTTCTGCCTGTATGCATGGTTGTGAGTGTTCTTTTACACAGGGCACAGCCAGTACCTCCATATGTTTGCTCATGTCATTCCTTCTTATTGATGTGTTGTTTCCTGTTAACACTTGAGCTTGAATTTGAAGATTTTCTCTCTCTTCATGAAGTCTTCCTTGGTTGCCCCACACCTAGTGATTGATCCTTTCCTTCTCTGAACAAATAAAACTTGGTAGAAATCAGACATCTGTATATTAGAGCACATGATATTAAAGAGATAAAATTATGCTATGCAGTATAAATGGCACATGGTTTTAAGGTTAAGATCTAATCTCATTTTATATTTGGTTTACTCTCTTCTATCTTCTCTTTCCCTGTACCACATAGTAGATGATGATCAGTTTGAATTAAAACATAAGTAAAAGAACCAGTGAAGATGGAGTCGAGAGACGGGAAAGTTGGTGGACTTTCAGGAGTTAGTGGGAAGATGATTGTAGCAACCCTTTCTGTAGTCTTCAGCTATGATCACACCCAATTTCGGCTTCTGTAAAGAAGGGGCTTTTGAGCACTCTAAAGCCCCTTCTGCTGGGGTTTTATTTTCTAAATTTCAGAAATGGAAGATGATTGACTGTTTTACATCAAATTTCAATGGCAACTGCTCTTTATGGGTATTTCTGATTGATATTACTTCCTGGAGAATTCTTGCAATGGATCTTAGAAAAGAAAATCACCATGGCAGAATTCAATGCTCTTAGCCAAAAGCAAGCCAAAAAGCAAATAGATAAGCCTATAACCAATCATCTCAAGCTCTTTCCTGTTATAAAACTTTTCTATTTTTTCTACACCAGGATAAACTTAATATCCGCTAATTTTAAAGTTTGGGTTAGATTCTTTCTGCCCTGTACAGATAGATACCTGAAGTGTTCTCCCAGATTGTTGTGGCTATTCCAATACTACCTTCAATGAAGGCTATGACGAATTGCACCCATGGTGCTGTAGGTGGCGCTGTGTACCCAATGCATGGTGGTCAGCGTGTCTCCAAGATTTGCCTTTGAAGAGATGGAATCTGGCATCTTTTTAGTTAAACTTGATTTATCTGCTCAGCTTCTGTAGAGCAAGTCTGAGAAACAGATTAGCTGATTTCTGACCCTAAACGGAAGGTCAGCTGTTCTGTGCGCAAATGGAGCATTCACCATAGGCTGGATCATATCTGGAGCTGGGCTTTGGAATTATGCCCATAGGCTGTGAAAATGACCCTAAGGTGTTTCTTCCGAGACTTTACCTGGGGAGTCTTTTCTGGATTTTGTACTTGGACACAGAGGCTACATTAGAGTCACATTCTAAGTGTGTGAGGATGGGGGAGTTGGGATGAACATAACTCATCAGATTCCTTCTAAGCAGCAAGCTGCTTGGTGTTTTACCTGACATAGCTCCATGTTTAAATCCAATATTGCCCTTTACAGTGGATACCTACTTGAATGAGGCCTTTCTTGCTCCCTACCCTGTCCCCAAGCCTTCGAAGATCTTTTTTAATAACTTTCATGACCATTCAGGAAAACCAGTCTCACGATGTTACGTGGCCTCTCTGTGTACTGCATGCAGAACACCTAAGAGCAGGGTGCTGAGTGTATCATTTGTCAGCCAAGCTGCAGGATCACAAATTCCTCGATTAAACTTGGAGGTTTCAGGTTTTATAAAATGAATCTATGTCTTCTTTTTACAGAAATGGAGCATGCAGAACTGGGAGAATTATAAAGCACCCTAGAACCATGTGCCAGATCACCTTTTAGTATATTACAATTCTAATTCCCTAACCACATTTACTAAAGGCGTGTCTAACTTCGGGTGTCTCTTATATTTTCTTGCATTGAATGGAATTAGAGGACACTCCCCATCACATTTCTATAATGAAGTTATTAAAGTCAAATTTGATTATTTTTATTTTTTCCTGTTCATTGTTTTCAGATGACATCTCTTTTCACTTGTGACCAGTAGATGGCTCTATGGCTTTCCTTGATTTGACATGCATTTAGTTTGGTGCCTCTTAATGTGTGAGATTAATTCACTTTTGCCTTGGCCAGTGGGGAATCTTGAGCTGTTTTATTCAGTCCCACAGGTGAGAAGAATGGCGGACGAAGGTTCTCCCCATTCCCTCCACGTGATCCCCATCCCCATCCTCTGCATCGGAATCTTTGAGACCCTCAGGTTGTGTGTGAGTATTGTGTGTGAGTGAGGGGGTTGTCCACTGGGCAGTCAAATGATGAAGCAGTCAGACACTGACTCAGTCTGGGGCACATGGGCAACAGTCCTTCCGGATGATCGATGGGAAGCGTGCTGGCTAAGAGATCCTGTCCAGATGGCAGAGAAAAGAATGATTAGCATGGCTTCTCAGTTCTGGGGGTGTAGAGTGCCTGCTCGAATGAAATGGAGTCAGGACCATCTGTGAGCATGAACTCAGCTTCCGTTTGTCTTCCCAGTGCTGGGGGTTGTTGCTTGAATGCAGGCAGAGTGTAGGGGCATATCTCTGGGTACCGCCTGTGCTTATGCCCTTGTGGTCTCTCCAATACTCTCATCACTTCCTTTTTATCACCTCCTTCCCCCCATCACTTATTCTAGGGGTGGGGAAGACTGTGCTCAGTTACATATTTTCTAAATATTTTTGTTTTACCTTTGTGAAGTAGAGATTGCTAGTGCTCACCCATATCTGGTTCTCCTTTCCTTCTTGGGCACATGCCCAAGATGCTGAAACTTTCCAGCTCTTTTTGTAGTTAGGTGGAACTATGATTTGTTCTAGTCCATAAATGTGAATGGAGTTGATCTTACTGGTTTTAAGCAGCTATGGACTGAATTGTGTTCTCTTCCAAATTCATATGTTGGAGCCCTAACCTCCAATGTATATTTGGAGAGAGGGCCTTTAAGGAGGTAATTAAGGTTAGAGGATGTTAAAAGTGTAGGCCCATAATCCAATGTTATTGGTGTCCATGTTAGGAGAGGAAGAGATACCAGGGATGTGCGCACAGAGAAAAGGCCAGGTGAGGATGTAGAAGGCAACTACCTGTAAGCCAAGGAGAGAGGCCTCAAGAGAAACCAAACCTGCCAATTCCTTCTAGCCTTTAGAACTGTGAGAAATAAATTTATATTGTTTGAGCTACCTAGTTTGTGATGTTTTGTTATATATGATAGCCTGAGAAGACTAATACATAGGCTGAGGAATTTAAAATTGAGTGCGGGCTCTAAGTTCTCTCTCTTCTGTTGCTCTGACCTTCAAGGTCATGTATTCCAGATGCTGTTGCTAAAAGATGGAGAAGGAAGGCCCAACCCAAATAAGTTATCTTGTGCCAAGCCACTGGTATTTCATTAATTAGGCAGGCTAATTCAACCTAGACCTTGCCTTTTGAAAATAAAAGCTAGGGATCTGACTCTTTGGTTCCGCAGTTCCGTAGATGATTCCTCCTTGAGGGAATGGTTATCTCATGTCTGGATGCGTAAATGGGGCTGGCTCACAGGGTGACTGGGAATGTGGGGGCGAGAAGAATTGGTTGATACATCAAAATATTATACTGCTGCAATTACATAGAGCCCCAAGGGACCTAAGAGATTTTCTCTTAGTGTTCAAACTTGACCTGCCATGCAGGTCTGAGGTGGGGGGGTCAACGGCAAGGTGGGACTCCAGCTTTTTCCTCTTTCATCAGAGCAAGTCTGCTTTTAATCTGTTAGTGTTCTGTGTGAATTGTAATTTAAATGAAGAGTTCTATTGCTAAAGAAATTTTAAAAATCACTATGATAGTTCCACAGTTGAAGAAATACAGATTTGTTGAATATAGTTGGATTCAGCTAGAGCTGTATAACATTGGGAGGTTCAGCTCAGTTCCTTGATCCTCTAGGTGACTTGAAAAAAAATTAAAATGGATCTGTACAAATACAGAATTTATTTATTGTGGGCTTTCATATATTTATGTTTAAAGAAGGTATTTGTGAAAGACACCAATCACATAGAGTGATATAGCAGTGATAATAAAACCATGGCCTGGAATGGCATATATGTGTTTCACATGCTGACACACTCCATCTTGTGCTCACATCAGATATTGCTAATTGACCCAGAACTCATTTCTACAGAACCCAGATTTAGATCTACAATTCTTTTCAATACAGTACTCTAGGCAACCTCTTCCAACTAATTGAGGTTACATGAAATGAGACCTCTTTTATTATCTTTATGCATAATCACTAATGATTGGGGTTTATTTATCTATATCTTTTAATGCTGAGTTTCAAGCTGTGGTAAAGTTAGTAACTCAGTGATCAGTACTTCTGGAAGCCCACGATGGCCATGCTGACCACATTTTTAAGATTTAAATGAGAGGTGTGTTCCATGTAAAGGTTATAGTGTAGTTGAGTGTTTGAAATGAGAATGTATCAGTCATGATCCTGGCTTGTAACAGATGACACACCCACAGTGATGAAATTGCAGAGAACTTACTGAAGGGGCTATTGACTGAGACCAGGGCAGAGTCAAGGGAACTAGAGAGGGGGTGGTGAAGCAACAAGGTACTAGCAAACGTGGGAAGCCATACTCATTCCTTGGTCTGAATGGACAAGTGGAGGATACAGTGTTATGGGATCCTGGGAAGAACTGGGGACCAGCAAGAGGGGCCCTTCTACGGGAACTGTGGCTGAGGACCACAAGTGAGGCAGATGAGACAGAGAGGGAGATGTAGGGCAAACTCCTTGACCTTTCTCAACTTTCACTGTTTGTTTTTTTCATGCCTTCCAGTGTCTGAACCCTACTTACTGACCAACCCATTCAGTAACTTCTCCTCAGTTACTGAGGGAGCCAGAGAGTGAGGAACTCTGGCGAAGCAGACCATAGAGGTCAGCCTCCAGGGTGCAGAGAAAGGAGGAGAATGGATTCGGTGGGTGGGACGAAGAGTAACCAGCACAGAGAGGTATCTGCACAGCTGCTGCATGAGAGCAGGGACTAGATCTAATGTGTTCCTTGCTGTATCTCCAACATCTGAAATAATGCTGGGCATAGTTGGTACTCAACACATGTCTGTTGAATGAGTAAATATCCTGAGTAACTGGACATGTGACCTTTCTAACAAAATGCTGTACTTGGAGTTTAGGAATTATGGAAGAGTCCTAAATATCAGACATAGTCTTTGGCCTCTGGGAGTTTGACTTTTAGCCTGTGACTAAAACAATGTTTAATTTCATTCTACTTGCCTGAAAGAGTTGGTTTGATGTTCCAGTGGAGTTCTATATTTTACAAAGAACTTCTGTTTTTGTTTCAGTTATCTATTGCCACATAACAAATCACCTTAAAGCAGCCATTTTATTTTGCTCACAGTTTTTCAGGTCAGGAATTAGGGATGCCCTGGGCTGAGTGTCCGCTGGGTGGCTGGGGGCTGGAAGGATCCATCTTCAAGACGGCTTCTTCACTCTCCTGTCTGGAGCTTTGGGGGCTCCTTTGCCTCTTTTTCTCTGCATGACTTTGTCTTTCAAGGCCTTTCCATTTGTCTTGGGATTCTCAGAGTATGTTGGCCTCATGGTAGTAGCACTTTTTAATGATGGCTAGTCCTCTAAAAGCAAGAAGTAGAAGTTGCCAGGAAAGTTAAGGGCTATGCTTAGAATGGGCACAGTCACTTCTGTTGTATTCTATTGGTCAAAGCAGTCGCAAAGCCAGCCCAGATTTAAGGTGGTAGGGACACAGTATGATGGGGGAGTAGCAGGTTCACACTGCAGAAGAGCAGATAGGATGGAAAATATTGTTGCTACCAATTTTGGAAAATACAGTCTATCACAACTCATTCATATAATCCTTTATTCAACGTGTCAGATGGTTCCAGTTCTTTCTCAAGCCCCTTTCTTGATTTAAGTTACAATTTGTTAAACATTTGGTGTATGCTAGGCACTGTACTAAGAGATAGACATGCATTACCTCTATTTATTCCTCACAGTCACCCGTGGGGTAGATGCTATTATTTCCATTTCACAGATGAAGAAGAAGAAGTACATAGAGTACAATGATCTTGCCTAAGGTTACTCATGTAGTAACTCAAATTGGCCTTATTTCAGAAAAGATTTATGGGGCATAAAAATACATAATACCACAAAATAGAATAAAATCAGTAAGTTAGGAAATTGTAGCTGAGAGAAAAGTAGGATGAGTTGGGGTGGGTGAGTAATGCATGCAGAGTCTGCCCTCAGATTCCGGAACTGGCCTAGGGCAGGCCACCCATTGGCACTGAGGCATCTAGTGGCCAGTGCAACAAGGGAAACGTGAGCAGTTCATACAAGAGAGGAACTGGTATCACTATTTCTACTCCTGATGCCACGCTCATTAAGTGTCCTTTTTATGGGCCCTCAAAAACGTAACAAGCCTCATCTTCAACCACCCCCGTTGTTTGGTTTCATAGGGCTGTTACTTTTAAAATGTTTCAATGTAAACTGAGGTTGGGGACAGCCCCAAATCGAAACATGGATTTTATATATATATATAATAACATGAGTTTCAGGAAATAATGCCCTTTAGTAACCCCATCATGCCCACTGCCCCGCCCGCAACCACTCTGAATGTTAGCCTTGGAGAGAGTTATACGAGAGTCTCTTAGTCTTCTTAAAGGGCTGAGGGACCCATGAGGTGGGGGTGTCAGGGGCTGTTGCAGGGAGAACTCTGGGGTAGGGGAGAAGCTTTCCAATCTCTGCCTGAGGGAGGATTTTTCTCTTCCAACTATTCCTGCAGGTGATTTTAAACTGTCATAAAATAAATAAAAATGTAGGAGAAGAATGAAGAGAAAACTTAAGTTAAAATAATGAAAGGGTAGAAGGCTAAGAGAACATTAAAATGAAAACACTGAGATTTCTTAAGAGAAAGTTGAAAGAAAAAAAGTTGAATAGTATTACAGTAAGGGAATAAAAGCCCAATACAGATAAAAGGTTAAGACTTAAAATAATTGTGAGAGATAAATAAGTTTTAAGATAAAGGAAATAGAAGAATGGAATCATTGAAAGAAAGTGAGAGAAGTAAAAAAATAAAAATAAAATCAGATTAAAGTTAAAGCAAGTATAAATAAAATAAAAAAAGAAAAATTAAGAATAAAAAGTAATGTCAAGATAATATATAAGATTTAAAAGAGACAATAACATAAACCAACAAGGTAAAATGTTAAACGTATAAGTAAAGGAGATAAAAGATTAAATGGATAACAGACTAAAACCTATGGAAAAAAATATTAAAACCATAAAAGTAGATGGGTTAGAAGCTTAAGTACAAGATTAATGAATTAAAAATGCTAATACTTTAACAAAGAAGATTAAGAGGAAAATATTTTAAAAAGAAAATGAGAGGAAGAAGCTTGAACTTAGAGGGACAGATAATAAAGTAAGAGAAAAGGAAAGGAAAATTCAAATTAGCACAAATCAAGACGACAAAATTATCGGCATTAATCACAAAGGAAAAAAGATAAAAATCTATGTAATAAACCCAAAATGTTTCCCTGATAATACCCAATGACCATAGAAACAAATGTAGTTATGTAAATTCCCAAGGCAGTCTGGGCCCCTGCGTAGGAGAATTCCCTGTTGTAGCAGTAGTATTTTTGGCAAAGGCAGAACCAGTGTGACATGCCTTTTTGCCCAGAAGCCTGCAGTTGCTGCCTTCGACACCTTTTTTAAAAATTTAAATTAAAAATATTTTTCCCATTACAGTTGACATTCAATATTATTATTAGTTTCAGGTGTACAGCACAGTGATTAGACATTTACATAACTTACGAAATGATCCCCCGATAAGTCTAGTTATAGTAGTACCCACCTGGCACCATACATAGTTATTACAATATTATTGACTACATTCCTTATGCTGTACTTCATATCCCCGTCACTATTTTGTAATTGCCGATTTGTACTTCTTAATCCCTTCACCTTTTCCACCCAGTCCCCCACCCCGCTTCCCATCTGTTTATTTTCTTTGTACATTTGTTTTGATTTTTCCAACATTTTCTTTTGCAGCAATGACATGGCAGCTGCTCTGTAACTCAACCAGCTGGGGTTGGGATAGAGCACAAGCAGTGGCCAGCCAAAACTATGTAAACATGTTGGGCAAAAAACACATGAGGAAATAATTCTATAGGTGATGGGGTGGGGAGATGGAGTTGGAAGACATGAGGAATTAAAAATAGCTCTGCTTAGACATATTAATGGCAAATAGGTAATGAAAAGATGCTCAACATCATTAATCATCAGGGAAATGCAGATCAAACCCCAAATGAGATATTACCTCACACCTGTTAGAATGACTATCATCAAAAAGATAAGAAATAAGAAGTATTGAAGAGGATGTGGAGAAAAAAGAAACCTTTGTGCACTATTGGTGGGATTGTAAATTGGTGCAGCCACTATAGAAAACAGTATGGAGGTTCTTCAAAAATTTAAAAATTAAAAAAACTACAGCAATTCTCCTTCTTGGTATATATCCAAAGGAAATGAAATTACTATGTTGAAGAGATATCTGCACCCCGTTATTCACGAGAGCATTATTTACAATAGCCAAGACATGGAAACAAGCTAAGTGTTCATCGATGGATGAATGTATAAAGAAATATGAGATATTTGTGTGTGTGTATCTATATA
>NW_011888800.1:10171229-10173071 GCF_000151845.1 Pteropus vampyrus
TGTAATATATTCATTATTCAGCTGTAATATTCATTATTCAGCTGTAAAAAAGAAGGAAATCCTGCCATTTGTGAAGACATGGATGGACCTAAAGGGCACTATTTTAAGTGAAATAAGTCAGATGGAGAAAGACAAATACCGTATTGTCTCACTTATATTTGGACTCTAGAAAAACTGAACTCATAGATACAGAGAACAGGTTGGTGGTTGCCAGAGGTGCGGGGTTGGGAGGTGGGGGAAATGGGTGAAGGTGGTCAAAAGGCACAAATTTCTAGTTATAAGATAAATAAGATTTGGGGATGTAATGTACAGCATGGTGACTAAAGTTAACAACAGTATATTGTATATTTGAAAGTTGCTAAGAGAGTAGATCTTGAAAGTTCTTATCACAAGAAAAAACATTGCTAACTATGTGAGGTGATGAGTGTTAACTGAACTTATTGTGGTAATCGTTTTGCAATATATACTTTTATCAGATCATGTTGTACAACAAAAATGAACACAACGTTACATATCAATAGTATCTCATTAAAGCTGGAAATTTTTTTTTTAAAAAGTAGGTCTACTCAGTGAAATAGGAGTTGACATTATTTCCTGAGAGTGAGAGGGTGGAACCAAAGATAAGTAGAGTGAAAATGATTGGGTACAGCTGAAGGGCGGGGAAGAGCCCTGCAACTCAATACTTCACCTCTCATTGGGGCACAGCTGTGGTTGGACAGCCTGATTTTGCCTAATGTTGCCTGGCAACGTCACACTACCATGCCGATTCTCTTACAGTGTGGGATCACCCAGGTGTGTGGTAGGTAGGTGGGTAGAAGGTCAAGAGCAGCCCAATCCTGGGGCATCAGTAGAAGGAGAATTGAGTGATTGAGCCTGTGGACTAGCCAGCCAGAGGTGACAGGTTGAGTCGAGAATGGGACTGAATGTTTGAGGGCAAACAGCAGGGTCAGTAAAAGAGGGGACTGAGGCCTGTGGGGAGAGGTGGCAGTCAGATGGGACATTCAGAGCAACAGGACTTTGATGTTTTAGAGGTAAAACAGGCTCATGCTCACACAACACATGAGAATGTTTGAAGGAGAGTGGGAAGGCCACTGGATGCTGTGAGACCATGGATGACGTTTACATCTCTGAGGATGATGGAAGAGCATATTGTTTACAAGGATGTGAACAAAATTGGGAAGTCCCCAGGGAAGGCAGAGAAGAGTTCTGAATGTCAGTATACAGCGGCCATGGGAAAGGGGAGAGAGTGGAATAATTGATTCAAGAGGATATGAGTGGAGTTGGTGAAGTGGACTAAAGACGAGGGAATATGTGGATCCTTCCTTCTGGGTCCTAGAATCAGAATGAGTAGGAGAAGAAGTGGTTTTCCTTGGAGAGGATGGCAAAGGAGCAGACCATGTTTCAATTAAGGAGATGAAGTGTAAGGGGAAAGATTTGGAGGATGAAAGGCAGTTGGACTCAAAGAATCTCTCTTCTGATTTGAACATGGTGGAAGAGAAGAGAAGGCTTGATTCAGCCTGGAGCAAGGGGTGAGTAGACTTGGATAGGGTTGAAAGGAGCCTGAAAGGAAAATGTATAACAGTTATTTGAGTCTAGGATAGTAATTGTGGTTTGCTGGGGCAAAGAGGCAGGCTGTGATAGTGTTGGGGGAGGGAGAGACATGTGGGGAGTTTTGAGAGGAGTTTATTTGCACTTGGATCAGTTAGTGTACTTCATCCCATTCCAAGGCTTGGATATGGATATGAAGGATTCTATATACACTGGCAATACAAGGGCAGGGCTTTTATTACTATTTTTTTACGGAGAGATGTGCTGCCAGTAGAGGTGGGGAGATGGGCCATT
>NW_011888800.1:10173121-10175353 GCF_000151845.1 Pteropus vampyrus
TTTGCCTAATGTTGCCTGGCAACGTCACACTACCATGCCGATTCTCTTACAGTGTGGGATCACCCAGGTGTGTGGTAGGTAGGTGGGTAGAAGGTCAAGAGCAGCCCAATCCTGGGGCATCAGTAGAAGGAGAATTGAGTGATTGAGCCTGTGGACTAGCCAGCCAGAGGTGACAGATTGAGTTGAGAATGGGACTGAATGTTTGAGGGCAAACAGCAGGGTCAGTAAAAGAGGGGACTGAGGCCTGTGGGGAGAGGCGGCAGTCAGATGGGACATTCAGAGCAACAGCACTTTGATGTTTTAGAGGTAAAACAGGCTCATGCTCACACAACACATGAGAATGTTTGAAGGAGAGTGGGAAGGCCACTGGATGCTGTGAGACCATGGATGACGTTTACATCTCTGAGGATGATGGAAGAGCATATTGTTTACAAGGATGTGAACAAAATTGGGAAGTCCCCAGGGAAGGCAGAGAAGAGTTCTGAATGTCAGTATACAGCGGCCATGGGAAAGGGGAGAGAGTGGAATAATTGATTCAAGAGGATATGAGTGGAGTTGGTGAAGTGGACTAAAGACGAGGGAATATGTGGATCCTTCCTTCTGGGTCCTAGAATCAGAATGAGTAGGAGAAGAAGTGGTTTTCCTTGGAGAGGATGGCAAAGGAGCAGACCATGTTTCAATTAAGGAGATGAAGTATAAGGGGAAAGATTTGGAGGATGAAAGGCAGTTGGACTCAAAGAATCTCTCTTCTGATTTGAACATGGTGGAAGAGAAGAGAAGGCTTGATTCAGCCTGGAGCAAGGGGTGAGTAGACTTGGATAGGGTTGAAAGGAGCCTGAAAGGAAAATGTATAACAGTTATTTGAGTCTAGGATAGTAATTGTGGTTTGCTGGGGCAAAGAGGCAGGCTGTAATAGTGTTGGGGGAGGGAGAGACATGTGGGGAGTTTTGAGAGGAGTTTATTTGCACTTGGATCAGTTAGTGTACTTCATCCCATTCCAAGGCTTGGATATGGATATGAAGGATTCTATATACACTGGCAATACAAGGGCAGGGCTTTTATTACTATTTTTTTACGGAGAGATGTGCTGCCAGTAGAGGTGGGGAGATGGGCCATTTAACATCCACTCTTAAGTTTTGATGGATCAGAAATACAGTTACAATCAAAGATGAACAGTAAAATTTTAGGACTTAAGAGTAATTGGGAAGAATATTGGTTTGAGACTCAAGGCACCAAAGAGGTTATTACAGATAGTTTGATTGCTAATACTGCTGCTAAGTACCTTTGATTCCTGGCATATTAGACAGTAGATATAAAATATTCCTGTGTGATTGAAAAAATTTTCTGGGGCAATAGCTGCTGGCAACTCTTCTGTAGGTAATTACAACACAAATTCTCACACATCTGCTTAGTGGATGGCCTATCAGTGATGCTTAACGATGATGATTTGTTTCTGGTTGGATGTGTTAAATTGTCGGCTATCAAAAATTTTATGTGTGAGACTGCTGGGAATGATGAGATTGCAAGAGTTTTTTCAAAGTATACCCTCCACAGGAATATTTCAGCATCCTGTGCATCATCCTGAGAAAGAATCTGGACCACAATTTGGATACTAATTAAATGGCTTAAAAATGTCCTGGTAAATGCATTGATCCTGGATGATCTGGCCCCCCAAAAAAGCCTTTGGCTAAGAGTTCTCAATAACTATTAGCTCCTATCATCAGGCCAACCACACTAATACCAGCATTCATTGAAAACTTTGTGCCAGGCACTGTTTCATATGTAAACACATTTCATATATTCAAGAAGCTTCTTTATTATAAAATAAAAATAATATGGAAGACATGGAGATATATTCTAAGGTATTATGTAGAAGAAGAAGGAGAGATTAAGAGAAAAAAATTAATTAAGTGCTGAACGAAATGATATTAACTTGCTTGGGAAAACATACACATCTAGGAATTTTATGACAAAAAAAGAGACAATTTACAGAATATAGAGGAATAGAGAGATTATGAAGGTGACATATGCTCAGGGAAGGAAGTTCCAGGTTTTAAGAAAACCCTGTACTTTACGGAGTACAAGGCTTCTTAGCCCCTGGAAGTTCCTAGGGAATCAGTTGCAAAACGTTTCCAGATCAACTCTTTGGTCCTTGAAAGAACAGACAGATGATCATCTGAGAAGAAAAATTATTTAAAGTCTGTCCATTATGACCACAGACTTTAACACCAT
>NW_011888800.1:10177900-10180630 GCF_000151845.1 Pteropus vampyrus
TTCTGAGGCAGTAAAATGTTTAGATAAGCATCTGAAGCACATTGAGAATAATGATTTTATTCAATGTTTCCAACATTAACAAGTTACCTCCACCATCAAGCATGGCCTACTTATTATGCAACTCACAATTAATGGTTGGAACACATTTAAGTTCTGTGTGAGATCTCACGAGTTTTCACATGGTTCTGGGCATTGTAGGGCACTCACAATCCCCTGCTATTTGAGATCTATTCACTTAGGCATTAGGAAGCAGTTTATCCCAGATTTTTTCCTTTGTTCAGTCATGTGAAGTGTGGGGTTAAACAGGGACACTCACCTCGGTGGCTGCAGTTATCCATATTAGTGTCCACATCCAAGGATTGTTTCTGACGTCAGTTTTAAGAAATTATACAAGTTGCCGCCAGAACTTGTTAGTTGCTTGAAAGAGTTGAGAATTATGTAACAAGAGAGATGTCAAAGATTTTGCCTTCTTTGAGTCTGTCTGCTAAACAAATATGAGATATTGGGAGAGGGGATAATAGAAATAGCAAAGACTTGAGAGTTAGATGGATCTGAGTTCAAATTTCAACATCATCATTTACTAGAATGTGACCTGGGGCTCATTATTTATTCTTCTGAGCCTCGGTTTCATCATCTAAGAAATGGAGATAATAATATCTAACTTGAAGGATTTTTATGATTTGTTTAATAGGGTAAAGCAAATAAAGTGCCTAATCTATATATGCTACTCAAAAAAGAGTAACACAATGTTACCTATTGAGGTCCTGCTATAAGTCTCCTAAGTTGCCTAATAGTGTCTGACAAAGACACACAACACAGAACTCTGATTCTCCTGATGCTGATAGGCCAAAAGGGGAGTAAATAAAACCACTATGTCCTGTGGGTGCTTGCTCTGGAGGAGAATGAATCTTCGTGTTGTTTTCCTTGCATTTATAGGAACTAGTTGGATGTGTGAATGTTGGAAGGGCCCTAACCCCAGACATTCTGATTTCAAATCTGGTTTGAGGTTTGGTTCCAGTTCCCTAGGTCATTCAAGTGCACAGCTAGGGTGACAATCACTGCATAAAGGACAAATCAGTTACTCTTTGGTGTTCCAAGGTAGTTTTGGTTAAGGAAAAAAGAGTTGAATTATTCTGCTTCAAGAAAAATAAATGGTAATCTTTTTCAATTTCAAATAGTTTTTTGTGATGCCGTGTAATGCCCCTCTAATTACCTACAGTCTTTTAGGAGAAACCTATACACAGTTGCCTTGTGTTGGAGACAGTTTGAGAAAAGTGAGGATAAGGGATTTGTTCAGCATTTGGGGAGCATTGAAGGTTTTTAAACAAGTGAATGATGTGATCACATTTATATTTTACTGATACTCTGGAGATAGTATAAAGGATAATTTGGAGGTGAAAACTGAAGATGGGGGATGAGTTAGGATGCTATGGTAAGGCTCCAGGTTAGAGATACTGAAGATAAAATGAAATTTAAGGGAAATACAGATTTTAAGGCTCAAATGCCAATCATATTGAATTTGTCTCTGTGTTAATGTTTGTGTGTGTGTTTGTGAGTGTGTATCATAGTATGTTTGTGTTTCTGTGTGTGTATCTATGTATGTGTGAGCAGTGTGTTCATGTATGCATGTGTGCGTGTGTATGTGTGTGTGTGTGTGTGTGCGCGTGTGTGCGTGTGTGTGTGTGTACCTGGAGGGCCACTGCTCCTCAGTGAAATGCTTCACTAGCACAAATCTCAGAGCATTGCTTTGGGTCGGACTGCCCAGATACTGTATGTCTGTGAACAGGGTTATACTGAGCTTAGACAGCCCTTCCCCAAGAGATCCTCCTGCTTTTCGAGAGTGTGGCAGTGTACCTTGATTTCTTTTATCAATTAACACTGAAAAGTAATCTTCTCTGCCATTTGAGACATTTTTATTTTGAAATAATTTCAAACCTACAGAAAAATGGCAACATATAGTACAGAAAGTTGCTCAAAGGAACTCCTGTATTTACTTCACCCAGATTCATCATTTGTTAGTATTTTGCTACATTGGCTTTCTTTCTCTCACTTAATCTGTCTATATAAAATGATTATTTTTTTGAACCATTTGATAGTAAGCTGCAGACATGATGCCCCTTTACCTTTAAATATTTCAGCATGGATTTCCTAATAACAAGGATATTCTTTTACATAACCACAGCATAATAATCAAATTCAGAAAATTTAACATTGCAATAATACTATAATCTAATACACTATCCATATTCAAATTTCAGCAATTGTCCCAATAATGTATTTTATGGCTATTGTTTTCTCTGGTCCAGGATTTAATACAAGATTATGCATTGCATTCAGTTGTCATATCTCTTTAGTCCTTTAATCTAGAACAGTCCCTCAGCCTTTGTCTTTTATGACATTGATAATTTTGAAGAATACGGGCGAATTATTTTGTAGAACATCCCTCCTTTTGGGTTTGTCTAGTGTTTCTTCTAACTTAGATTCAGTTATGTATTTTTGGCAGGGACATAAGTACATCATATCAAGAGGCATGATGTCAGATTATCTCATTATCGGTGATTTTAGCGTTGATTACTTGCGTAAGGTGGCATCTCTCAGGTTTTTTCACTAGGTTACTATTTTCCCCTTTGTAATTAATGAGCAATTTTAGAGAGATACTTTTCTGCCATTTTATGAGCATTTACTACGTACTAGGCTGTATTAAGTACTTTACTTACTGTATCTCATTTA
>NW_011888800.1:10180680-10186441 GCF_000151845.1 Pteropus vampyrus
TGCTCACTCCAAATGCATGTGTGTTTTTCAGTAGTATTACTCTGTTAGGATGAAGCAGAGATTATGAGGGAATATTACAAAGAGTCAAACCACAGAAACGAAAGTCCACGTCCTCTGGAACAGGTAGCATTGGTGTACCCAAGCAGGAGCTACTGTTTATGCAGCAGGAGTGGGAAGGGGCCATCTTAAGACCTGACCTGAATGCTTCTGTTGTACCAAGTCCAATGACACTGGGGTTGCTGCCTCTAAGTTGGCTACCAGTGAGCCCCAACTCCTGGCACTCAGGCCATTGCGTGTGGGCTAGATCTAGTGACTTGCTTCTAACTAATAGAATATGGCAATGGTGGTGGGGGTGTCACTTCTGTGATCAGGTTACAAAAAGACTGGCTTCTGTCTGCTCCCTTTTTCTTGCTCTGTTGCCTGCTCACTCGAGGGAAGCCAGCTGCCATGCTGTGAGCTGCCCTGTGGAGAGGCCCACATAACAAATTTCTGAGGGAAGCCTCCAGTCAGCAATCACTGCAGAACTGAGGCCCTCAGCCCAATAGCCCTTGAGGAACTGAATCGGGCTACCACCCGTGTGAGTGAACCCGGAAGTGGTCTTCCTCCACCTGCGCCTTGAGATGACTGCAGGCTGTGAGAGATCCTGAGCCAGGGGACCCAGCTAAGTTGCTCCGGGATTCCTGACCCACAGAAACTGTGATATAATAAATGTGTGTTTTTTTTAAACTGCTGAATATTGGGGGTAATTTGTTATGTATCAATAAATAACTAATACAGACACACCTTCATTGAAGAATGGTAGTTGGGAGGCTGTAGTGCAATGGAGTGTTCCATCTTGCCTCCCTACATTAGTGTTTTTAGAACTATAAGCTACTGCCTAATGCAAGGACATGCTTTGCCACAGGTGTGAATTAATCTTTAGACAGGTTTCCTGTTTGACATTTAGTGCTCATGAGATTCTGATAGTCAACAACCTTCATAGTATCAGCCATGCCCTTGTGTCACTTGAGTTCTGAGGCAGTAAAATGTTTAGATAAGCATCTGAAGCACATTGAGAATAATGATTTTATTCAATGTTTCCAACATTAACAAGTTACCTCCACCATCAAGCATGGCCTACTTATTATGCAACTCACAATTAATGGTTGGAACACATTTAAGTTCTGTGTGAGATCTCACGAGTTTTCACATGGTTCTGGGCATTGTAGGGCACTCACAATCCCCTGCTATTTGAGATCTATTCACTTAGGCATTAGGAAGCAGTTTATCCCAGATTTTTTCCTTTGTTCAGTCATGTGAAGTGTGGGGTTAAACAGGGACACTCACCTCGGTGGCTGCAGTTATCCATATTAGTGTCCACATCCAAGGATTGTTTCTGACGTCAGTTTTAAGAAATTATACAAGTTGCCGCCAGAACTTGTTAGTTGCTTGAAAGAGTTGAGAATTATGTAACAAGAGAGATGTCAAAGATTTTGCCTTCTTTGAGTCTGTCTGCTAAACAAATATGAGATATTGGGAGAGGGGATAATAGAAATAGCAAAGACTTGAGAGTTAGATGGATCTGAGTTCAAATTTCAACATCATCATTTACTAGAATGTGACCTGGGGCTCATTATTTATTCTTCTGAGCCTCGGTTTCATCATCTAAGAAATGGAGATAATAATATCTAACTTGAAGGATTTTTATGATTTGTTTAATAGGGTAAAGCAAATAAAGTGCCTAATCTATATATGCTACTCAAAAAAGAGTAACACAATGTTAGCTATTGAGGTCCTGCTATAAGTCTCCTAAGTTGCCTAATAGTGTCTGACAAAGACACACAACACAGAACTCTGATTCTCCTGATGCTGATAGGCCAAAAGGGGAGTAAATAAAACCACTATGTCCTGTGGGTGCTTGCTCTGGAGGAGAATGAATCTTCGTGTTGTTTTCCTTGCATTTATAGGAACTAGTTGGATGTGTGAATGTTGGAAGGGCCCTAACCCCAGACATTCTGATTTCAAATCTGGTTTGAGGTTTGGTTCCAGTTCCCTAGGTCATTCAAGTGCACAGCTAGGGTGACAATCACTGCATAAAGGACAAATCAGTTACTCTTTGGTGTTCCAAGGTAGTTTTGGTTAAGGAAAAAAGAGTTGAATTATTCTGCTTCAAGAAAAATAAATGGTAATCTTTTTCAATTTCAAATAGTTTTTTGTGATGCCGTGTAATGCCCCTCTAATTACCTACAGTCTTTTAGGAGAAACCTATACACAGTTGCCTTGTGTTGGAGACAGTTTGAGAAAAGTGAGGATAAGGGATTTGTTCAGCATTTGGGGAGCATTGAAGGTTTTTAAACAAGTGAATGATGTGATCACATTTATATTTTACTGATACTCTGGAGATAGTATAAAGGATAATTTGGAGGTGAAAACTGAAGATGGGGGATGAGTTAGGATGCTATGGTAAGGCTCCAGGTTAGAGATACTGAAGATAAAATGAAATTTAAGGGAAATACAGATTTTAAGGCTCAAATGCCAATCATATTGAATTTGTCTCTGTGTTAATGTTTGTGTGTGTGTTTGTGAGTGTGTATCATAGTATGTTTGTGTTTCTGTGTGTGTATCTATGTATGTGTGAGCAGTGTGTTCATGTATGCATGTGTGCGTGTGTATGTGTGTGTGTGTGTGTGTGCGCGTGTGTGCGTGTGTGTGTGTGTACCTGGAGGGCCACTGCTCCTCAGTGAAATGCTTCACTAGCACAAATCTCAGAGCATTGCTTTGGGTCGGACTGCCCAGATACTGTATGTCTGTGAACAGGGTTATACTGAGTTTAGACAGCCCTTCCCCAAGAGATCCTCCTGCTTTTCGAGAGTATGGCAGTGTACCTTGATTTCTTTTATCAATTAACACTGAAAAGTAATCGTCTCTGCCTATTTGAAACATTTTTATTTTGAAATAATTCAAACCTACAGAAAAATGGCAACATATAGTACAGAAAGTTGCTCAAAGGAACTCCTGTATTTACTTCACCCAGATTCATCATTTGTTAGTATTTTGCTACATTGGCTTTCTTTCTCTCACTTAATCTGTCTATATAAAATGATTATTTTTTTGAACCATTTGATAGTAAGCTGCAGACATGATGCCCCTTTAACTTTAAATATTTCAGCATGGATTTCCTAATAACAAGGATATTCTTTTACATAACCACAGCATAATAATCAAATTCAGAAAATTTAACATTGTAATAATACTATAATCTAATACACTATCCATATTCAAATTTCAGCAATTGTCCCAATAATGTATTTTATGGCTATTGTTTTCTCTGGTACAGGATTTAATACAAGATTATGCATTGCATTCAGTTGTCATATCTCTTTAGTCCTTTAATCTAGAACAGTCCCTCAGCCTTTGTCTTTTATGACATTGATAATTTTGAAGAATACGGGCGAATTATATTGTAGAACATCCCTCCTTTTGGGTTTGTCTAGTGTTTCTTCTAACTTAGATTCAGTTATGTATTTTTGGCAGGGACATAAGTACATCATATCAAGAGGCATGATGTCAGATTATCTCATTATCGGTGATTTTAGCGTTGATTACTTGCGTAAGGTGGCATCTCTCAGGTTTTTTCACTAGGTTACTATTTTCCCCTTTGTAATTAATGAGCAATTTTAGAGAGATACTTTTCTGCCATTTTATGAGCATTTACTACGTACTAGGCTGTATTAAGTACTTTACTTACTGTATCTCATTTAATCCTCATAACAAACTATGAAAAAATTTATTTTTGTATTCCACTTTTCCCTCTCCTCTCTCATCTTATGGATGAAAAAAAAAATGAGGCCAGTCTAAGGTCATACAACACGGACTCCAAAGTCCATGCTTGTTTACTCATATGGTGTCTCCCAGAAATAGTCAAACATGCAGAACTCCTACTGCCCAGAGAGATCACACTGCCTACCCCAGGTGAACTTGTGTCATTAGCAAGAACAAAAGGACAATACCATGAGGGATTGCCTTCATGTTTCGTAAAGTAAGATGGTGAGGGGTGAAGGAGCACACAATCCTAGCTCTAGTCACCCAGATAAGAATAGACTTGGTTGGTTAACAGACTCAGATCTGTCCATATGTATTTATCATGTATAATACTCTATGGTTTATAAGCTGAAGCTGACTTTTTGTGCTATGCCATGGGGATGTGCACATGCTCTGGTCATTCTCTATAATTAGGGGACTCAGCAAGTTACTATTGAAGAGATAATGCTGAAGGTAGGACTTGCTTGTCAGACAATAGTACTTTTTTTTTTTTTTTAAAGAATGGAACCATGGCAGAGCAGACTTCTATTAGGGTAAGAACTGAGAAAATGGGCATCATTAAAATTAAAAATTTCTGCTCTGTGAATGACACTGTTAAGAGGTTGAAAAGTCAAGCCATAGACAGGTAGAAAATATTTGCAAAAGAATATCTGATAAAGAACTATTATCCAAAATATACAAAGAACTCTTAAAACTCAATAATAAGAAAATGAACGAACTTAAAAAAATGGAACAAAGACCTGAGCAGACACATCATCAAAGAAGACATGTAGGTGACAAATAAGCATATGAAAAGATGCTTCAGATCATATGCTATTAAGGAAATACAAATTAAAACAACAGTGAGATACCACTACACTCCTGCTAGAACAACTAAACTCCAGAACACCGTCAACACCAAATTTTGGCAAGGATGTGGAGCAATAGGAGCTTTCATTTATTGCTGGTGGAAATGCAAATTGGTTTAGTCATTTTGGAAGACAGTTTGTCAGTTTCTTACAAAACTAAACACAGTCTTACCATACAATTCAGTAATTGTGCTCCTTGGTATTTACCCAAAGGAAATGAAAACTTATGTTCACATAAAAACCTGCACGTGGATGTTTGTAACAGCTTTATTCATAATTACCATAACTTGGAAGCAATCAAGATGTCCTTTAGTAGGTGAATGGATAAATGCACGGTAGTACCTCCAGACAATGGAATATTATTCAGTGCTGAAAAGAAATGAGCTTTTAAGCCATGAAAAAACATAGAAGAAATTTAAATGCATATTATTAAGTGAAAGAAGCCAATCCGAAAAGTCTACATACCACATGATTCCAACTATATGATATTTTGGAAAAGTCAAAACTATAGAGACAGTAAAATGATGAGGTTGCCAGGGGTGAATGGGGGAGGGAGGGATGAATAGGTGGAACACAGGATTTTTAGGGCAGTGAAACTATTCCGTATGATACTATAATAGTGGATACATATCATTACCATTATACATTTTTTCAAACCTATGGAATATATACCACCAAAAATGAATCCTAATGTAAACTATGGACTTTGGCCAGTAATGATGTATCATTGTAGGTTCCTCAGTTGGTACAGATATACACCTCTGGTAAGGGATGTTGTGTATGTGGGGGATAGGGAGCATGTGGGAACTCTGTGTATATGTGTGTGTGTGGTGTAGGGGGCATGTGGGAACTCTGTACCTTTCACTCAATTTTACTGTGCACCTTACTGCTCTAAAAAAAAAAATAAGGTCTATTAAAAAGAGTGGACTTTGATAGAGTTAAATGTTTTTATTGTCCTCAGTGACCACAACTAATTATCTTAAGGTGTCTCACCAATTACTTAATGAAGATATAAATACTTCAATTTTATTAAAATCTGTAATTATTTCTAAAGGAAGGAGAGGCATGGGAAAGAAGGAATAGAGGAAGTTGAGGAGGAAAAATTATAAAGA
>NW_011888800.1:10186616-10201089 GCF_000151845.1 Pteropus vampyrus
AAAAGGCCCTTCCTGGTCCCCTAAACTGCCCGTCAAGGTCCAAGCCAGTCCTGAGGTTTGCTCCTTGCAATTGTTTTCAATTTCCAGGCTTGCCACCTGACTATCTGCAGCCAACTTTAAGAGGGAGCCAGGGATCAGGCCAGCTCTACACAGTGACTGCTGGGTTAGGGCTGGGAGAGCCAAGACCCTCAGCCATCCCCGTGAGGGCCCAAAGAAAATGACAAGTGAGAACATTGAGGAAAACTGCCTCCTATAGAAGATGCAAGGTTTAGTTGTAAGAAGAGGATGAAAGGAAGTGGGAAAGCTTTCTTTAATTATTAATTGGGATGTTATAAGTGGGCTGGAAACCAATTATCCTCATGAAAGAAAGAGAAGCCTACAGAATAGGTGCTGCAGGGAAATTTTTGTGCTGTATTGTCTGAAGCTTCTGATGGTGTGTGAGAAGCCTATTGGGTTGCCTCAGGAGATGGCTGATTTATCACTTTCAGCAGAGCCACTTAATAGTGGAATCAGCCAAGGAATTGGACTGGATACCTTGAGAAAAGTCCCTTCTAATGTGAATCACTCAGAGAAGATGAAAGAGGAGGGAAAGAAAGCTGAAGCAAGAGAAAAGTAGAGGAGGGAGGAAGAGGAAAAGGGGGGAAAAAAAAAAGAGAAAAAGTGAGAACCCACTGAAAGATGGAAGGCATTTTGCTATCACAGTCTCCTTCAAGTTCTTGATGAGGTGTTTTAAATTAAACAGCAGGATAGGGCAGTTCACTCACTTAAGAGATTATTATGCTTTGATAAACATCCTAATTTTATCTTTGAACTTGTGTTTTGTAAGTGAAGCTCAGCAGGACAATGGAGCATGCATGTAAGCAGAGGCAATATGCTGGATATGCATGTTCACCATAGTTCCTTGCTGTCTCATTAGCATAGAGCAATCATATTGCCTAGACTTTAGGTGAACCCACGATGCGTCGGCAAGGCTTACAGTGACTACAAGGTACATGTTACGTTTGTAACTGAGTACACAAGGCCACTGACAGTCCCAAGAGGCCATACTTTCTGTTTAAAACAGAACCTACTTTGAACACAGAAAGAAGGCAGTGGTTTTCTAGGGAACACCAACACCCGACGAACTCTGGCACACCCTTTCTTACTTGTGTTACTTGAGTTCCAGAAAATTACTTTTAATCAAGTCTACTGAAAATGATGACATCAAAGGAAAGGAAAGATAGTTTCCTTTCTTTCAGTCCTCCCTTACTCTTTAGTAAGGCAAAGAGTGTTCTTAGAATGTGCACATAATCAAGAAGTGAAATAAAAACGGTTGAGTTAGTATTGTGCTGTGTAGAGCATTAAACCAAGAATGGGACGCTTCTGAGGACAGGCAGGGCTCCGTGTGACTGCTCAGGTTGTATGTGCACGAAGCTGGCTGGCCTTGCTGAAAAGGACAAGTTCTGCTGGCAGAAGCACTCACAAGAGTTGGGAACTGGGGTCGTTTTGTGGTTTGTAACCCAAAATTATTTCATTCTGGTTTTATTTTAATTTATGTTTTTAAAATTGAGGAGCTCAGTTTTATTTAGAAATGTTATCACTTCTGTAATTAACCTCACATTACAAGCTAAATCAGCTTCTGCCTAGATTAATTTGAGCAGAGGAATACAGAGCTGGGCGAAGAGCAGGATTAGCAGCTGGGGAAGTCAGAAATCCCTGAAAAGCTGTCAATCAGGCTTATTACTGGAGCAGAGGGAAAAGCTAAATGTCTAGTTATCAGATCTGGGATGCCATTGTGAGAATGGGTCAGCCTGGAGGCTGAGAGACCCAGCTAGGTGCAGCAGGTGAGAAGAAAAGGGGGCAAAACAGGCCCCTGGGGAGTTTCAGCAGAGGCAACTGGTGGTTATGGCCTGGGGAGCCACAGGAAGGTTATGGCAGGCATCCAGGCTGGTCACATCACAGAGTCTGAACTCTTTATTGGCAGTAGGTTTAAAGCATAGGACACTAGTTTCTGGGGAACAAGCATAGAAGGTCAAGCAAAGGTGATTCTGTCTCCTAGAACAGAGGTTCCCAACCCCTGGGCTGTGGACCATAAAGGTCCATGTCCTGTAAGGAACCGGGCCACATAGCAGGAGGTGAGTGACGGGCTAGTGAGTGAAACTTCATCTGTACTTGTAGCCACTCTCCAGCACTAGCATTACTGCCTCAGCTCTACCTCAGATCATTGGTCATTAGATTCTCATAGGAACATGGGTCCCTGGTGCCACAAAGTTTGGGGACCGCTGTAGAGGAACTAGAAGAGATGAAGGCAAGTGTTTGGGAGCTCTAAGGACATTGTGGACACTGGTAGACAAGGCAGGTGTTATTAAGAAGCAAGGCAAGGAGGATGCCTGGCATTGGATCTGAGATCCAAGGTCAGGGCTATAGTACCCCATAGGCTCAACAGATGTGAATCTCTGAGTGCCAGTGGTTCTTCTATTTCTTTGACCACAGGATTAGCCCCAGTGCCTAAGGAAGGAAAGAGTGGCACCAGATGGGGTTTTGGAAAGATGTAGGAGTGGGAAGGCAGGGAATTATTAACTCATGGGGACCATTTCTACTGGAATGCATTTGTTTGTACCCTGATTTCTATTTTGTATATTGGAAAAAACAACACATTGGTCCTTTCCCCAAAGAGAATGTGGCTGCAAATGATCCTGAAATGTGCATCCATGTTAGCCCATTAAGCAATTCTAGGGGCTCAGGATTCACCTAATTCTATACTGGTCTTTTCCCTCAGCGGTCCTAGTACTTTAAGCTTAGTACACATGAAACACAAAATGCATAGACAAAAATTCACCAGGCAAACTTTAAAATCAACAAACTGCAAATCAGTCAGTCAATCAATCAATCCATCAATCAATCTATGGATTGGAATCAGTTAGCAAACATTAAATCTTACAGTAATTTCCAAACTATATCCTGTGGCCAATGCTTGACATGGTCAATCAAATGGAACACCTCTTAGCTGGCTGATCATAAGTAATGTGACCTGTCATACTTCTCTGACATTGGCCAGGGTGTTGTGATTCCCCATCACCTGAGGCTGTGGAGACTTCAGGATTCATCACAGTCTAGAAAGCTCCAAGCTGCAGATAATTGCACTTCCCAATGAACCAGGAATCCAGAAGTATCTTCTCACAGGGCACATGGCTGATATGTGTGGCTTTGTGGGGCTGTGTGAATTGGGAGCCTACATTTCTAAAAATGATCTTTCATTTCTGACAAGTTAGTGTCTGTAGTGTACCTTAATTATTAACATATTAATCCTTGGCTTCCCAATCACGACTTCTGCATCTGTTTCTTGCCTTTTCCTTTCCATAATCCATGTTTTGCACATCTTTGGGAAACCCAAATAACAACCCTTCTTTAATATGGGAAAGGGCGAGGGCAGGCAGTTTGAATTCTTTGGCATTTCCCTGAAGTGGTCTGTAGAGCTGATCTGATGACTTAGTTCTGCATGTATAATTAATTGGGAGTGTGCTCACAGTTCCTACTAAGCTTCCTGAGTTACGCAGTGAAACTAGCAAATGTGAGGCTGGTCTGTCAGCCAATCAGAATTTCTAAGGACAGACAACACAAGGTTGTGATGAAGATTGTGTCTTGACAGGCCTCGAAGGGAAGTGAAAATAACCAGGTTTTGATTTGCACCTATGGTCACTGCACGCTCTGAAAGATGTCATTTTTAGATATTTCTTGTGTTTTCCTTTAGAGTCATAATACGTCAGGCTCAGCTAAATGAAGAACTAAATTAAAACTGTCATTTCAGCTCATAAATAACAGATGTCTAATGCATTTAATTATTTATAGTCTTGAATCTTTCAAAAATGAAAATGACTATACACATTTTTAATGGAGTTCTTGGTAATTTGCCGCCTGACTGATAAGATTTGCTGATAATCCTGGCTTGCAAACATGAAAAATAAAACTGAGACTGACTCGTTTATTTTACGAGACTGTTTCTTTCCTCCCTTGTGGCTTTAACAAAATTTAAATTAAAGCGAAATCTAATCACAACAAAATGATGTTCATATACTCAGATTAATAATTGGATTTTCTGAGATCATGGAGTAGGTACCTGAATGCCAGAGATTTTTGCATTGGCTGAAAAATCAATGCTTTACTGTTCTCTAAGCTGTCTCCTTGCCAGGAGGTTGTGACTGGACTGATCAGGGTTTAACAGAGAAAACTTAAATATATGGCCCCTGAGCATGCCTCCCAGATAATATTTGCAAGTTTGGTGAAGACTATAATCTTGGTTTGCAAACTGGCCCCTATATGTGGAGGACAAGGAGAGACTGAAGAAAGAGGCCATTCCAGACTGGTAGGTGGCAGGTTTAATCAGCAAGGGAATATACATATGAGGCTTGTCTTGGGTGGCCAAAGGATGAGTTGGTCTTTGCACCCACCTTCCAGAATCTTAAAAGTTTATATAGAGACCTTAACTGGGTTCAGTCATGTAGACCATCCAGATGGTCTCAACAACACATTGCTCTCTTAAATCTGCATCCTTGAAAACAGCTCCCACTGTTTTCACATTTCATAGAACATACATTTCAAGGACAGGGGAGGGGGTGAGTAGCCGTTGATTACTAGTCCAGCTAGTGGGCTAATCAGCGGGCATGTCCTCTCGATGACCTCCTCCAGAACTTAAGTATGATTAAAATAGGCTATTGGGACTTCAATGACACCAGGAAGTGGCCTTGTTCCCTAGAGTATTTTCATTTGGGTGAAATAACTTTCAGGTCTCCATTAAGACTACAAAAATAGCTTAAATTCACAGTAATGTATAACTGGCCTATGCCAGATTCTGAGAGTAATTTTTATTAAGAAGAGAGAGGAAATAGTTAGGATGCCTCAATTACTTGAGTAATTACTTTCTTGTTGGACAAAGATAAACATTTGCTTTTGGTCTAGTGGTATAATGAAAAGTGAATTAATTTGGGAGTTATAAAAACCTAAGTTTGAATCTTGGTTATAACAATTATAAGCTAGTGTCCTTGAGTAAGTTACTTAGAATCTCTAGGGCTCAGTTTCTTTATTTCTAAAATTAACACAATAATACCTGCTTCCCAGGGATGTTATAAAGTGTTAATGAGGCAATACATGTAAAACACCTGTGTTTAGTAGGTATACTACAAATATTGGGGCGGTTTGTATCTCGCTGGGCTAAAAGCAAAAAATTGCTCATTAGCGAAAATAATTATATTAGTTGTTCCCTAAGGTTCATTTCAGCTAAGAGTACTTGCATCCACTGCTCCCCAGTTTGGTTGTTTTGCTTCTTCAAAATCTTCATTGACTTCTCAGTTCTGCTTAGTGCTTCCTTTTGGGATTTCTGTGCATCACTTTACTAGTCATTACTGCTCAAATGTGTGCTTTGGAGCAAGGCTGTCAATACTTTCTGTGATGAAAAAGACCCATTCCTCAGTTTGTGTATAATCATGTGTAACCCCCATGTGTCACTGGTGCATCTCAGAATCCGTGGCATGTTGCAGAGGTCCTCGGGTGGCCAAAGCGTGTGTCTTACTCCTGAATGCTAGCAGGGGCCACGTGGAACTCCCAGGAGAATATGGGGACTGTGGTGAGATGGAGAGGTTACGCCTGTCTAAAATGGTGCAATGACATGTCCTTAGCTCTAGACAATTGTTGCTGTGCACAGATGTGGGCCCATTGTTGCCAGGTCTTTAGATTTTTCAAGAGAAAACAGATACCAAGGTATTTATATACAAACTTCAAAATTTTAATGGTGGCAAGATATTTGCAGTAAACAAAACAAAATAAAGCCTGTGAGGATCAATTCTGTGCCATCTAAACAAAGCAGGCCTATGATTTTCCTGTTCTGACCTATGGGCTTCTGGTGTTTCATGGGCCAGACTTCTGGGTGTCATTTCTCTCTCAGGGGTCTTAGACCTCTTGGGAGCAGGTGCAATTTCTCCTTTAGTAGCTATAAAGATTTCTTTCTTTCTCTCATGGGGTTCATGACATTTTGATAAAGCCATCTGGTTGCTATAATGATATTCATATCTATTTTATGACCATAAAAATAGCTATTGAACTTAAAAAGAATCAAGAGATGCCTTTAACCCTTACTCCATCTCTGACTTTCAGCCCTTATCATTTTCTATCCCTGAATCTCACCTTATCCCCAAGACTACCAAGAGGTAAGGAGTTTAGAGATGAGATAAGAATGTCTACAGTGCACAAATCTTGGCGATAAAAAGGCTTGTATTTTAATGGTTTTAATTTTAGGCCTTGTGAAATGACCTAATTTTAAAACAAAATATCCTGCTTAAGATCTCAAAGAAGTGAGTGTTCTTAGCCCTGCTTTCTCCTGGCAAAGGCTGTTCCTCAAAGACTGGAATATAGGCTCACAGTCCCTTTCCCCAAAACTTAGGACAGGTAGGTTTTCAGAATTGTTTGAATTTTGAAAATTTAACACATATACTAAGGAACACCTCAAATACAGTCTGGGACAGCACCTAATCATCAGCTATACCAGTATTTCTAAAGCAGTATATGAATATTTATACTAAGTAGGATAAATAGAGACCATAAATAGCAGCGCATCATTCAGGTCAGGTTTTGATGCCAAAGGAATTACTGAAAAGATTCTAGTTTGGATGTCAGAACTATGGATGAGGGACTGTAAACCTGTACATGAATCATAGAAAAACAAATGAGACATTCCTTACATCTAAAGACTGAGGCACTATCTAGAATTAATACAACTGAAAAAAAAGGATATGATATAGAAAACAATTATATCTAAGTTTTAAGAATTCGATTGTCTTGTGTATTAATCTGTAGCATTATCTGACCTATATAATCATGTTATCGAAAAGGGAAAAGAATAAATTGATAAGAGTTCTGCTATGGTGGGGAGATGTTAGACATCTAAAGAAGAGTTGGAGGGGAGATGACAGAATGGGACAAAAACATAGGAACAGGGGATTGGAGGGAACCACTGTACAGGTTTACCAGAGGGTCAACCAGCTACTAGACCGAAAAAATCATAGTTAATCAGTGGTTTCCAGTCTAGGATCCTTTGACCTGAGAGGTCAGTACATACTGTGCTGGGACTCTGGGGAATTTTCTGAATCTCTAAAAGTCAGATGGAAATCCTTCATTTCCCTCTGAAATAGCCGAATGGGCTAGCAAGAACACCTGTCTGCTTTTGCGTGGGATTCTATTACTTTTGTCTGAGAACAGTGATCATCCAGCACTGATCAGAAGCTGTGTATAGTTCTGAGGTGTATCAATGATTAATAGAAAAATGGAGGAAAACATGTGATGGCTCAACAAATGTAATTTGCTTGGTGGTCAAAAATACTGCCAATACATAACATTTGATAGCTG
Organism: Pteropus vampyrus; assembly: GCF_000151845.1. Taxonomy (NCBI): domain Eukaryota; kingdom Metazoa; phylum Chordata; class Mammalia; order Chiroptera; family Pteropodidae; genus Pteropus; species Pteropus vampyrus. The sequence goes on from NW_011888800.1 coordinate 10,193,991, forward strand.
CGCTTTATAAAAAAAGTCCTCAGGGAATGTCTGGGAAGCCCTGTGGACATGGTACTGTCTCCCACACTTTCGGAATCCAGGTGGCTAATCATTCCCTGTGCCTGGCTGCCCAGTGACATGGCATCCGTTCCTGTGAGCTGTGCATATGGGTGGTAGCCAACTACTTCCTGATGGAGCTCTTCCTTAAATCACTAAATCAAGAGAGACTTTTGTTTTTAGAAGATTTTCATTTTTCATGTTGATGAACATTTAATCATTCAGGTTCTCACTAAGTAAACTTGGACCAGTCCTCCTCTGGCTTTATTGATACAGGATTCTTTGGCTCTCTGACTTTTTCTCTATCATCTTCATTTACCATCTGCTCCTTTCTTCTGCTGTGTGGGGGTGCTCTCTTTTCTCCCTCCACAGCATTCCCACGGTTCCTGTTCCCACTGCTGCTCTGCCTCGCAATCTTCTCTACCAGCTCAGGTCCCTCGGCAATTCTCCTTTACAATGGTTCTATTACTAGAGAGCCACTGCTATGTTCTAGTGACTGTGCTGGTTCATGTGCAAAGTTCCCTGCAAAGACTAGTCACTAAGTAATGTTCATCTCTTTCTACCTGTCACACCGATTTCTCATGTAGAATAAATCTCATTTCACCCTTTCCGTGTGAGATTATGTAATTAAAAAAGACCTGTAGCTACTCACAGTCTTGGGCTGTGGCGGGAGCTGGGTGAGGGAGAATGTTTACCAATACCCTTGCAGACCTGTCCTAAGCATTCCTGAAGGTGTCTGTGCACAGGAGTGGGTAACAGTGTACAAATAAATTCTGATCGTGGATTGGAGAGAAAAGGAAGGTTAGAACTGATTGAGTTCCTTGACATTAAAAATGGGAAGTAGTGATTAAAGAATGAAGAGGGACAAAGGGCACATATGCTAAGAGGAGCATCACATGCAAATAAAATGCACTTTGAGACCAAAAGCAGGAAATTGAAACAGGCTGTAAACAAACAGCATCCATTTTCAGATAAAAAGAGGACAGCATTCCCATCAGCCTCCCAGAGCATATTGACTCGGCAAACAGATTTCACATTGACATTTCCCAGGAACGACAAAGGCAGTAAAATACCAAAAAACAATCTGATTTCAGCAGCGGTGGTGCTGCTTTAACGATGTTTTTGCACCAGTGCCAAATTTCACAAGGCGATGTTGGTGAGATGCTGCCCTTTCCAAACTCTCATGGAAATATTTTCCATCATTTTGACATTTCATTTACAATGAAATATAGGAGATATTAAAAATTCATGTTCATGACAGGTATTATTTGTTTGACTTTGAAATATACAGTGAACACACTGTTAATGAACAGTGAGGGAAGTGTCAGGATTGCGTGCGCGTGCATATTCATGGAACACTTCCTGACTTCAGAAGAAAACAATTGCAGAACCAAAGAGGGCTGACCTTTTACGGTTCTAAAATCCATGAGTGTGTGGTTATGAATAATTGAATATGGAATAATAAAAATGACCCTTTTTGGGGGTAATTCAGGTAAAAGCAAAATGCCATGACTTTATCCTAGAAACACGAACCTCAATTATTTCTGAATTTGCATGAATTACACGAATATCTCATTTGAAACATTACCAGGATGCAATCACATTAATTCATTCAACTGCCAGCGTACCATCTGTGTTTCTCTGTAGTCGTTCCTGTGCCCCGAGCACTGTGCAGTTCTCGAGCTTGGAAGCAAAAGGCTCCCTCCTTTTGAATCTTCTCTTCACCTCCCATTTAAACTCTAGGAGGACATTGCTTTTTTTCTAAGCTGGGAGACAGACACGTTTTCTGTACTGTTCTGGGTGAAGGGAAGGAAAGAGACAGTTTCGTGTTAATTACCATTGGCGCAAGAGAAGGCAGTGATGTCAGGCAAGGCTGCGAAACAGGCATGAGGAAAAGGAGTGGGAAGGAGGACCTCGTTCCTCACTTAGTAAGACCAGAGAACGTGGGTAGCCCTTTATTTTTCCTTATTCAAAAACATGATCAAATTTATTATGATTTCTTAAAAAAATTAAGGTATAGGACTGTTGCCTTCTTAAGAGTTTTCTACCATGTAAAATTCTGTGAACACAACCCAGTTTTCTCATTGATTTCCTTTATAAATTAAATAAGAGTTTCATTTATTCACAAATCCTGTCAGCATGCCTGCCATCTGCTGGGCACAGGGGAGAGACAGGTTCGGGCCTTGCAGACTTTACGGTCTAGTGGGGGAAGACAATCAGGAACCAGGAACTGTGAATGATAAGCAATGCAAATGGGGTAGGGTGGGTTGTAGGAGGCATGCATGACGGTGGGGAACCAGCCTGGTCTGGTAGCCTATCTGGTGAGCCTTGAAGGAGGAAGGGGCGTGGCCTGGGAGAGAAAGCAGCAGGTGCGAAGGCTCCAATGAGAGAAGTCCTTCTAAGATGATCTCCCAGCTGCTGCAAAGGTAACACAGAGTGGAAACATCAGGAGCAATGAGCTCTTGGTGATGAAGGATGGTGGGATTCAGGAAGCCTGGATTCTAGTTCTGGTTCTGCCATTCATTCATTCATTCATTCATTCATTCATTTATTTATTATGTTCTGCCATTTATTAAGGAACAAGGAGATTGTGATATTTGTTCAAGGTCACACAGTGTGTTTTCTCATTCGTAATTTCTGCATGTAGGGAGTGGGGTGGGGTGGGAACATGAAGGGTTCAGAGTTGGATTTAGTGAAATTCTATTTTTGAATATTCAACAGTTTCTTATGTTTGTGTATGTATGTAAAGGATACTGTAAATCAATATTAGTGCTTTTATTTTCCCTAAGAGTTTCTTATAAAATTATACGTGTCCCATGGACTATGGCATCAGAATATAAGCTCTAAGAGAAAAAGAACCTCATCCTACTTGTTCAACATTGCCTGAGAGAGTTCCTGGGTGAGTGATAAATAAGACTGAACAAATAAATGAATGTTGTTGAAAGTTAACAATTTACCTGTCAGTTAACATCACAATGTGAACAGCCAGTTGGGCACAATTTTAGGGACCAGTTGAGAGTGTCAGGAGGAAGTATAGGCATAGTTTCAATAAGTATTGATCTGAGTGAAGTTTTCACTTTTCATCCAGAGTTTTCAGCCACAAGCATATTTATCTTTTATGTCAGAAAGTTTAACATATATTAATTTCCAACAAAGCAAAGACTTTTCTGAGTGGACTCCAAGTAAGAGATGGTGATGAAAAGGAGCAGAAAACAAGAAGGTACTTGAGACCTCTGATCTACTCTCAGAACTGATCCTACAAAGGCTGGTAGTTCAAAGAAAGTCTAATTTCTGCTCCTTCTCATCTCTCCCCCCTTTTCATATCAAATCTCTATGTTTAGTAGGATACTTCACATACTTCCATACCTCCTCATATTTCTAGCATACAATTCCTTTCTGTTCTGCAGTCCTGTCAGGCTTTAAAATAATAACTTGACTTGACTTGACATAATAATACCTTTTCATTCTTTCTGTAACACTTAACCCTTTTAGTGATGTTGGTATTCGGTTCTTACAGAAAAAATCTGCCCACCCTCCATACAAGGGGAGATTTTCTCCATTCTGTAGAGTAGGAAGATGACACATGGTAAGAGGGCTTCCTTAGGGTCACAGAGTGGATTAGTCCCAGCACACTCAAAGCAGGATACCTCAAGAAAGGTTTAATGAAGAGATATCATATTTACAATAGTATAGGGAAAAATCATAAGAGGTAGTGCAGAATCCTAGAACTATAAGCAGTGGGACTGTTACTACTTCTAGGTCTAAAGGCATGAAGCAATGAGCAGAACCCAGTAGGTAGGGAGGAATGCGCAGAGGCAGCTATCTGAAAGGAGCTAAGACCTTTATGGAGGCATGCGACCACCACTTGGTGACACCACAGGGAAAAAGCCAGGGGAACAAATACTTCCACTTCCCTCTCCTCCATCCTCCTCATTTGTTGCTGAAGCTCCCTATTCAGCAAACCCAGCTGGAGGCCAGAGGCAAGGAAATCCATACTTGTGAATCTCCGGGCACTCAGTAGATTGGGAAAGGGCGGAGAGATATCTAGGAAGCAAAGGAAGGTGTCTGCCACGCCTGTCAGTCTGAGGTGAAGAGAGTCACATCTTCACTATGTGTCCACATGCCATGCTTTCCTTTAGGGGAGAGAATCAGAGTTCACAGTACCTGTCCCCAAACCACTTGAGAGCTCTCTGCTATTAGAGCCCTATATCTTGAGGATTTCTGGTTAGAAAACAAAACTTTGGGTAGATGTAGCATTTATTCACTTCTTATTCTGGCACACCCTTAAGTTGGACTACCGAAAGTTGTCCGTGTATCAAATAACTGGTTTTCCTGACCATCAAATATAAGAATTTGTTTCCTCGCCCCACTGCAAGGTGATTTTTGATACAGAACAACTGATTATGTACTCTAGCTGCACACATCAGCATGTTGATTATGTGAAATCTCATAAGGAATTACAGTGAATGCCAATCATTGTGTAAGTGAAGGTCAAATCTTACATCTTCTATTGAGCTCATCAGCATTTTTAGGATAAGTCTTTGAAGCACACACATTAATATTGGGATACATGTCAGCACTCCAAATTAAATGTCTGTGGACTATATAAGAAAGAGTGTAGGAAAGAGAGAGAGGGAGAAGCAGAGACAGAAGAGTCCCCATGCACAAAATTGTTGGTTTAAACTACAAGGACTATGATCAATCAGCCTTTTGAAAGTGCTAACTATATTTGAGCTAGTCAGAAATACTGCTTCCAAATTTTAAATTTTCAGACAGTGAGCAGCTGTGGAGGCCTATATGCATGTATGTGTGCATGCACACACACTTTGCTGGAGCTCCATTTAAAATCAGAGCTGGGAATGCATTTGTAGAGGCAATATATACAGTGTGGTAATGAAAAGCAATTCCTCTGGATTAAGACGTACCTGGGTTCAAATCCTGGCTCCACCACTTAGTTGTGTGGTTTTCCTGAGCCTCGATTTCCTTCTATATAAAATAAGAATAATAATAGTACTGTTTACTTCCTAGAGTTTGTATCAGTTAACCTTTGCTACAATAGCGCTACGTAGAAAATAACCACAAAATGTCAGTGACATAGAATAACAGTGGCATCAAGCATTCATTGCTCATGTGTCTGTCTGGTGTCACAGGGTTGCTGGCTTAGTAGCTCTGCTGATCTTGATTGGGCTCGATCACTTGTCTGGGTGTGACTGGCTATTGACTAATCTAAGATGGCCTCACCTGGGATGACTTTGGTGACCGGCTGTGCTCCACATGTCTTTCATTTTCTAGCAGACTAGCTTGGGTATAGTCTCATGGTGATGGCAGAGGGCAAAAACAGCAAGCAGAAACATTTCGAAGCACTTTCCAAGCCTCTGATTTCTCTATGGTTGCTAATACTCAATCACCCAAGGCAACACTACTAAGCCCTAAGTCAGAATGGGAGGGTATGCAAAGAATGTGGATACAAGGAGAGAGGCAGAGTGTGACCACAAATGCTGGATAATGAGGTGTAGATGAGATAATACTCAGCAAGTACTCAGTACACATAGTGATCATTTAATGAATGAGAGTAGTGATTATTATTCCGTATTCACATCATAACTAGTATCTATCAAGGTTTTTTTTTTTTTTTTTTAAAGCTGGTCTTTGTGTGCTGCTATGTGAGCTTATAGAACTTCTTGCTTTAAAACAGAATAAAGAAATTTGGATTCAAAGCCTGGCTATGACCCTGACTCTTAATGCACCCTTACTGTGCGATGTGTTGGAAAGGAGTGTTTGCTGGGTGCCAGACAGACTCTGGTTAAATACTCTGACTACTTTCCGTTCTTTTTTCTTGTACATTTCTTCTCCTCAATCTCTTTAGCTGCAAAATGCAGATCATTGTATTTATCTTGCTGGATTTTTGTGAAGATTAAATAAGAAAAATATGTTTTATATCTTTCTCAATATTTGTCACACAGTTTGTGTTCAATAAATCATAGTTATTATTATTTATAACTTTAGTGATCTATGTTTGTAGAAAAATTTGAAAAACAATCACCAAATTCCTACTACATAGGATAATAACTATTAACATATTAATTATTTTACCATAATTTTCTATGCATGTATTTTCAAAATTAGGGTTAGATTACTTGTCCTATTCTGTAAACCATTTTCCTCACTTACTATAACATGACATTCTTCTAATGGTGAACAAATAGAGATCTACAGCAACAATTTTAATACGATATATTATATCCACTGTGCGGATATATTCTAATTTATTGAACCAATATCCTATTGTTGAGCCTATAGATGGCTTCCAATTTTTCACCATATCAGCAACACTGCAATGAATATCTTTTTATGTCTTTTATCAACTTAGTTCTTTAGGTTAAATTTTTGGAAGTAAAATTGCTGGGTTCCCATACATTTATTTTTTGTTGTCAAGTATTACAAACATATATAAATGTATACAAAATCTAAGTGTAGAGCTTAATGAATCATCATAAACATTCATGTAATCACCACCCAGCTCAGAAAACAATAGTGCCAGCCTCTAAAAGCCTTTCCTCTGTGTCCCCTCAATCATTAACCTTGCCTCCTCCCCCAAAGTAACTACAATCCAGATTTTTAACACCATACTTTATCCTGTTTTAAAATTTATATGAATGGATCCATAGCATATGTATTCTTTTGTCTCTGTTTTTTAATCAATATTCTGTGATATTCAATCATATTGTTCAACAGAAGTAGTACACTCATTTTAATATACGTTGTTTCATTGTACAAATATATAATTGATCTATTTTACTGTTATTGGACAATTTGGGTCGCTACCATTTGGACTCTTAAGAATAATATTGCTATTATCATAAGTGTAGGTGCTTTCTTGGTGTGCATGTGTGTACATTACAGCTGGAGATACACACACGCACACACCCACCCACCCAGGAGTGGACTTGCTGGGTTATAAAGTATGTGTATCTTCATCTTTAGTAGATAGTACCAACTTCTTCCGAGATGGTTGTTCTAATTGACACTCTCACCTGCAACACATCAGAGTTGCTGTTTGCTA
>NW_011888800.1:10202004-10208930 GCF_000151845.1 Pteropus vampyrus
AGAAAAGGTAATAGGTTCCTTGAAGTTATTTGCTTTATAGAAAGTCAGACTGATTCTGAGAAGTTTCCTGCTTGTCCCAACTATAAGTAAAATTGCAGAAATAAAGTTAGTCACCGACAATTCATATTCTCTTTCTTTGTATATTTTTTCTATGTTCTTTCTTCCATTCCTTCCTTGCCCTATCAAACATCTCTCTTGTCTCTGGGAATCTACCATCTGTCTATCCTATTGCATTTCTCCCTCTCGACTGGATGTCAGAAAACTGTGAGGAGACAAACAAAATCAATTATAAAACAACCCTTCCCAGGGACACTTGCATTTTAAAATTGTCTCCTTGGAACAAAAATGCCTCCAAAACTAAAAGGAATGAATCTTTCATGGTAGCATGTTAGAATTATAAGGGGGTCATGGGTGGTTGATTTCTTCATCTGTAATATGGCGATGATACCTGTGATATCTAGTTTCACAGTCCAGAGAGGTGACATCGATTGCTCAAAGTCACCTAATGAATGTATGTGAAACAAGAGCAATAGTTAGTATTGGAAGACATGTTTTTGACTTTTCTTGGGGTCTCCTTATTGACCTTAAAATTTCCAAATGAGTAGTGGTTTATTCAGCTTCCTCCAAAGATGAATTATTTTCTTAACTATTTTGGAATTGCAAGATTAGACTGCAGTTCTTTGTTTAAAATTCTTTTAAGCAAAAGTGAAAAGACAGAAAGGCCTTAAGGTGAACCTTCCCTCAATAAAACACCACATGTTCCCAACTGACTTCTTTAATGAAAGGTTATGTTACATGCTTCCCTGCCTGCCAATTGTGGCCCTAAGGCAATGTGTCTGTTGCTTGGGTCATTTTCTGTAGAAGAATCTTTCTTGTGAAGACCAGGTGCTGTCAGAGACACAACTCCCAGAAAGCCCCTGGTTCCTTAACTCTGCCCTTTGCTCTCTGACCCCGACCTTCACCCAAAGACCCTGGCCCTTGGTTCCTCATTTCCAAGTCATAGTGCCTTCGCGGCATATCCAATACTCAGGTAACTTGCAGACTTGCAGAACTTGGTTTTTCTCAGATCATATAGATTTTTCTTTTTTAAATTGAGGAAAATTTACATAACATAAAATTAACCATTTTAAAGTGCACAATTCAGTGACATTTAGTACATTCACATTTTTGTACAACCATGATCTCAATCTAATTCCAAAATGTTTTTATCACCTCCAAAGAAAACCCCATACCTGTTAAATAGTCCCTTCCCATCCCCCTCCCTCCACCCCTTGGCAACCACTAATCCGCTTTCTATCTATACTGGATATACCTATCCTGAATATTTCATAAAAATGGAATCATATAATATATGAGCAACCTTTTATGTCTGCATCTTTCATTTAGTATCATGTTTTTAGGTTCATCCACATCATAGCATATGTCAGAACTTCATTCCTTTTTATGGTTGAATAATCTTCTGGGGTGTGTGTGTGTGTGTGTGTGTGTGTGTGTGTGTGTGTGTGTGTGTGTACATATTACATTTTGTTTATCCATTCTTGCATTAATGGGAATTTGGGCTTTTTTTCTACTGTTTGACTATAGTAAATAGTGCTAATATGAACATTAGTGTACAAGTATTTGTTTGACTATCTGTTTTCAATTCTTTTGGGTCTAAACCTAGGAGTGGAATTGCTGGGTCATATGGTGATTCTATGTTTGGCCAGCTTGCTTTCCATAGTGCCAGCACTATTTCATATTTCTACCAGCAATATAAGAGAGTTCCAATTTCCACATCATGAAAATAAAAGCACAGCAGCTTGATGCCCATGCATCTACCTTGCCTTGTCATGCTGAGGCTCCACCCCATCTTGGCTGTCTCCCCCTTGACCAACCAGATCTAGAATATGTACTTGTTTTCACCCATCCATTTCTCCTGGGCCAAGGATTTTTCAGCTTATACCTTTCACATTGGTTCCCCTGTGGGATACTAAATAATCCTGCCCATGGCCACAAGTAGCCTAGAGTGTCAGGACTGGTCTTCCCCAACTTCAGATTAATTCAGAGGCCAGGGATGGTGACTCACTATTCCAGAATGAACACATCATTCAGGGGAAATGGAACCACAAAACGTGAAGTTTAGCTTTCTGGTTGGATAAGTAAGTGAATAGCCTTGAGACAATATATCTTAAGTGCTATATATATATATATATATAGTGAGAATGTGTATTTCCTATGTAAATAAATGTCCTGGTAGGAAAAGTAGACTGTGTGTACCTTACTTTCATTAGCACCAGCCAGCAGCCAGCAGCCAATAAAGAAGGTAGGTTAAGTTCTTGTGGGACGAGTTTACTGGGAATTCAAGGATTGGGGTTCTATCTAGTCCTGTCATTGTTACCCAGGAGAGGTATGGTTATTGTGGCGAGCTCCTCATTTATCTTTTCATTTATACTAAAATCATTTTGGCAGGCTTTAAGAGTAACACTAGCTGCTTTTACTTCCCAAATGTTTCCAGCTGCCCTTAGACACAATTTAAATGCATTTCCACAGTGCCGCTTGCTGAGCCTTCCTCATACTCGCAGAAATGTCCATTAAAGTTGAGAATCTGACGCCCCCTTCCTTCCTATCCCTGACTATATCAAATAAAACAAACTGTAATGAACAGAGTATGGGGATAAAGTGAACTGGGATGCTCTGGGTTCTAGATTGACTAAGGAAGTGTTTTCATTTTTCTCTGTCCAGAGGATTAATGAAAGTGAACTTTTCTTTCTTTACAATGGGAGAAAGCTATGATAATGGCTATATTTGTTTCAAAATTTGAACTTTTTCTTGTGCCAGCATGGCTGAATAAGAATGACCTAGGAGGCTGGTTAAAAAATGTGGATTCCGGGAGTTTACCCTCTGAAGTTTGGATCGGGACCCAGGCATCTATATTTTTAAGAAAGCTTTGTGCTGTAATTCTGATGTACAGCCAGGCTTGGAAACCTCTGAGTCCTAAAGTTTACTTCCTGGCCTCTACTTGAGTTAACAATATTTATCCATTTGCTTACTAATAATGTTCTTTGTGTATGTCTTTTTCTATAGGCTTGTAAGATTGAGGGCAGTGACTATTTTTATTTATCTTTATAACCTCAATAACATCCAGTAAGTATTAAAAAATAAGAATTGATTTACCATATGACCCAGCAATCCCTTTACTGGGTATTTACCCCAAAGACTTGAAAACTCATATCCGAAAAGATATTTGCTCACCGGTGTTCATAGCAGCATTATTCACAGTGGCCAGGACATGGAAGCAACTGAAGTGTCCTACAAAAGATGATTGGATAAAGAAGCTGTGGTACATATATACAATGGAATATTACTCAGCCATAAGAGGAGATGAAATACTCCCATTCGCAACAATGTGGATGGACCTTGAGATAATCATGCTAAGTGAAACAAGCCAGACAGAAAAAACTGAAAACCATGTGATGTCACTTATATGTGGGACATAAACCTAAAAGCAACAAACGAACAGGACAAACAAGCAGAGACTCATGGACATGGACAATGGACTAGTGGTTACCAGAAGGTAGAGGGGAAGAAGGAGGGGGAAGGTAGATGGGTAAAAGGGGTCAAATATGTAAAATCGGAAGTTATGTAAATTACATCAAGTGAATAAAAAATATATATATGTTACACAATTAAATCAGAAACATGCACATTTATTCAGCTCCTATGGAGGCACTGTTATGTCAGCGTCTATACTGACAAGAGCTTCGTGGGTGACTTGTACACTTACTTATTTGTTTTTACTTTCACGATAGGATTTCTTCCTCTTATTTATCCCTCTTACTTCTTTTCCTTTGCTATTCCACATTTCATTTCTTGATGTAGAGAACTGCATGACAGTTCCTTAAGCTTAAGTTCCTTAAGTATGAGGTCCCAGGGGAAACTCATCTTGGTGAGATTGGCTGGTTAGTTATCTCAGTCAAGAAAGATTAGAAAACTCATGTCTCTGGACTCTCAGTCCTAAGTCCTTTTTACTAAGCCAACAATTTTACCCTTTTTCCATCCTGTGAATATGAGAAAGTTTTCTTTTGCCTCCTTCTCATAAACATAGCCTTCTGCAGCATCCCATGGAGAAGGTCTGTTTGAGCCCTTTGGGTCTTGCATCACTGAATAGCTGCAGTTGCAGAGATAAAGGCAATGAGACAAACACTATCGAGGCTTTCTCTGAGCTCCTAGTAAGTGGATTTAGATGCAGGAGCCAGGGAACAAACTGAAACAGTAATTGACCCTGCTGACCGCCTCTGATTATTCAAGGTACAGTAATCTCAAGGGGCCTCATTCATCTCTTTGCTGGAGTCTTAGCTGACTGCAGAATAATTACAGGGAATTCAAGCTAAGACTTAAAAAGATTTGTCACTGGCTGGTGGGTACCATTGGCTTTGTGAAACCCAACACACTTATAATTAGTATAAGTCAGCTACAAGTAACCTCTTGTTAAAATGCAAATTGTTAAAACATCTATTACCAAATAAGAAAAGTTTTTAAAATATTAGGGATTCCAGGCACAGGAATGTGTGGTGAACTTGAAAAGCTTGATGCCAATTATGTGCTTCACTGAATTAAAATGAATTGGTGTTATTAATAAAGACCCAAATGATCTACTCTGCCAGCCCAACCTTTATCACCTCACATTTCATTAGAAATGAACTTTTCAATTAAGATCTGTCTTCTTATACTTACCAAATTGAGTTTTCCAGACTTATGATTCAGTCACAGAAACTCAAGGAACATGGTAGGAGCTGGGGTGGGGGTAGGGGTGGTAGGTCATGCCCAATTTACCATGACAGCTTGCCAGTCTCTAATACAATATTTCAAATTCTTCCAGAATAATGTGGACACTTGTCTAGGTCCCTGACATTGAGTAATTTATTCAATAAAATAGTACAATTTAAAGGAAAGTGAATGAAGATGTTTACACTTGGTGGCAGCTCTCTGAAATAATATTTGCAGCTGAAAATTGAGATGAACCTGTCAATGACTATTTTGGTAAGAAGAGAAGGAATAGATAGGAATAAAAATGTTTAAAGATATATTATTATTCTCAACTTAGTTTATCCTATGAGGAGCTTTTCCATACAAAGAGGAAAATATTTGATCTGAAAAATTTCCTGGAAACTAGGTCGATTTGCAAATGTTCGACTTATTATTTTATAAGTAAATAGAGCTATAATTTAAAGCATGAGTCAGCATTTCTCAAAAAAAAAAAGTATCAGTAGTACATTTATTCTGATTTGGTGGTCTCTGTAAAGAGGCATAATTATTTTGGAGGTCCTTCTCCACTTCACTTCCTTCTTTCTTTAACTTGGATTCACTTATCTTGCTGAGTGACTTAGAGTTGTAGAGAAATATAGTGGCAGAGATGGTTGTTTTTACCAGTTTATGTAACCTCCTCCCTCTCCCTGGTCAGTATCAGCTGGACAAAACTGCATGTTTTTTCTTTTTTTTAGGACTTATTTGTACTTCTTTTTTTTTTATTATGTGTGCTTTTCATCTCACTACCAGTTTTTCAATAAGATCTCTGCTTCTACTAAATGGTATCTGTGTGGCCCCTGATAAGTCCCTCCGGGCAGGGGCCTTGTTTGTCCTGTTCACTGCTGTTCACCTGATGCTGTGAACAGGGCCTGGCACCCAGTGACTGCATAACGATCAGCTCTTGCCTCAGCCGTTCAGCCTTCTTACCCACCAGTCCCCCACATGGAGCCTCCACAGTCTCCTAAGCTGTCACCCCCGTGCAGTCTACACCCCTCTTCACTTCTGGGTTGTGCTCCCACTATTCTCTCCACCAAGCCTTCTTTTCTCTCCTTGTATCTCTAACCAAATCCTACCCAACTGACCACATTTGAGATCCATTTCCTTCGTGATGGTTTCAGCTGGTTCACAAAGGTCTGGTTTTCATAGTCTGACTGTATTTCACCATCGCGTGCTTTCATAGGGTCTTGCTTAGTTATTTCAGGGTTTCAAGAGAGATGCTATTTGTCCTCATAGAGTTTGGGCCTAGGTGGGTGGCCTAGGTCCTATGCTTGAGACTAGTATGACATGTATGTTTCTTCCAGAGCGTGGCTTAGCACAAGGGCCTGTATTAGATGTCCAGTAGATGCTCAGTGCTCATTGACAGTCCCCTCTCTTCAGCACTGCAGTGATTGATGCCTGCTTCACCTTGAACCCTATCTCTGTTTGGTCATGACTTCAGGTTAGGTCAAAATGTGGGCGATGTTCCTTCTCTCCTAAGCTGTCTATCATCTTTCTGGATAGTTCAGAAACCTCTACAGAGAGGCTGTGTTTTTAGTGTTGGCCTTTCCTGGTATCCTGTGCCCTAGCCTCAGCCCAGTTGCCTCTTTCTGTTTCTTGTTGCCTTTGCCTTTCTCTCTCTCTTCCCAATTATAATATATCATCAATTTTTCTTAAAGATACATTTTTAGTTTGGTCTGTAACCCTCCTATATGTGAGAACAGTCATTCTCTATTAAAAAAAAAAGATTTCATAATTTGTACTTTTCACTGTCAGACTAACCTTCCCTGCACTTAGTTCAAATTACTGAGTTTGTATTGTATTGAGCTACTCTTTCACCTTTACATTTCAAAAATGCCTTTCTCTGTCAAGTTTTATTTAGGAGGGTTAGCAGAAGAATATGACTATAGGTAGAATGTTGACACTCAACAGGCTCCTTGAAATAGGTGACCTTGGATCTGAGCACTGAGATAATTAGCAAAAGAGAATTGACAGAAACCAACTGCTTTCAAGATAGCACAGGGTCACGATCAAAAAACGGGCAGCAGAAATTGAATAGACAAGCTGATCAAAGACGAAAGCTTACCAAGGGACCTGGATTTTTTTAAAGAGAATCATTGGAGTACTTGTTATTTGTTCAATAGTGATTCCACCATGTGTATTGA
>NW_011888800.1:10208980-10211758 GCF_000151845.1 Pteropus vampyrus
TTTTTTTAGGACTTATTTGTACTTCTTTTTTTTTTATTATGTGTGCTTTTCATCTCACTACCAGTTTTTCAATAAGATCTCTGCTTCTACTAAATGGTATCTGTGTGGCCCCTGATAAGTCCCTCCGGGCAGGGGCCTTGTTTGTCCTGTTCACTGCTGTTCACCTGATGCTGTGAACAGGGCCTGGCACCCAGTGACTGCATAATGATCAGCTCTTGCCTCAGCCGTTCAGCCTTCTTACCCACCAGTCCCCCGCATGGAGCCTCCACAGTCTCCTAAGCTGTCACCCCCGTGCAGTCTACACCCCTCTTCACTTCTGGGTTGTGCTCCCACTATTCTCTCCACCAAGCTTTCTTTTCTCTCCTTGTATCTCTAACCAAATCCTACCCAACTGACCACATTTGAGATCCATTTCCTTCGTGATGGTTTCAGCTGGTTCACAAAGGTCTGGTTTTCATAGTCTGACTGTATTTCACCATCGCGTGCTTTCATAGGGTCTTGCTTAGTTATTTCAGGGTTTCAAGAGAGATGCTATTTGTCCTCATAGAGTTTGGGCCTAGGTGGGTGGCCTAGGTCCTATGCTTGAGACTAGTATGACATGTATGTTTCTTCCAGAGCGTGGCTTAGCACAAGGGCCTGTATTAGATGTCCAGTAGATGCTCAGTGCTCATTGACAGTCCCCTCTCTTCAGCACTGCAGTGATTGATGCCTGCTTCACCTTGAACCCTATCTCTGTTTGGTCATGACTTCAGGTTAGGTCAAAATGTGGGCGATGTTCCTTCTCTCCTAAGCTGTCTATCATCTTTCTGGATAGTTCAGAAACCTCTACAGAGAGGCTGTGTTTTTAGTGTTGGCCTTTCCTGGTATCCTGTGCCCTAGCCTCAGCCCAGTTGCCTCTTTCTGTTTCTTGTTGCCTTTGCCTTTCTCTCTCTCTTCCCAATTATAATATATCATCAATTTTTCTTAAAGATACATTTTTAGTTTGGTCTGTAACCCTCCTATATGTGAGAACAGTCATTCTCTATTAAAAAAAAAAGATTTCATAATTTGTACTTTTCACTGTCAGACTAACCTTCCCTGCACTTAGTTCAAATTACTGAGTTTGTATTGTATTGAGCTACTCTTTCACCTTTACATTTCAAAAATGCCTTTCTCTGTCAAGTTTTATTTAGGAGGGTTAGCAGAAGAATATGACTATAGGTAGAATGTTGACACTCAACAGGCTCCTTGAAATAGGTGACCTTGGATCTGAGCACTGAGATAATTAGCAAAAGAGAATTGACAGAAACCAACTGCTTTCAAGATAGCACAGGGTCACGATCAAAAAAAGGGCAGCAGAAATTGAATAGACAAGCTGATCAAAGACGAAAGCTTACCAAGGGACCTGGATTTTTTTAAAGAGAATCATTGGAGTACTTGTTATTTGTTCAATAGTGATTCCACCATGTGTATTGAGCAACTACTATAATATCTGTGCTGCTCTAGGCACTGGTAATACTACAGAGAAATGAGATAGGGTCACTGGTCTGCACACAGTCTGCTGGAGTCGGGGTCAGGAAAGGGGCAACAGTAGAACACATAAAAACATACTGTTTTGGGGAGAAAAGGTGATAAATTTAGTTTGGGATTCATTATGTTTTGAGATACCTGTAGTATATCCAAGTGGGACTGCCAGTAAGGGTTGATTTCCTCATTACAGAGATGTTTGAGCTGGTGGTGCGTGGACAGCTGCTAGTGATCTTGCAGCTGCTAGTGATGGCTCTTTGGGCTAGATGAACTCACAGAACATATGGATGATACCATGTTTATTTGCACAATTCCTCTGTGTGATACCTCCTCTTTAATAATGCTCATGGAAAGGGATGGAGAATTCTGTGAGCATCCGAGCCTTTGCCCATAAAACCCTTTTCTCAGAAGCAGAAATCACAAAGGAGATGTCTCCTTTCTTTAATCAAGGTTATGAAGGCAATTAAAATGTTCTCTGGCTAATTTCTGCCAACCTAGACAACTTTGTAGATTGACATCTGAAATGGCCTTCAAAGTTCTAATGGCAGCCCAGTTCTAATTATTTAAAATGAAATATAGGGGAAATATTTGTATTTCTCAGGAAAAGAATGCATACCACTCTAACAAAAATTAACGCTGTAGAGGGAAAACTGGTTCACCACTTCCGTAAATTTAAAACAGTAACTTTTTCCTTTGTTACCGAAATACAAACACGTCACAGGAAGTTCAGACAATACAGGTAGAGAAATAATGCAATAAAAACCCACCATCCTGCATAACTACTGCTAACAACATCTTGGCCTTCTGATCTTTTTTCTTATTAACATATTGATATATATTTCTTAATAGTTCATACTAAGCATACTATTCTATAATCTGCTTAATTTAATAGTTGTCAGTATGCTTTGTTTCATCAGTTTGGAGGTACAAAATGAGTTCACATTACTTCTAATATTCAAGAGAAATTGACTTGTGGCTCCAATACACAAGAATATCGCCTCTCTCCGCCCCATCTCACCCCATCCTACCTCTCCTGCCTCTCTCTCATATATCTTATCTATCTTATCTACCTATCAGTCTATCATTATCACCACCACCACTGGTAAGTTAAAAAAACCAAGGGTACTTACTTAATCCTAGGACTCAGTCTTGGTCACTGTTCTGCCAAGGAGAAAGGACTAGAAAATGTGTGTAGTCAGCAGAACAGTCTTGTTCTCTTGGTTTTTGTTCTTGTTGTCACATCGTGTTTCTCCAGTGTTGTACCTAACCATG
>NW_011888800.1:10212068-10231643 GCF_000151845.1 Pteropus vampyrus
TGACACTAAGATGGAGTTTGGGATATAAGGTGTTTATTGGGGAACAATTCCTGAGAAAGGAAGAGGGAAGAATCAGGATTGGCAGAGGGAGCAGTTGAACTGTGGGGCAGACCTGACAAAGCCTCAGCCAGCACATTGGGGAGCTCAGGAGTGTTGCCCATCAGGGTTGTTCTTTGTTGGGTGAAAATGGCTGAGCCTTTGTATCCCTGTCTCATTCAGTCATTGGATGTGGGAAGGACGTGACTTTGGGCAAAGCAGCTCTCTCTAGCTGGGGCAGACCCTCAAAGAGTCCCCTCTTGCCTTAAAGTTGGCCAGCAAGTCCTCCCCTGAAGAGCGGTCTGTGTTACGTGTCTCTGGTCTACCATAGTCCAGAGTCTTCTTGGTTCCACTTCTCCATATATATTTTTTTTGAAGAAGCTCCTTCAGGATATGAGTGGGACCCTATTGCTGATAGAAAACTGAGAAGAGGGAGATTAGCAGGACAAACCATGTTTCTGCTGCTGCAACTGGTCTTGATCTACAATTGATATTCATTGTCTCCCTCCTCTGCTGTCCATTCTAGATTTCTCTCACCTTCAGACCAGTTCTACTAGCCTCAGTGGCTTAAGTAGTGGCTCGAACCAGACCCTAAGGGGTCTGAGACCTTGGTAACCATGCACTTCTTAGGCAGGGGTTATTGTATATTTTCATTTACAATCATAATTGGGCGAGGGAGGACCAAGATGTCCAAACAGATTATTTGAGTGCTACCCATATTCCTCTTTGCCCACACTGTGTAACAACAGTCCTACCTTATTCTCATGATCAGGGATAATTACTCTGCTAAGATGATGACTGCTCTTTCTGCTTTCTGGCCCTTGGACACAAGGAGCCCAAAGTGAGCAGGCAGCAGCTTATAGTTTAATGGGGCTTTTGCTAGTCTTCTGGTAGAAGTTCCTTCTTTGGGGGCCAGATCTCTATCCCTGGAGAGCACAAAGTTGCAGAGACAGAGAGCACAAATTTCCTACGTGGGTCATTAGAAGTGATGATAAATGAGGTTATTCCTACTTCAGTCCCCTGGTTCCCAGACCTATGTATTTATTTTAGTGGGGACAGAGTGCCACATAATGGTGTTTTAATGTCTATACTGTGTCTTGGATGATGGTGTCTTGTAGTGTGAAAGTATTGCTTCTGAGATGATACTTCCTCTGTAAGCTTATCTAACACTCTGTCAGGCCGGCAGTTCTGGATGTTGTGGAATGGGACCTGACCAGTGGAATTTGTGATCATGGAACTGCTCCTAATCCTGGCACAGAAAAAAATGCCTTGCCATGGAACACCAAGTGACCATTCATCTGGATCTGCCCACCATGAGTTGAGTCCTATCTGACCTACCAAAACCTAAGACCAAGTGGGCCTAGCTGTCTATTGTAACATGGAAGTGGTATACCTGGGAATGAGCATGAGCAGAACCAACAGCTATTCCAGCTCTTCCAGGGCCCTGTAGCATGCCAAGAGTTGTTTTCTAAACAGCATCCAATTCTCCATGGCAGACAGCATGGCCTTGTTCTAGAACCCCAGGCCATGGCACCCACCACCGTTGTAACAGCACCTCTTCTCAGTTCATATTCTAACTTTAACCTTACCAGCAACCTCCAGTACATATGGCATAACCTTGCTCTAGAATCTCAGGGACTTACATTGTGATTCTTTCACTGGAGCTTGCCACAAACCTCAAGAATCTTTGCTTACTATTGATACCTCCATTATTGTATGATCTGCTGGATTGTATGGCCCAAGTGGCAAGGCTGCTTTCACTGCAGTTTGATCCTGCCACAGAACTCTTTCCTGTTCTGGGCTTCATCCAAGGCTGGCTGCTCTTTGGTCACCAAGTGTATGGAAGGAATAACATTTCTTAATTCCAGGTGTGTAGTGCTTTCTAATAGAACTTTCTGCACTGGTGGAAATATTCTATACCTGTGTTACCAATGTGGTAGCTACTGGCTACATGTGGCTATGACCTCTTGAAATGTGGCTAGTGCTCACATTTCACTGAGGAATGTGAAATTTTAATTTAATTTAAATTTAAGCTTAAGTAGCCTTGTGTGGTTAATGGCTAATGTACTAGATATTGCATGTGTAGAATATACTACCTCCAGCATCCAAAAACATCCAAAAAGGCTCAGTATGTATTGTCCTTCCTTCCTTTTTTTTTTGTGGTAGGAAGTACAAGAGGCAATACTTTGTTTTTAAATAAATTTTTGGAGATGTCCAGCACACTACTGGCCACTAGACCCCATAATTTTTACGAAAGTGGTGGCCCCACTTTATGACTTTTAATAGAGATTATCTTCTATCCTCTGGAATATGCCTGTCTTATAAAGTCCCCATGATGGCTATCTCTTGTGTATCTAGTACAATCAGCATGAGATTATCAATGTGATGAATTATTGCAATATGGGGTGTCCAGATGGTCCGGATCTTTTCGGATTATAGTATGACAAATTAAAGAGAGTTAACAGAGTCCTGGAGGAAAACTGTAAATAAATAATGTCTATCTCACACACGTGCAAATTGTTTCTGATTCATTCACCAAATCAATAGCCACATACTATGTACCCGATGCTGTGTTAATTTGCTCTAGCAGATATTACATCTGACATAGTGGTTCCAGGTGGGTTAATGTTTGGTAGAGGTTGCAGGAGCCTACATCAGGGGTTAGCAAACAATAGCAAATTCGGTCTGCTGTCTGTTTTTATAAAGTTTTGTTGGAACACATAGCCATGCACATTCACACTTTGTGTAGCTACTTTCATATCACAATGGGAGAGTTGAATTGTCATGACATACTATATGGTCCACAAAGCCTAAAATATTTACTATCTGGCCCTTTATAGAAACGATGTGCTGACCCTTGGTTTTTATGAATCCTCCAGGGTCTATCGAGTTTCTATAGGGGCCAGAGTAGGGGTATTATGGGGGCAATTACCCCTTTGTCCTTTAGGTTTGTAAGAATAGCAGTAATCTCTACCTTCCCTGCCCAACTTCCTCTTCTGTATTGCATTATACCAGTTGCTAACTATAAATTTGGCACCGGAGAAATAATCAGCTGGTTAATCTGTGGGCACAGTGGACCAATTGTAAGCCAGACCTTGGCTATGTCTCCATTTGTTACCTGTCCCCCACATACTGCTACTCTAACAAGGGTCCATGATGATACTTCAGGCCTCCAGGTATCTGCTTAGGTCCTAAAATCCTATGTCCCATAGTCTTGGCTATTCCCTTTCCTTCGTGTATTTTACCCAAATAAATGGTCATAGGTCTCTTTGCGGGAGGAGTCAGAGCAATCATTACAGTGTATACTTGCTGTGGTATTACAGAGCCCTTCTTCCTGGGGGCCAGGCAACTCCTCTTCAGTCAGTGGGTTCTGGGTCTGAAAACTGGTTCAGATCTGGAAACTCCATAAGAGATCATGGCTTTTGTTGAGGTGGCTATACTCATCCATCCTTGATTTCTTCTGCTGGTATAAACTGAGTCATACCCATCTATTTTGCCTTTAGGTATTTGATGTTCTATTAACCGTCTATATAACTTTCTACAGTTCAGGTTCCTTGACTGCCATGCCAATCCTGCAATTCATTTCCATTACTGCAACTCACTGGCTATAAAGGGTTCACCTTTATCATTTGTCCTCTATTGTTTTGGGGCCATATCAACCCTGTTGCTATTAGGGAACCAAGTCTCATACAGGTTCTCTTACTATCACCTCTGGCCTGCAGAGGAGCAACATGAGTGAACATTATAGTGTGGGGCCCCTCTCTCTAGCACATGCTTTATAAATAGTAGGTCCTATGGGTCTTTCTGTAGAACTATCATTGAGCAGGGCTTCTTGGTACACATAGTATCTCCATTTCAGCTTGGCTACTTCATTGAGTCTTCAGATTCCGTCCTCCACCCATTGCTCTGGCAATATTGGCATTGGAACCTCACTCGGAGAGCACCCTTATTTTTTTTATTTTTCACGTTTCTAGTAGCCGTTTTCATAGTAAGCTTGTATTATCTCTTGGGGGTCCTTGCCAACGTGTTAAATTCTGTGTCTTGGGAGACCACGCCCAAGTCAATGAACACTTCCCTATTTTAAGTTTATGTTCCAGTCACCTTGATTAAGCACCCTCAGAATCCAGTCCCAGATGCACATGTACTTCCATGGTACATAATGGTACATGATGGAACGTGTGGGCTCGGTTTGCAGCTCTTTTGAAGGTGTAGTCCTTTTCTTTCCTTATCAGGCTCTGCGCATTTCCAGCTGAGTTTTGTTGTGACTTAACCCTAGTTATAGGCCTACTGGCAAGGAGAGGAAGTGGAACATATCCTATTGCCTTCTTGAGGTGAGGTCTTTACATTGTCTTCTAGGGTGAGGCGGAAGGGGAAGTGATAGCTCTTTATAGGGGAATGGGCCACTTCTGCAGGCTCAGAAAATTCGGAGACTAGGGAGTCAAAATCTTCAGGGGCCTCCTCCTAGATGTCTCCATTGTATGTCAGGTCCTAGGTTTTCCCAAGTAGAGAAACCTTGCCCTGACCTTGGTATAACAGACCTGCCATTGTTGGACATTTAACCTTCTTTGAAGTTCAGTTACTCAGTTACCAATAAATCCTGGCCTTTATCCTTGGTTTTCTCTGACCTTGCACTGCAGGTGATGAAGACTTCTTTGTGCTACCAAAGAAGTCTTTTGGCATTCACACTTGGTTTCTAATTGTGTGTTAATTGCTAGTTTATTTCTGAGGAGCATCAATGCACTGACAATAGCTACCCAATCTCATTGTCCTTATAGTTATTCTTGTCTTCCTGTTTAAAATGCCTGTTATATTGCACTAATGGTTGGTAAGAGGCAATTTGTTTATTGTCATTTTTTATATTAACAAACATATCATATTAATATTATAGTTAGTTTTGTAGATTAGTCTCCCCTGGTTTGTGATTTTTCTCAAGAGCAAGGCCATGTCATATTCAGTTTTTTATAAATGTTTCTAAATAAATGTATGAGTTATTTTGAAATCAGATGGATTTCGAAGGTCTCTTTAATTTTATCATAAATTACCATCTATTACCTATGAGTAGGAGTAGCTTAAAATCTATTCTAAAAGTCCTATAACTCATTAATTATAAGAAATCTTCCTTCATTTTTCTCAAATAGAATTAGATGTGGAACTACAATATTATTATTTATTGGACTCTTTAAGATGATGAAAGCTAATCTCAACCTGGTTGAAAATTGGGGTCTTATAAAATGTTCTAAGACATACAAAAGATAATGCTTTTTAATATGAAGACTAAAATAGATTTTGAGATGCTGATGCATTGTGGTTTCTCTGGGGTATGACTTTTAAATAATAATAGCAATTGGTAATATTAAAAAAATGCCTACTGTGTGCCAGAAACTTTGAGTATATTTACTCATTTAGTTCTCATAATCCAGAAGGATGCTATTACTCTTCTCATTTTTTAAATGAGGGATCTGAGGCACAGAGCAGTCATAAATTCTCTCAGGTTGCATCACTACTCTTACATGGATTTTAAACTCAGTTGCTTTGACTCCAGTGCCGTAACCTCTCTATTCTATATTTTAAGCAAAATTATGAAATACTTTAAAAATATAACTTTAAAAAATTTAGAGCCTACTAAGAAAAATTTATCAACTGACATTGCTTTCAAAAAGTCTGTATTGTTTGCGGAATTTTTTCGTTAACAGTATAAAATCCAGATAGAAAACAAACCTCACACAATGTAGAAAAGATATCTATGAAGTTTTGTGGTTGGTAAGGTTATAGACCTATTTAAGCATCATTTCAGTCGAAGATGCATCCCTCGTGTCATTGGTTTCTTGACTTACAGACTGAAAGTGAAGTGCAGTACCCAGAAGAGATGACAGCCACATCCCATTCCTTTCATTAAAGTCCAAACCTGCCCTCACTGCCTTAGGCCTTCTGTGTGCCAGATCTTTAACATAATCACAGTATCACTCGATGCCAAGCTGATCTGGGTCCTGTTAACAGGCATTTGGGAATGGTAATTAGGACTTAGTGCATGGCCCTTATTCGAAGAGGACTGACCCAGCTATAACATACCGTAAATACAGCCTTGACAAAAGCCTGAAAATTGGTTCTGGTTGATTGTCTTTACACAAGGCTGTGACTCATTGCTTAATTTCTTCCTGATGCTTTTTCTATAAAGGTTTTATAGGCTATAATTTTTGTAAAAAATATCAAGGTGTTAAAGAAGGTTATAGGTAACTAATCATGTTTATAGGACATCTCAATCCTAGGAAAACATTTATACTTAATACCCATTTTATTAAAACAAGCATAATAGGTTTAGTTTGTTTACTTCTTTTTATCAATAGCAAATGTATTGAATACCTATTATGTGAGAGGTACATAAATTTAATCCTGTCTGCTTCCGCTGCACCCCCTTTCCCCCTCCCAATATCATGTACTCATTCTGTAAGAATCTCTTTTAGAAAATTGGTCTCCCTGTTAATCATACTGTGATCAGATGTAACACTTCTGGTATAGATCCCAGAACAGCAATAACGCTGACAACATTTCCAATCCTTATGCTTTTTGCAACGTGAGGCAGAGTTTCAGCACACACACCAGCCAGCTGCTCTTAGCCCTTATCTGACTCTGTTTATTTCTCTGTGAGGTTTATGCACACCATAAACACTGGCAGCTCATATTGAATGCCATTGTGGATGGCCATGTTCCAGCCACTGTTCTTCTCCTCTTAATTCTATACCCTAACCCAAAGTTTCACTATATTAGTGAAAGTAAGCTCCCTGAGAACAAATTCTTTTATTGCTATGTCCCCAAGACCTGGCCAAATTGTGCCTGGCATATGGCAGAGAGTCAGTAACTGCTTGTTGATTCAAATATGGTGCATCCATGAAAACATACCGTTTACTTTTTTTCTCCCTTTTTATAAGGATGTTGGTCCTAAGGTGTTTATAGGTTTATTAGTTGAAATATCTTTTTAGTTAACTACATTTTTTTCTGATGACAAAAATAACATATTAGTTATAGATATTTTGGAAAACAGAAAAATTAAAAAGAAATAAACAACCCCACACATTAATACAGTCTGCTTTTTGTTTCTTAAATTTGGTGTCATAATTTCTAGATGGTTTGGGTTCTGTTTTCAACTTGTAATGATATTGGGAATCTTCTCCCTTACTGTTAAATATTTTTTCAGAATAATTTTAATGAATGCCTGCAGGAGGTTTTATCATAAGGAATATACTATCTTCCATTTGCCCTTCCAGATCCACTGCCCATCCTTCTTCATCCTTCACCACCTTACTCTCTGCCTCTGGAGACTGATCTCATGGACCACATCAAGGGGTTCCTGTGCCCTTTGGCTTCCTGTTGGGTTTGGTCAATGGAAAGCCTTGGAAGGAAATGAGGGAGGGAGGAGATAAAGGGCAGGTGTTTTGTCCCTTAGACTCTCTTCCTGGCAGGTCATCTCAGGTTGGCTGTGTCCTCCTAGGAAAGGCCAAGTCTACTGGGTTCTCTCCTTCTGAGATCCAGTAACTGTTCTCTCCCTTCACCCTTCTGGATGAAGGTGTTTCCACCAGGGTTACTACACTATCAGTTGTGGATTCCCTACACAAACTTTTGTATAGTCACTCGAATATTCTATTATGAGTGTGTCATCTTTTCCTGTTGAGAGCCTGAGTGATCTATGTAAGAGATTAATCATTTCCCGGGATTACATTGTTATAAATAATATTTTAGTTGAACATTCTTGTACCTAGATCCTGGGCTAGTTTCAAATGTTGTAGACTTGATATTAATATAATAATATATGCCAACTATACTTAAATAAAAACATAAATAATAACTTCTAAAAATAGAATTACTTGGTCAAAATATTAGAATTACTTGGTCATAAAAATTAAAATAACATTAGACTATTGATACATATCCAAATTGCCTTCTAATGTGAAATATCTACTGTAGGTAGTCATTTGCTATTTGTTTTTGAAAGCCCAGCATCTGAATCTTTTTCTCTTGTGGGCATCTCTAAAATATTGAATCTCGGTGATAAGTAGGGCTCTGCCTCTCACTTTAGAAATGAAAGAACCAGATATTTCCTCTGTACTCCCTGGCAACAAATGCTTGAGCATGTAAAGCAGGTTTTGCCATTGGAGGTTCTTGCCCTGGACTTCAGTCTGAAAGGGATATGGATATGAAGACATGAGTGACATCTAGAGATCATGCACGGTGGGGTGGAATGGCAGAATTGTTACTGCACTGGTTACCATGGGAGCAGAAACAGTGGCACTAGTGAATATCCCATACAGGTGGCCCCCATTGTCATGGCTGACAATGTTTTTGTTCTCTGCTACCAAGGTTCTCTTGGTTCCTGTCTATGTTCTAAGCCTGGTTCTTCAGCCACCTTGTCATTTATTAATTGATCTCTTTCTCCTTATAAAATATCTCTTTATTTCTTGAAATATTCTTTGTTCTGATATTAATATAGTCACACTAGCTTCTTTTGGGGGAGTAATAGAAATATTTGTTATCATTATTATGGTGATGGTTTCCTAGGTGGATTAATATGTTGAAAACTGCCAAGTTTTACACTTAAAATGTACAGTTTAGTTACCTCAATAAAATTAAAAAAAAAAAAAGACATGAGTTGGTCTTTTCAAACATTCTTGAACACACGAAGTGCTATAAAGTAATACAAAAAATATTTTAATAAAAACCCCCAAGTTATATATACAGGATTTTCCTAATGAAGAATGGCTTTTATGATTTACAAGTAGCCTTCATGTACATATGCCTTCATGAGTATGTTGGCTTTATAGACATGTTCTGTGGGTGTGTGACCTGTGTAGTCATAGAGGATTCTGTGTTTGGTTTAATGCCCTGCTGTCACCATCTTAAATTTTTTTTTTAATTTTTGCTTAAACAACAGAAATTTATTTTCTCACAGTTCTGGAGGCTGGAAGTTCAAAATCAAGGTGTTGGCAGGTTTGGTTTGAGGCCTCTCTCCTTGGGTTACAGATAGTTGCTACTTGCTGTGTTCTCACGTGATCATTCTAGCTTTTTTAGTTAATGTTTGCATGGTATATTTTTCATCTTCTTACTTTAACTTATCTGCACCTCTGCATCTTTATATTTAAAGTGGATTTCTTGTTACTCTACCATAGTTGGAAGCAGAAGTTGCCTCTATACTTTTCTGAACTATGTTCCTTCTTGTAAATTTGTTTTTGTTTAATCAGCTAGAATTCAATTCTGTGGTTTGCAGTTAAGAACCTCGGTGGTATAGTATTGGTACGGGGAGCAGACTGTAAGCAACAGATCTTCAAGGAAAATGGAGGAATCCAGGCTTGTTAGTTGGGGCAAAAGCTTGTAAAAATCCCTCTGTTTTAACAGATGGTCTTCTGGCAGCTCAGGGCATGCAATGGTGAAAAAAATCCCTTATCATCACCTGGAATGAAGAGCTCATTGAATACAAAGTTTAGAGAAGTAAAATGGCTCTTGATATTGAAGAGTGTGAAGGGGGTGAAAATTTAAAATACTGTAGGATGGTCTGATGTAGCCAGACCTCACAGGAAGGGAGGTAAGGGGTAAATATCATAGCCTTCATCTCTTCCCTCTTCCTTACTCTCTGACTGTCCTGTTAAAGCTCCTAATTTTTCTGATTTTAAGTAATGTTGGATTGTAGCATGCATACTATGAATGTCATGTTGTGGAGACTGAATTCTGTTAATTTCCTCTCATGAGTTATATTTTTTTTCATTCTAACAAACTTGGTTGGATATGAGCTCCAAGCTCAGATCTTTTATTTTAGGTGAGGTGTTTCAAGTCTGCTGCTCTATGCATGCATGGTTCAGTAGTCAGCCAGACATATGGGCAGGCAGAATTTGGGTATTCTCTTTATGGCTCTTTTTCTTCCCAAATTTTCTTCCCAAATTTTCTCTGTCTCCAGTGACTGTAATTGCCCTGGACTCAGTACTCTGGGTGTGCTGTGTCTGCTCTCAGGTTAGAAGAGCAGCAGGAAATCAGAGTACTTAACTCCATATAATACCCTCCTTCATGCAGACTCCTCACTGGAATCTTCTTTTCGTCACCCTCTTGTACCGCCATGTAGCTTTTTGTATACGTCCATATTTTAGATACAAACTGTGGAGCATTTATTTTATGTGTTCTTTGTGGATTAGGTAGAGGGTTTATCTTACGTGAAGTACACTCTTCACTTGGCTGTTACTGGAAGCTTGATCCTTACTTTAAAACATCTCTCTCTCTTTTTTTTTTTCTTTATGTTCTTAGAATGTCCTTCTTCCCACTATTATCAATACAATGTGCCCTTCAAAATGCTTTCATGTTTGCTGTAAAATCTGGGTTTCTGAATGTTACACGTTGAAGGGCCATTATTTAGCTGAACCTCTTCATTGCACAGATGAGAAAATTGAGGTCTTGAGGGAGCAAGTAATTTACCTACAATAAAGGGTGGCGTTGCTGGGGAGGTGAGTGAGAGCGATCTGAGAGAGATACTTGAGTCTGCCAAGGAGAGACACATCTTCTGAAGAGTAAAATGTAATTTGTAAAACTTGTTGGGAAGAAACTTTTCTTTGGTGCCTCTCTGAGCATTGATATGGCTATTCTAGATTTAGAGACTTGAAATGAGTAAGAGAAAGGATTTCTTTGGAAATCTTATCTGAAACTGCCATGAATTTTAGAAATACCCAGTTGGAAAACATGTCAGACATGTCTTTTCTCAAGCAAGTTGTCACATGTCATCACCATGGCTGGTTTTCTATTTCAGTCTTCATCTCCTAAAGCAGCTGTGCATGTGCTGAAAAGAAGCTCAGAGCTTGAGACAGGGGATGACATGTGTTCTCTCAAGTGAGAAGCCTTCACCAAAAGGTTTTAAGGTCCTCTCAGACTTTGCTTGTTTGTTTAAATAAGAATGTACAGAATTCTCCCTAGTGTCCCTCTGTCCCCACTACCCCATCTTCCCCTTCTTTTCTACTACCTCAAAACTGACAAAGTTTGAAAAATTCAACCTCAGTCTAGTCTCCCACCACCATTCACTCTTTATGCAACAAACAAGCTGAATCTAGACACCTTATTCATTCAGATACCTTGGTTGATTGGATAGCTAAAACATCTTAAATTTATGCTTTCCGGGTTTTTGTTGTTGCTGTTGTTTAGATTCCAGAATCATAATAGTAAATTAAGGCAGTATGGGAAAAAAAGAAGCCAAGTCAAGCAAAAAACTTGGTTGGGGGAGGAATATTTGAATATAATATTAAACACAAGTACCAGGAAATAGAAGAGAAGGATAATAAAGTATAAAATACTTAGTGCCTAAATTACATAGATTTTTATAATTTGTGGGAGATTGTGCCTTCAAATAAAAAGAAACGTTGATTTTTAAAAAGTGAATTTATATGATTTTTGCAACTTTATTTGGCATTACTCCCCCAATGGTCTGGGCTAACCTGTGAGGGGTGAGATGCTGTCCCACCAGTATTCCTGGGACTTGAGAACCATCCATTCATCTCAAGGACCACAAATTTAAACAAAGCCAATCAAACGAACCACCCAACTCTGTTAAATGAGTAAAGAGGGGTTTGATTTATAGACCTGGAAGGATGCATTTTCTCACACACAACACATGAAACTATGAAATCTCTTCCTTGTCAGAGGATAAAGGCTCTCTTAGTAATGTGGTTGGGACTTTTCAAATTCAGCATTTTAGTTGCCTGCAGCATGTTTAGAAGGACTTTATTGCAGAGGGTAGCACCTGGTGGGCTGCCTACATGGTTGTAGGATGGATGAGTGGTTAAGTGGATATATAATTCAGCGTTAGCCAGAAATAGCATCTAGTGACTACTTTCCCGGGTGGGTTCATGCCAGTAACCCCGCAGGTACAAGACTTTTCATTTGGAGACCAGGAGGTCAGGAAGTAGCAATTGGACACAAAATTGTTTTCTCTGAAATCGGTTATTAAAAATAAGCTGTTGCCATCACTAACTTTCTCACTTTAAATGAAACTGACACTATGACCAAATAATTGGTGGTAATTGCAGGCCTGGTGTCAGATTTAATAAACCACTCAAACCTCAAATCCTGTAAAGATGTAGTTATTTCTTCTCTATCACAAGATAGGACTTTCATATCCTTTAGCACTTGATTACTGTTGCTTGTATTTTTTCAATATAATAGCTCCTGCTTTTTAATAAAAGAACTGTCATTTCTAATAAAAGTGGAAATAAAATCATCTAGTGAAATAACACAATTGATAGGTATCACAGGATGAAACATACCGAATAGGTACACATCTTCAAAACGTGCAATAGAATTTTGACCCTAAGCTGGATCTTATGCTGGGATTGTAACTCACCATGTGAAGTAGGAGAATTCCTCATTTCTGAGGTTTCTCATTCTGATCTCCTTATCCCCAAATGGCCTCCCCCTGATGTGAATAGTGGACTTGCTTGATCTTGGCTGAGTAGAAGATAAACACCCTTTCTACCTTTTGGGGAATGAAAACACATATCTTCTTTTTGGCCCATGTGATAGAGTGAATTCACAATATGTCACGCCCTCCCTCATTAGAATTATATACATCCATGTCCTTTGTCATGTGACTTGGCAGTTTCTCCTGGTATAGTGAGGACAGTGTATTTCTCTCTTGATATTGGGACTTTGCTTTGGTCAATGGAATATAGTTGGAAGTGGCAGTATGCTAGTTTTAAGCCAGGGCTTCAAGAGGCATCACATGTTTCAGCTTATGATTTTGCACTGATTACACTGTACATGAGAAAAACATGCCCCTTATTAGCTTCTGGTCCAAGGAGGATGAATGATTCATTCAGCAGACCTGATCCTGGCTGATATACAGTCAGAGCTACCTCAGCTGACTGTAGTGAGCTAGAAAAGTTAATGTTTGTTGTTATAAGCTCTTGAGTTTTGGGGGCAGTTTGTTAAGCAGCGTTATTGTAGCAATAGCTGACTACTGTTGATCTCTAGCAAGATATGGAGTGAGCCTATGACCTAAGTGTGGCCAATTAATGAACTGCTTTTGACTGAGCCGTTAGAACTTGCAGAAGATGGGAGTGGCAGTGGGGGGTGGTCAGAAAGCCACTATTCCTGGTGGCTGTAACTGAATTAGAGTCAGGCAGCATGGCAGAGTGTGTCTGCGGAGCCATGTTAATGGCTGGAGTCAACAGTGCTGGTGGTGGGTCCTGAGTGGATTGTTCTTATGGCAGTGTCTTCACTATACCTCCCTGCCCTTCACTTCCACTCAAGTCTCCTTTGCCAGGCTTTCTATGATTCTGAGTCATGTGATATCCTTTGGATACATTCCCTTTCTGCTTAGGTTTATCAGAGATAGGTTTCCTGTTTGCGACCAAGAACCCTGATTAGTACACTATGAATTGGGGAAGAACCTGTTTTTTCCCATGATTATATTCCCTTCAAATTGCTTTATAATATATGTAAGAGTCCTAGATTGTCTCTTATAATCCTCCTAAATCCTCTATGCACAATATAGCAGAGGGGTTCAAAGCTCTCAGTTCACACCACAGAGTTTGCTCTCTGTGGCTACAACTGCCTATCTTGTTGGGCAAGGCATTTAACCTCTTTGTGCCTTAGTTTCATCCTATGAAACTAGGAATAAAAATAATACTACAAACGATTTGTGTGCAGCTGAAAGTCACTTCAAATTATACTCATCCCATGATAAATTCTCAGTAAGTATTAGCTATAAATAGTTGTGATGGTGATGAGATGCCATTGCTGCTGTTGGCTAATATTAGTATTATCCTGTGAGATGCCATTCCTAACTCATACATGGTCGAGCTGGGATCTATCCTCTTCTTCTGGTTTTCCATAGTTCCAAAGCCTTTGTGAGTTAACATAAGGCAGTGCTTGTGAACCTCTTGTCCTGCATGGCTCTTATATCTCCAGCACTCTATTGGCCATGCCCAAATTTTAAAGATGTTCTTCTTGTGCTAGGGTGATAGGACTTAAGCCTATGTCCATTTGGGTAAACATAGGAAGCTCATGCCTCACCTCTCTTCCTAACATTCCATTTAGATCCCTACATTGCCCCATGCCTATGTCTTCATCTGAGAATTTCATCAGAGTTATCTGCCCTTTCTCATGGGAGTTGTGCTTTGTGTATTGTATCTCCTAGGGGTTGGGTGGTGAGAAGACCGATGATGATTAATAGATAGTCTAGTCGCTACTATAGAGTAGAGTTTTGATGGTGGTGGTAGAAGATATGTCTGCATCCAGGAAGATGCAGCTTTGGAGCCAGGAGGCAGCAGAGGAAAGGCCTGGAGGGGGAACCGGCATTTTGGGATGGCAGAGTCTAGAGAAATCTTCACTTCTTTTACCTAAGACTCTCATGGTTCAAGAATGTTACTGGTACCAAAAGAAGCATAACAGGTTTGAAGCTCAGTCCTAAACTCAGATATGTGAAATATCACTCACTTTATATCCTAAGTTCAGAGTGATCTTCCTTTGATAGATAATTAATACTCAGCCATTCTGAATATTCCCCCTTTACACTGCCTCTGCCTCATGTGAATGGGCCAATGTTCCTGGTATACTCAGTGCCATGGGGAGAATTTGGGGGAACCTCTGGGGATGGGTTATCTGTCTCTAAGTTGAGACATCCTATGTCTTTGTCCTCACAGTCCTTTTGGGTGTTGGGACACTGTTGCTTCATGAATATGCTGGGGCTCTGAAAATCTTTGCTGAGTTCAGGGTCTGTACCTAGGGGGTCACGCACCCACCTCACTTCCTCTCAGGGTCTTGTCCCTTCCCTAGCTGCAATGTTAGGAAGTAGGGCTATGGATCTCTGATGATTTGGGTCACAGCCCACTCTTTCCATCCTTTCTGAATCTCAGGAAGTCCTTTTCTAGCCTTAGGGAAATCTCCTTCCATGTTTCTCTATTCTCTAGGTCTCTGTTGCACCTTTCCAACACCCCATCTCTGCTCTTCTACTTTCCTTCCTATTTCCTCCAGATACTTGTGGAATTCTCCAGGGCTAATTTTACTTTTTGAACCAGATGGCTTTCCTGGAGCACTGAGCAGGAATAATTACTACCTTGAATAAATGGAAGAGGAACTATGGGGAATTCCCTATTTACACTGATTAATATTTCTAAAGATTTTATAACCACACGTGCAAAATTGAATGTGTCACTCTGCAGATTAGTGGGAATCTGCTCAATCACTGCCAGTCAGTTCCTGAAGTAGTCAGTTTGCTATTCTGTGCCTCAGTTTTCTCATTTGCAAATAAATCGTATTTTTCCCAACTTCCTAAACTCAAGGCACTGTTATGGGGACACATGGATTAAGAGATATAAAAGTGTTTTAAGAAAAAAAATACAACTACAGTTATCTTGAATTAGTAAATGAAACCCTCAGGACTCAGATGAATGCTGGACTATTTTGTATTGGCTATAATATTTTGATGCTGAATTTGTGGAAAAATAAAATCACCGAGGAGAGGGCGAAGGAAGTGAAGAATGAAAGCGAAACCTCATACAAAAAGATAATAATGATGTTTCTTATCTCAAAATCGTCTCCAAACTGCCTGTTTTCCTCGCATCAAACAATTGACGGGCAATGAGATTGTGCTTATTTGCAGTTAAAGCTATTGCAATATTGACAATTAAATGTGCACATGGAACAGAAAAATGGAGTAGTCCCATTTTATCACCAGTGTTAGCCATTTTCTCCACAGGGCACAAAGAGTGTGTGGGAGAGCTCTGTGCTCTGCCTGATTTGCACGTCAAATGCATCCTCCTTGCAGCCTGAAGTCCCTCAGGGGGGACAGGAGTTTGCATTGGGTCACAGTGGGTCTGCTGGTCACTGCAGAGTCACTCACTGTTAACTACTCTGGTCTTGGCTTCCATCCTCTCCTCATTCCTTTGATTTGTTGAAGAAAGTACTGATCTGGAGTAGTCCATGGCTGCTATTAGCCTCAGGCTGAGGGAGTTTTCTACCTTCACAGCCACTGGGTTCAGAGATTTCTCCACCTTCAGCTTAAAGACTAATAATGGCCACAAATGCAACAACCATAGGGAAGAGGAAGTATGGCAGATACTGTTGGTGTCCCGCCCCTACCTGTCAGCTGACCTGGGTTCATCAGCTGCTGTTAGAGACAACTTCTTGCTTCTAAGCACCTGTTTCTCATTTGCTCTGCCTGAAAGCTTGCTTTGGTGCTGCTCAACCTTGCTTTACAACTGTGGAACAACCAGGAAATATATGTATGAGAGTAATAACCCCCAGACAATCCTTGAACAATGGAGCATCTCAGTCAGTAGGGGATCAGTCAGTTGCTAGATGCCCTAGCCTTTCATTTTTTAGTGCAGTGGTTCTCAAAGTGTAGCCCCTGGACCCACAACACCAGCAGCACCTGAGAACTTGTTAGCAATGCAAATTCTTGGGCCCCACTTAGATCTGCTGAATGGGAAACCCTGGGATGGAGCCCAGCCATCGGTTAACAAGCCCTCCAGTTGATTTTGCTGTGTTTTTAAGTTTGAGAATGGCTGCTTTAGTGGGGTGATCCTGAGCTGGCTTCCACACAGTTTTTCAGATGATCTAGATGGGTTTGAGCCCCAGTTGCTCACAGTGATTACCTGGCCACTAACCTTTTATTGACTCTTCTCCATTTCTTGTCTCATTTGTTCTTCTAAGGATCATCTCCCAAATCCATCCAAACTCTATTTTCAGGGTCTGCTTTAGGGACATAAACTCAGAGAGAATGAAAACCATCTGCTAAAGGCCTACTGTCTATTAGGCACTTTATATATGTAATCTTATTTAATCCTCACAGATGAAGAAACTAAGGCCCAGCAAAATTAGTTAGGTTGTCTCGAATCACTACTGGTAAGTAGTAGGATCAGCTTTTTTAATCTCTTCTTGTCTGACTCCAAAGCCTGTACACAGAGAGGGCTGCGAAACCAGACAATTCATAAAATTACTGGGTAAGAGGATGAGTTTTGGAGTCAAAATTTGTGCATCTAAAAACCAGTTCTACCATGTCTTAATTATGCAAACTTGGGGTATTTTCTTCATTTTTCTGAATCTTTATTTTTTCTTCTGTGCAGAGATAATCATGGCCACCTCATAGTAACACTTACCATAGTATTTATGACACTGTTTACACAGAATAGTGTGGTAACTAAATGTGATTTCATTTGATCCTTACAACATCTTGAAACAAGGTGTCCTTTTCATCTTCATTTTAAAGAGAAGGAAAGTGAGTAACCTGTATTGGCTTTCTCAGCTCTCTTCTACCTGGCGAGTCCCTGAAAAACCTTCAAATAATTATTGCTTAGTACAAGTGTTAGTATATATAAACATGCTTTTACATTTCATCAAGACTATTCTGGTGAGATGAGTGTTTCTTTCTTGTTACCAGGAGAAAAATCAGTTCTTAGGAGCATCATATGAGTTTAGCAGGTAGCAGGCAGGAGCCCCCTCACCAGGGGACTCAGCACTGCTGTTTACAACCCATGAGCCCAGGGCAGAGGGACAGAAGCTTGGAGCTGGAAGAGACCTTCAAGATAACCTAGTCTAACTGCCTGTGGATGAGGGAGAAGATGTAGAGGAGGTAAAGAATTTATCCAAGTTGATATTCCAATTTAATGGAGCCCAGAGCAAGCCCCAGCAGGACTAAGAGGACAGTAGACCAGGAGAGCACTGGATCTCTTTTTCTTGGTTTGTATCTAGGTCATGAGAACTGTCTGTGCTGTGTTGGTAACAGTTATAAAAAAAAAATCCCCAAACAAGGAGCAAATCTTTACTGGTGCAAAACTACATTTACTACCCTCGTTCTCACCTCCAAAATTATCTCAACAAACAACTCTTGGAATTCAAAGTGACAAAGAACTCCATCAATTGGAGCCTCAGTGCCTCCTGTTATAAACTAGGCACACTGATACTGATTTCTTCCCTGGGTGCCCAGAAGTTCTTTCCTTAAAAAGCCAGTGATTCTTGTGGCTTCTGGTTACCTTTTCCCAGCCACTTAGAGACTTGGTAAATTCTCTGGAATTTCCCCAAATTAAGAGAAGAAATTGACCTTGAAGACCAGCAGCATCCTGTCTCTCATTGTCATGTTCAGAGACTTTTGTGAAGATACTCCATGCCCCGCCCTGACCAAAGAGTGTCTGGTTCCTAGAACTGCCACATTGCAGATTAATGGGTGACTCTCGGAGTGGTGCCAACAGCTGGTTCTCTGCAAAGACTGACCATGTATCTCCCCGCCTTTTAGGCAGGCAGAATGCTAGGATAGAGAGGGACCAGTTGCTACAGAAAACAATAGAGCTTCAACCTACTTTTGCCTGGGCAAAATGCCACTCAAGCTTAATCCAACCCCAATTACCTTCCTCATTCTCTTTTGGTCCTTGAGCAATGAGAAAGTTTCCAAAATGTTCCCAAGGCAAGGTTTCCTTCAGCTGAGTTGGCAAAGCATAATTAATTTGTTTTAAAGCAGAGTGTAAGTTGGGACTACAGTCTTAGAATTATTAATTTAGTCACGTGTTATGTAGTGTTATAAAACATACTGAAAATGTAAAGACAAAACATCTGTATATAAAAGCTACTAAGATTTGAAATATGTTTCTACTAACAAAGAGTGAAAACTACTTCTATATGTAAATAAATAAATAAATAAATAGATAGATATCAAGTGTTATATATCATCAGAAATCTTACTGGAGAGGTAAAGAGCTGTAAGGATGAACTTTAGGATATCAGGTAAAGGGGCAGGGTTGATCATAGTATAAAATATTATTAAATGCAAACAAAATAAGACCCACTTATGGCTTCACCATTTATAATTTTGACCAACCTTTTCTGAGTCCATTTCTATTTCCTGCCTGCACCTTCTCCTGGGGGTAATGAATTACACAAATTTATTACCTGCTGTGTGAAGTAATACTTTCAACAAGTACACTGGGGAACGAGCTTTTCCAGCTAAGGAAGGGACGTAAACTCTCTGCCAGCTATTTCTGCTTATTAAGTGTGGCAGGGCCATTTGTGAGGTAGAGGAATCTTCTGACAAATTGTGTCATTGTGATGCATCATTTTCATAAATTATGTTACTATGCAGATTTAGGAAGCTTGAGCAATTGGTATAATTTTATCTTATGCAAACTAAATTGTATTTCCATCTTTGCAATGACTGCTAGAGAGTGTAGAGAAAACTTATGGCATCTGTAGTTTGTGAGTAGGGCTTCATAGTATGCATTTGCATATTAGTCTCATTTCTGACCCTACTTTTTGTCTTTCTTTTGTTTTTCTTTTCCTTCTCATCTACTTTGAGTCTCCATTACTGTGGTATATTGTATGCATATTTATGAGATGCAGTAAACCCTTTTTTTTAACATGAGATGAAGAGTGGACCAGGCAGAAACAGACAGATGTAGACAAATCCACGTGACAGAGGTGAGCAGAGACGTGGAGAAGACACTAGGAAAAGACAGCAAGACAGAGACAGGGATGGAGAGGAATCCGGGTGGTAAGATTCGGATAATGCAGTGACTTCCATGTGGGACT
>NW_011888800.1:10231693-10239712 GCF_000151845.1 Pteropus vampyrus
TCCTTAAAAAGCCAGTGATTCTTGTGGCTTCTGGTTACCTTTTCCCAGCCACTTAGAGACTTGGTAAATTCTCTGGAATTTCCCCAAATTAAGAGAAGAAATTGACCTTGAAGACCAGCAGCATCCTGTCTCTCATTGTCATGTTCAGAGACTTTTGTGAAGATACTCCATGCCCCGCCCTGACCAAAGAGTGTCTGGTTCCTAGAACTGTCACATTGCAGATTAATGGGTGACTCTCGGAGTGGTGCCAACAGCTGGTTCTCTGCAAAGACTGACCATGTATCTCCCCGCCTTTTAGGCAGGCAGAATGCTAGGATAGAGAGGGACCAGTTGCTACAGAAAACAATAGAGCTTCAACCTACTTTTGCCTGGGCAAAATGCCACTCAAGCTTAATCCAACCCCAATTACCTTCCTCATTCTCTTTTGGTCCTTGAGCAATGAGAAAGTTTCCAAAATGTTCCCAAGGCAAGGTTTCCTTCAGCTGAGTTGGCAAAGCATAATTAATTTGTTTTAAAGCAGAGTGTAAGTTGGGACTACAGTCTTAGAATTATTAATTTAGTCACGTGTTATGTAGTGTTATAAAACATACTGAAAATGTAAAGACAAAACATCTGTATATAAAAGCTACTAAGATTTGAAATATGTTTCTACTAACAAAGAGTGAAAACTACTTCTATATGTAAATAAATAAATAAATAAATAGATAGATATCAAGTGTTATATATCATCAGAAATCTTACTGGAGAGGTAAAGAGCTGTAAGGATGAACTTTAGGATATCAGGTAAAGGGGCAGGGTTGATCATAGTATAAAATATTATTAAATGCAAACAAAATAAGACCCACTTATGGCTTCACCATTTATAATTTTGACCAACCTTTTCTGAGTCCATTTCTATTTCCTGCCTGCACCTTCTCCTGGGGGTAATGAATTACACAAATTTATTACCTGCTGTGTGAAGTAATACTTTCAACAAGTACACTGGGGAACGAGCTTTTCCAGCTAAGGAAGGGACGTAAACTCTCTGCCAGCTATTTCTGCTTATTAAGTGTGGCAGGGCCATTTGTGAGGTAGAGGAATCTTCTGACAAATTGTGTCATTGTGATGCATCATTTTCATAAATTATATTACTATGCAGATTTAGGAAGCTTGAACAATTGGTATAATTTTATCTTATGCAAACTAAATTGTATTTCCATCTTTGCAATGACTGCTAGAGAGTGTAGAGAAAACTTATGGCATCTGTAGTTTGTGAGTAGGGCTTCATAGTATGCATTTGCATATTAGTCTCATTTCTGACCCTACTTTTTGTCTTTCTTTTGTTTTTCTTTTCCTTCTCATCTACTTTGAGTCTCCATTACTGTGGTATATTGTATGCATATTTATGAGATGCAGTAAACCCTTTTTTTTAACATGAGATGAAGAGTGGACCAGGCAGAAACAGACAGATGTAGACAAATCCACGTGACAGAGGTGAGCAGAGACGTGGAGAAGACACTAGGAAAAGACAGCAAGACAGAGACAGGGATGGAGAGGAATCCGGGTGGTAAGATTCGGATAATGCAGTGACTTCCATGTGGGACTATCACTACTCACCTTATAAATCTCATAAATATAGCATTCTTTGTTGATTGTTCTAAAGTTTTATGTTTTAGTAAATCGACATCTGGATAATGGCCAGCAAGAAATAAGATACATTAATTACTCTACCAAATGACAAGGCCCATCGATAGTCCTGTAGAAGCAGACCAGAATACATACCCCATATTCCACTGAACTTTCTTTTGTTGATTAAATCAGATTTACTTAGGTCTTAATGTAAAAAATTATATATATATTTATTTATTCAGCTGTAGCAAATGACATCTCACCTCAAGCTTTGGAACTGCTTCATGAATAGCAGAAAGAAAAGGAATTATGGACAGATGAGATGCAGGGCAGGAGGTGAGATTACAAACAGTAGGGCTGTTTAGATTAAGCTTTTTAGATAGAGTATTTCTGTGCCATTTTTACGTTTCCTTTGCCTTTTTTCTTGTTGCTCATTAGAGTTTTTTCTGGTTCCCTTTCTTTCATAGACTCAGCCCCACGACTCAGACTCTTCTGTCTTCTTTCTTCAAGGTTGCACCTTAGGTCACTCCCCTTGGATGCTCCAAGAAACTCAATTCTGTTCACTTTATTATTTTTTCCTAATTCTGCTCACTTTAACATGCAGAGAAAGTTGACCCTCTGCGCTCTGCTAGACTCTAGTCCTTCCTTTCCATATTTAAAGATTCATCAACATTCAACAAAGCTGGTTGTAAACAATAGAAAATGACTCTGGCTAACCTAAGCAGAGAAGAGATTTATTAGAAGGTCATATTAACTCTCAGAATCAAAGAAGAGGCTGTAGAACAAGGCTCAGAAAACAAGCAGGAGCCAAAGAAGGCTCAGCAGGCAGGAATGCCACTGGGTCATGCACAAGAACGGTCTGGTTGAGCTGCTCCTGTGAGCATTACTGGAGATGGATAACTTGTTGGTGGTGCTGCTGCCACCATATACAACAAGATAGTCACTGAATTCTTGATTCTATTATTACAAGTACTTTCTATCTTTGAATAATGAGTGAGTGATACAGAAACATAGACTGGACTGGCCTCTCCTGGGTCATGTGATTTCTCTGATGGTTAGAGAATGGGAAAAGGGAATAGTTCCTCTTCCACCACTATAGGCCCTGCCTCCTACTAAGAACCATGCCATATGGGGATTTCCCCCAACCTGGAAGTAAGTACAGATGTTTGAGAGTCAAAAAAGGGAGAAATATTCCATGGAAACTTCTGCTCTGGTCCTTACCATTTAACATTACATGGGGCCCTTCAGGATTTGGTAATTACTCTGAATGAGGTCAGAAGTCATTGGAAAGTTTAGAGGAGATGAAGGGCATGATATGACTTATATTTAATAGAAATGTGTGGATTATGTGTTGAGAATAGATTGTAGGGCACAGGGACAAAAGCAAGGAGATCAGCTTGGTGTTCGGTTTTTGGGAGTGAAGGGCATCTCATTATTCGGTTGGGATTTCTAATCACATTCCTCTGTGTTCCTACTCTCTTTCATTCCCTAACCTGATTTTTTTCTTGGCCTTCAAAAATGATGTGCCCCATTTAAAAATAGCCATTATGAATCTGCTTTCATTTAGATTTGATCATTTCCCTGTACTTTTAGCTAGTTTCCAGACAGGCCCTAGGATTCAGTGTCTTAGACAATTGGGCCTGCCATCTTGGATATTGACCAAATGGATGAAACATATCCTCCGACATTATGCCAGCCAAGAAGCAGATCATTCTTTGCATGTAAACATGAAGGATGACCATTTTGGAGACATATAGTCTCTCTCTACCCTGTTCCCCCACTTATATGTTTATAAGCCTAGTATGTAGAATTCCTAGTTCACTGTGGTTTTGAGAAAGTTCTAGTTTGGACATTTTTAAACAGTTAAATACTTGTGAATTATTGTTTGCATGATGTTTAACTCAAACTATACATTTTAACCTTGATTCCCTTGGCTGGCTTTGTATTGGGCTGGTCTTTATCGATGCACTGACCAAATGAAAATTGACATGACTTCTCACAAACTCTGTCCTATCTCCCAATACTGGCTCTGCTTATTCCATTCTCTTCATTGTGTCATTCCTCCCATTTGCTGATGGCAAGAAATATGATCTTCCTAAGACTGTCATTAGCTTTCATATTAGCTTACTTAATATGAAATGTTTACACACTCAACAAATGTTAGTTCTTTTGAGTTTTTATGTTGAAAGCCAGCCTGAGAGAAGTGGATGGGGTGCTAGTAGCCCTTAAGTTCGAGTCATTTTCTCTTCTTTTTAAAAAAATTAATTTCTCTCTGACTATAGCTCTCTCCCAATCTATTTAATAAACTACTTCCTTAGGTAGCCTAATTCTACACGTACTTTATTTTTAGTTGGGATGAAATAATGGAGTTTGGAAGTGGAATATATAGAGAAGGGAGTTCAAGTATTAGTTATTTGATAAATACTTGTTGATTTGATTTGATTATTTTTCTTGCACTTGCAATATTTTTGTAATATCATTCTTAGATGGAGTGTACTTTTTTTAGTGACAAGAGAGATTGTAAGAGAGAAAGCTTCAGTTACTTGGGAACAGAGAGGATACTAAATGATGATTTCAAAACCTCTGCTATATGACTCTAAGCCAGGAAAAAGTAAGTAGAGACCATAAGTATGCTCCATTTTCTAAAAATTCTCGTGAAAGAAATTTCATTTCTCTCTTTGGGGCTACATTCTTGTCTAAGGGTATAGGATGAAAAACAGTCATGTCTATGGTCACCAATATTTGTGAAAGAAAATATAAAATTAAGCTAATCCCTTAAAATTATATTATAATTTCTATAAAATATCCATAAATGTACTATATATATTTACTATAGAAGGGACCACAAAGTAATATAAAGCACATATAACCTATCAAATATAAATCTACCACTTTATAAGTGACCCAAACCATGTCAATTAATTCTTCCCTGATTATTATAGCTACTACCTATTTTGTTTACCTTTTTGTTATTTACAAGATTTATAAAAATAATTTCAATGACCTAAAAAAAACAGTGGTTGCAGGGACATGTATCAGGAAGAAAAGAAGGCATCTGTGCATGCTGTACATCTATCCTGGAACAAAAAGTCATTTCTGCCAGCCCCAGAGCTAGACCCTGTGTCGGCTCTCAGTAAATCACTGCTTTATGTTGTGGACAATAGCGATGGTATGTCTTCCGTGGAAAACCATGCTTACAAATAAAGGCCTCTCTCCCTTTCAGGTTGTAGCAGGGAGGTTAATTCACCTTCTCTAAACCTTTAAATGCTTCAGCCAGCTCTGCCTTGTTGCAGAGACCATTGCGTTTTCTCTGCAGATAACACTCTAGACCATTAATTCATTATATCTCCACTGCCACCTCCTAGTGCTGGCCACCGTCATCTCTATCCTGGATGACTGCAATAGCCTAATTATCTTCCTGTTTCTATTCTTGCTTACCTTTCAATCCTTCAGTCAGAGTAATCTTAAAATTTGTAGATTAGATAACGTCACTCCCTCATTTAAAATCCTCCAGTGGCTTTCCATTTAACAGAGAATGAAATTGAAATTTTCTATTGTAGTCCATCTGCCCCTTACAATCTGATCTTCCTTCTCTCCTCCCATGACATTCTGCTCCTAGCTCACCCCGCTCAGCTCACCAACTCTATTTCAGTATTAGGACTCTGCACTGCTGTTCCTGCTGTCCCCTTGCCGGGAATTTTCTTCTCCCACCTATTTGTATGGCTGGTTCCTTCTTAACCTTTGGGTCTCAGCTTAAATTATCTCTTTGGTCCTGTCTAAATACTCTGATGGCTCCTGTTATTCTCTCTTGCACGTCTCTATTTCTTTCTTAGCACTTACTACAAATGGTAATTATTTGGCTTGTCTGTTAATTTTATTTACCTCTCACTAGACTATTATAATAGCAGATAACTTTTATCGAGTATTTTCTATGTGCCAGGCAATGGTGTTTAACATGAATTAACTTGTTTATCAGAAAACCCTATAAAGTAGGTACTATATTGTCACCATTTTACAGATAAAGAAGCTGAGGCATAGAGAAGTAAAGTATCTTGCTCAAGGTCACACAGGCTAGAATGTGGCAGAGCCAGGATGTGAACTTAGATGGTTTGGCTCCAGTGTCCCCACCTTTCACCTCTATGCCTTGTTGCTTCCATAATGGTTGGTATGTCTGCCTTGTTGACCATTTGTGCCCAGTGCCAGCACAGTGTCTGATGCATGGTATGGTGAGGACAGTTCTTCCTGTTCAGTGCAGGTGAGAATCAAAAATATCCAATGAACCACTGGGGCAGGGCAGAGAGAGAGAGGAGCCAGGCAGATGAGATTCCTTTGTAAATTGTTGGAAAGGAAAAGTGACTGAGTCAGCTTAGTGTCTATCTAGATTTCTCTCATACCTGGGTCCACATGCAGAGCAGGGGTAGGTAAATTAGTGGTAAAAAGATGTTTTATCTGCAGGCGTGTAATAAAATTGTGGCACAAGCTGTATTTTTTGAGGCACTTTTAATAGAGGAGATAGGCTTTCGCTGCTTACTTTCTCCTCCCCTCCTTTTCCAAGGACCATCAACATTAGGGCTTTGGGGCATCCGTGAGGATGCCAGAAAGGAGCATCAGTGACTGATGGAGACCATGGTGAGGTCATGTGGAACAGGGTGCTCCTGCAGGCTGCGTGAATCATGCACAAGCAATTTCCTGAGCACATTTCACTATGTGTGCATGTGCATGTGTATTTGCAGAGTCAGATCTCACATGAAAAGGAAGGGCTTAGCTTCATTGACCTTTGAATTAGTATTGTTAATGTGACTTCGTTGTTGCCATAGCTGGTGAGGCCAGGGAAAGCTTTATAATTCTTTCACTCTACAAGCATTTACTCAACATATACTTACTGAACACCTACAAGTTTCAGGCACTGTGATAGATACTGTTGATACTGAATATCAAGGATCAGGGATCATGGGAGAACTTACAATGTAGCTTAAAATGTAGAGGATATGAACATGTAAATAAATACTTACATAAGTGTGATAAATTATAAAGTAGTGGGAAGTACAGAGTGCTTTGGGATTCCCAAGAAAGCATCATCTAAGTCAGACTGGGTATGTAATGGGAAGGGCAGAGAAATATTCTGGAAGTGATGACAGTTGGTCTGAGTCTGGAAATGTGAGCAAACTTAGACAGACAGGTAAGGGGGTAAAGAGGGCCTGAGCAGAGGTACAGTGTGCACAGAGTCATGGAGCACTGAGAGAACATGGGAGACCACAGGTACTGAACATAGGTAGGAGAGTGGGTGTTGAGATGTGATATAGCACAGGTAAGTGGGAGCCAGATCATTGGCACTTTAATGAATTTGAATTTTAACCTAAAGCAGTGAGAGCCACTGAATTTTTTAGGCAGAGAGATGCTATCATTAGATTATGTTTTAGAAAGGATGGTGTGGAGAATGGCTTGATAGGGACAGAGACTAAAATAGGAG
Organism: Pteropus vampyrus; assembly: GCF_000151845.1. NCBI lineage: Eukaryota > Metazoa > Chordata > Mammalia > Chiroptera > Pteropodidae > Pteropus > Pteropus vampyrus. The sequence goes on from NW_011888800.1 coordinate 10,238,772, forward strand.
GCCAAGTAAGAGGCTGTTTCAGTAATTCAGATGAGAAAGGATGAAGTGTGAGCTAAGGCAGGGCCAGTGGACTAGAGAAGGTGGGAGTGATTCTAGAGAATTTAGGAGGTAGAATCCACAGGAATGGTAGCTAATAGATGTGGAGGTGGGTCAAAAGCAATTTTAAGATTATTATTAAGTTTCTCACTTGGTAGTTTCTGACTTGGTAGATGGGTAATGCCATTTACTTAAAATGGGACATAGAGAAGGAAGAATCATGTGTATCTGTGTGTGTGTCTCTCTGTATTAGGGTGATGCTTTCAGTCTTGGACATGCTGAGTTTAGATGCCTGTGGATCATTCCAGGGGAGATGTCCAGTGGGGAGGACTATGAAACTGGCACATGGTGAGAACTCATTACATATTTGTCAAATGAATGAAAATAGTAGAGCTCTGGGATGCAAGTACAGACCTGTTAGTCATCACTGCACCATAATACATTTTTGATCATGTAGATAGTAGTTGCTTTTATGGGAGTTGATAGAGTCACCCATCAAGAGTATACAGGCAAGAAGTGAAGACTAAAAGTGGTCCTAATTTAAGGCATAGAGGGATAGGAGCCTGAAAAGGAGACATCAGGAGTACTGGTCAGAGGTAGGAAAAACTCCAGGAGAAAGAAGGGATCAGGAAGCCAATGGGAAAGATTTCAGAGAAGAAGACATCACTGATGGAGAAAAATCAAGTAAAAGAAGAACTGGAAAGTTCTTGTCTAGTTTACCGATTAGGGAGAGATTGACCACAGAAGTTTATTATTGAGCTTTCACCATATGCCAGGCACTGTGTAATGCACTGTACATACAATGGCACAAATATACTTTAATTAGTATTCATCGAAGTGGTGGAGGCTGACTCTTGATTGCATTGAGTTGGTGAAACAGTAGTTGGTGAGGAAAGGAAGACACA
>NW_011888800.1:10239967-10242383 GCF_000151845.1 Pteropus vampyrus
CTCTCTCTCTCCAGGGTAAGGTCTCTGAGGAAGTGGGAAAGGTTGGGATAGAAGCTCAGGAGGAAAGATGGACAAGAGGAGAACATCTGACAGGGACAGAGATGTGATTAGGAGTGGACATGAAGAGGTAGAGATGGGTGGCAGGAAATGAAAGGAGTTCATTCCTCATGTCCCTATTTTTCTCTCTGTGCAGGAGGGGAGATGGTGAGATAGGGGACTTAGTAAGGGAGATAAAATTTAGAAATTGCTAATTGCGAGGACTGAGAATGGGACACATAGAAGGATTGCAAGGCACCATGGAAAGTGGAAGGCTTTTGATTTTATGCTTCCCCACCCAACAGAATTGTGTGTGTACGATTTTCTCTCTAATGGTCCTGATGTGGAATGGAAAGGTGGTCAGCAGTGCTGCGCCGAGCTGGGGATTCACTGAATATGTGTGACAGAATCTTTAAAGTCTAATCTTAAGTAAAACTCCCGAAGACGAGTTAAAAAAAGTTGCAAGCATGCTGCCAATACTTAGTACTAAAACTTTGTTGAAATAATAGAGTACTTCACTCTGTTGGAAATCCATAAAACTCAGCTACTAGGTCATTGCACTCTAAGACAGCCAGATGGTAGAATTCAACACAGATGGCTGGAAAAGCCAACAAATGAATGGGTGAAAGTGTGAGTAGTGGGGTGACTCTTAACTGGGCAGAAAGAATGAAATACAAACAATAAAAGGTGTGGAATGTGGCAATCTTATAATTACATATATATTAACTTTTTTTTTTTTTTGTAGAGGCACTGAGATATTTTTTTCCAAACCCTGAGTTTTCAGTTCTATTTAGGGAAGATCTGATGAGAGAAGTGACATAGTCAGGGAAATGATATAGACCAGGGGTCCCCAATCCCTGGGCCACAGACCTGTGCCAGTCCTTGGCCTGTTAGGAACTAGGCTGCACAGCAGGTGAGTGGCAGGTGAGCAAGTGAAGCTTCATTTGTATTTGCAGCTGCTCTCCAGCGCTAGCATTGTCTTCTCAGCTCCACCTCAGATCGTCTGGCATTAGATTCTCATAGGAGCACTGGGCCTTGGTGCCAAAAAGGTTGGGGACTGCTGATATAGACCCAAGGGGACAGCTGTTGAAGAAGAAATTCCTCCAACCTTTTGGGTGGGTTATGGGGTAGGAATTCATGAAGTAGTAAAACAAGCTGTGGACTCTTCCCGCCATTTTACTGAGGTATAATTGACAAATAAAATTGTAATTATTTGAAGTATACAATGTGATTATTTGATATACGTATATACATTGTGAAAAGATTCCCACCATCAAGTTAACACATCCATCATCTCACATTGTTATCTCTTTTTTTGTGTGTGTGAGAGTGTTTAAGATCTACTCAGCAAATTTCGAGTATTCAACAGGTGAACTATAGTTACCATGCTGTGCATTAGATCCTCAGAACTTATTGTTTTATAACTGAATGTTTGTTCCCTTTGACCAAACTCTCCCCATTACTCCCCTCAGCCTCTGGCAACCATTATTCTACTCTCTGTTTCTATGAGTTTGACTTTCTTTTTTGAGTCTATGTGTAAGTGATGTCATACAATGTTGTCTTTTTTTGACTTATTTCATTTAGCATTATCTCCTCCAGATTCATCTATATTGTCACAAATGGCAGGATTTCCTCCTTTTTTAAGGCCGAGTAATATTTCATTGTGTTTATATGCCATTTTAAAACTCTATTCATCTATCAATAAACACTTAGGTCATTCCATATCTTTGCTATTGTGAATAGTGCTTCAATGACATGAGAGTGTAGGTATCTCTTTGCGATAGTGAATTCATTTCCTTTGGATATACATCCAGAAGTGAGATTGCTAGATTATATGGTAGTTCTATTCTTAAATTTTTGAGGAACTTCTATACTGTATTCCATAGTGGCTGTACCAATTTACATTCCCACTAACAGTGTACAAGGGTTCTCTTTTCTCTACATCCTTGCCAGCATTTCTTTCTTTCTTTATTCTTTTTCTTTTTCTTTTTTTTTTAAATAATAGCTATCCTAAAAGGTGTGAGGTGACGCCTCGTTGTGGTTTTGATTGCATTGCAGAGGACTCAGGTTTTGATAGTTTAGTGTGGGTATAAGTTGCCATTGAATTACAGAACTGGAAGGGGTAAATGTGCATTTGCATGCCAATCAGAATTTGAGTCACAGTCCAAAGACAGCTACATTTGCATTTCGTTTCATAGTGGACTGACTGCTGGCCCCTTATGAAGCTTTCTGTTGACTATCGGTGGAATTTTCTGTGATCTTGCCTTACCCACCGAGGCCCATTGCTTTCCCATCCTTTAAGCTTAAGCCTATTATTCTGCTTTGCTTGAGGTGTACAAAAGTCTGCTCAAGCTGAATATAGGATCACCATATAGGTGTA
>NW_011888800.1:10245133-10254531 GCF_000151845.1 Pteropus vampyrus
CAGGCAAGCTTTCTTGTACCTTCTCTGAGCAGATGAGTGGAGCTCGTACCTAGTCCTACTTTACTGAGGGATAGCCAGCCCTTTAAGAGTCCTGGGTCTGTGGGCAGGTATTCAGTTCAATCATGACTACCTTGTGCATCCTGAGACTAATCTTGCTCCTTCGTTAAACCCCAGCCCTTGCTCATAAGCTTACCATTTATGTTCCTTCTTCATTTCTGACAGTTAGGGATTTTCTTTTCTTTTTGGGTCAGCTAGGCATTTATTTCTTTTAGTTTTTTACTTGGAATTTCTATGAACTTTTAGTGAGGCGATGTTCCATGTTCACTTACCAAACTATTCCTACATAGAGTTCTGTAACTTGCTTTTCTACACAATCATGTTTTAACATCGAAAGATGTCTACTCTATATTGTTAACTTCTTTAGTGACTGCATTGTAGAAAGAGTCTGAAATAAAGGTTATAAGGGCTGTCTTTAGAATCACATTTCCTGGTTTAACATTACTGTCTTCACTATTTACTAGTTCTGGACTTTGAGCAAGTTAATTGAACTTCATGTCTCTATTTCCTTATTTGGAAAGTTAAGTTAATAATATATCCACTTTTCAGTTTTCCTAGGGCTGCTGTAACATACCACAAAGCTGGTGGCCTAAAACAACAGAAACCTACTTTCTCGCAGTTCTGGAGACTGGAAGTCTGAAATCAAGGTGTGAGCAGGGCCATACTCCCTCTGTAGTCTCTAGAGGAGAATCTGTTGTTTTTCTCTTCCAGCTTATGGCGGTGACAGGTGTTTCTTGCCTGGCCGCTGCATTACTCCAATCCTTGCTTCCATCTTCATATTGCCTTCTCCTCTGTATCTTTCTGGAACTCCCTCTGCCTGTCTCATTGTGCATATCGATTCTCATGTAAATCATGACTGCCGCCCAGGCAAACCGCTCTTACCCTGTGGCTGTCGATGTGTGTCTCAAGCAGGCACTGGTCTTTGGCTCCCAATGACATTATTACACTTATTCATTTGTTCAGTCCCATGTAATACATTTTAAAAAGTTTCAGAATTGCTTTGCCAATACCTATACAAGAAACAAATGTATTAAGAGTTTAAGATTCATTTGCAGCTTTTGTCATCCCTCTGTTTTACCCGAGACTGGGAGTATTCAGTCAAATACTATGCTTACAAGTAAGTTGGATGAGTTCTTTTTTTTTTTTTCTCCACTGTGGTTATAGAAGTCACTTGAAATACTATCAGTTCATTTGTTTTAGTTTGCTTTTAGGTTTTAGGGTTTTTCTTTCTTTTTCCCATCATCGTCGGTTACATTTTATATTTTGAATATGCAGAATATTAATAGGCTTCTTCTGTAAGCCTAAACTATACCAAAAGGTATACTTAGAAAGATGTCACTCTCTCTTGTATCCCTTCTACCCTGTTCTCCTCCCTCACACCTTATAAGTAACCAGATTTGTTGTTTCTGTTTTATCTGTCTTGTATTTCTTCTTGTAAATATAAACATATATGTATGCTTTCTTATTTCCTTTTCTTTCTTACACAAAAGATGCTCTTTTGTACTTTGGGAAGCTTCTTTGTTAATGGTAGCGGCAAGAAAGAAAGAGTGAGATACCACTTTCACTATTTTCAGAGTTCTTTTTTTTATTTTCAGCTCTTTCTTTTTGCTTCTCCCAATTAATTTAAAAGCTGTAGACTGGTCTTCTGAGGAGGGTGTGAATTTTAATGTCCATATGAATCACCTGGGATCTTGTAAATTGCTGAGGTCTTGGGTGTGGCTGAGACTCTGTGCTTTTTTTAACAGACTTCTAGCTGATGCTGAGGCTGCTGGTTGGGATACCAGACAACTTCTGGGTGTGACGAGACTGCATCGTGGACAATCTCCCTTGGCTCTGAATGAACTTCAGACCACTGTTCCTGAAATGTCTTTTTAGAACCAATACACATACTTGTCTAAATCTGTCTCTTTAGTTCAGAAAAGGAGCTTGTCTCTATAAGATCGATGCTGCATTTTGCAGGTAGTGATGAGATGCTGGAGGAGATAAACATGAAATGCTATTTTATGTTTTCATGAAGTGTAAAATATCTTTCTCACTTATTTTCTCCTCCTGTTCCCTTCTGCCTTCCCTATCTAGTGGTCTCATTAAGTGCTGGTTTTCTGCAAAGAGATTCAAGTCATTTAATCAGGGATGTTAATTATTGAACAACACATCAACTTTACTCTAAAAGGAAAATGGTAGGCTGTGACCTTTGTCATTCTGTTCTATGACAAAGAGAATGATATTGAAACCTAGGATTTAGGGTAGGCTGTGTTCTTCAACTTTCAGTCTTTGGGAACAAAAATGGTAATGTTTTGAAACTTATATTCCCCAGATATTACACTTGTACCTCTCATACAGGCACTCAGTTCCTCCTCAGAGCCACTGCCTCTCCCAGTCATTTCTGGGAATCTTTGGAGCTCATCTCAGTTGTGCTCAGGTTCAAGTTTGTTTTTGCTCATCTCCAGTCCCTTGGGGGTTGACACCTGCATCCTTTCCATCACTTTCTTTTCTCCTGGACATCCTCACACTAACCTCACTTTCCTCCTTTACATAAAGAAAACAAAACCCCAAATTAAGCTATCTATAAATGAATATCTGGAGGAGGTCAACAGCTCACTAGTCCTGCAAAGAGTCAAACTCCAAATGCCAATTTGGGCTAATTCTACTCTAATTTGCTATTACGACATTGAAAAATTGAGCATTTAATTTATTCCTAGCTTTAAATTGGGGTAGAATTGTGTACAGAAATTACTGAGCGTGGTTGTTTCATTCCAGAATAGAGTGATACTGGTTGCTCTGGGCTTATGTCTTCTAATTAGTGAAACGACTTTGATACTTTCCACCTCCTCCGGCAAACAAAAAGGCCAATTTATAATAAGAGTCTGTGCCTTTTTATTCAGGAATGAAGCTTAAGAAGATAACCAAACTGAGCCTTCTCTCACTGCATGGGGCTCTTCAGTTCTTACTGGACAATAGTCATAATCTAAAATCTATTAAATGTAATTTCAACATCATTTAGCACAGCTGTCAATCTGCCAAAGCAGAGCCCATAAACTGAGCTTCCATGGAGACGAAATCATCTGCCTTCTAAATGTGTCATCTGCATCGTGGGCTAGAGGTCACTTGGAAGAGAGCACAGAGGAACTTTGCTTTATGTCTTTTTGTTCCTGGCTACTTACCTTCTCATAAAAATATATATTCAATTTATAGATACATTAGCATAAGCTTCTCCAGCAAGTGCAAATATTTACTTAGGAGAGGAAAACAAAATGTCTGACCAGAGCTTTCATTTTCTGTTACACTTTGATGTTACTTGTTCATTTGAAATCCAAGGAGAACAATAAACGGAATTCTTTATGTTAAAAATGAGACACAGAAAAGGTTGGATAAAAATTCAAGCTCAGTTTGTAAGTGAGTCAAAGAGAAAAATTCTGCCTTTCACTAAAATGTATGTGATCTATACATTGTTTTCTTAGCATTATCTTTAAGGAATTTTTTTTTTTTTTTGAGGAGTGCAGGGGGAAAGAGTTTTATGTATGTATGACTGAGTTGCTGATTGACAGAGTTCATGGATGGCTCTTTTGAAGTGAGAACAATCTAATTCTGGAGCCACAGAACCACCTACAGATGTCACACTAGATCTCAGCTGTCAATATGCCTCCTTATTTTATTGCCATTTTCTTTCGCTCTTGGCTTTCATCAGCTATTTGTTCTTCAAATAGTTGGACCAAACTGTAGCACATTGTGAACAAATTTTTTTTTTTTTTTCTGTAGGTACTATTAGGGATGGATGGTGCATGTCTGTTAAGTTCACTTTTAGGAAATTTCGTCATTTAAAAATATATCCAGTGAAACTTTTGTGCACCAGAGTTACTCATACCACATGAATCTTGAGGGGTAGGTCACTTAGAGGTTGTACCTTTGTCAATCAAAAAAACAATTCTCTTTAAAGGGAAGTGATGTGAGAGAGTGCCAGGATAAAAGCTACTTAGGACATCTGGTGTGATTAGATTTTGTGGCACTAGGTAAAACAACCCCATAAAACTGTTTGCATCCTTGCGATTCTAAGCCTCAGTGTGCATAATCACCTGTGTATAGAAGGTCTCAAATAGTTGCTGTGATAGTGAAGATATGGCCTGTGCTGAGGCTGTGGGCGCTACTGAAGTTCTGGCTTGCCTGGGCATGTCCAGTGCCCTGCTAGAATGGGCAGCAAGCTGCTGGCTTTTTTGAGTTTATTTGCATGAGGGTGACTATTTTTGGTTGAAGGAGGAAGGAGGCCATTTCTTGTGAGGTGTGGTGGTGGTGGTGGAGGGTCGGGAGAGAGAGAGGATCACTCCTTGGACTAGAGCTGAAGCCGAGGAAGCTGTGTCTTCAATGACTGAGTCCTGGGTCTCATGCAGTACTGTTTATACTCTCCTGGCTCAGAGTGTGACCTGGCGGGGAAAGAAGCATCTTCCCATTTCAGTATGAACCACAGCATGGCTCTGGCACAAGGAGAGTGAAAAGAAATCGTCATTTTGGCATCTGGAGGGTTTGGAGACTTTGGGAGCAAGGAAGGTGGTCTCATGGGCAGCAGAGGTGCAGGGATAGCTGCTGACAGAAGAACATTAAAAAGGAGGTCTAGAGCAGAAGAGGAAGAACATGGCAGATGCGACATGGTGAAAAATTGATTTCAAGTATATGTGAGGGGCTCTAGTCCTGGAGGAAGCCCCAGGACTAGAGCTAGCAGCTAGAGCTAGTTAGAAACTAGACGGTTAGAGCCATTGACATTTGGGTATTTATTGTGACTCTCTACCCACAGCCTGGGGAACATTGAGAAAATTCTAGCTATATCTCCTAATACTTTCTTTATGCTAACAATTTAACAATAATTAATGCTAGGATTAGTGAAACTTACTCTCTAAGGTGCATAAAAATTACAAAGGGGCCAATAAAAATGATCATAAGTTGTGTGCATATGACACTTCCTGTGCCCACCTCATATTCTCTTGATTCACCTTTCTACTCTAGTTGTTGCTGTGGCAACCAGCTGTGCTCAGATATAACCTGACCCCAACTCACCTCAACTACATTGTTTATCACTTGCTTTCTATCCTGGGGCATCTCTGCTATCATCACCAAGACACCTGCAGAATTTGCTGATTCTGACATAGCCACACACCTAAAAGTATGAGGAAGGTAATATCCCATAGGCAACCCTTGACCAATAGGTAATGGGAACATATGATGCTGGGAAAATTTCCCTAGATATACTGAAACTGACCTCCACAGGAGGAGTGGGAAGAGAAACAGAAGAAAGAGGCTGATAACTCCAGAATTAAATGAAGAGTTTATTAAGAGAATTTATGGCCAGAAGCAGAGTCCTGGGTGTGAGTAAGATAGTGGGTCTCCACACCCAAAAGGGGACGGGGTCTTGATGTATGTATAGCCTCCAGGAACACAAGTGGCTTATAGTCAGGTGGCAAGTGCTTGTTAAGAGCCATATGTTCTAAAGCAGTAAACAACTTAATTGGCTACTTATCTGTGTAAGAACATTCCTTTCAGGTGATATGGATGGGGTGAACTGGTGGTAACTGAGAGCAACTTGCTTCTTAAAATGACATCAGTCAAGTCAAGCACCAGAAACCATTTTGCCTAACAAGGAGTGAATCCTATTTTCTTTTGCTTGGGGTGATAATTCTGGAGAAATTTGTACATGGCTCTTCAGAGTATCCCCAGTGGACGATAACCCCAGTTGCCCAAGAGGGGACCAGCATGATAATACACCTGATTATGGCTTTTTCTCTTCCCAGCCCCTTCATCTCCACTTCTGTTCCCAGAAACCCTTCTCTCAGGGTTCTCTTTTTGGGGGAACCCAAGTTAAGACAGGGTATAAGTCAGCTCTGTGTGCATTGAAGATTCCCATGCTTTCTTACCAGTGACATAACTGGAAAAAAGTGAGTATGGTGTAGGGGAAAGGGAGCTGTCCAATTTCCAATTGGTAGCAAGAGTCTATCAATGTCAAAGTGAACATTTAACACTCTTCTACTATGATCCAGGTGCTGTTTTTATTTAGAGATCATGAAGACAGATCCCTGCCATTAGCAAGTTCACAGACCACGTGGGGGAGGCAAACACGTTCATATCTTACAAATAAAACGTGCTAAAGGAGTGTTAAAATGAGTTAGAGTAGAGAAAAGAACAGTTAATTTTGACTGGGAGCAGGAAGGGTTGGGGTCAGGGAAGCCTCTGCAGAAGAAGCTATTTGATGTGGACCTTGGATGATGAGAAGGCTATTGAAGATAGTGAATTGAAGTATTGGAACAGCTTAAAAAGAGTTGTGCTGAAATGGAATTGGGTACGCTGTACTGTCCTCCCTGCTTAAGGGGCAGAGGCCTGCAACCCTCCTTGGCCATAATTCCTCTCCCTTTTGTTCCCTTAAATAGTGTCTTGATTGTTCTCCCATAACCCGCCTTCTCCGAGGTATCATGCTTTACTTTTTCTCCTCAGATTCTTTATTGTCTTCTGTAGAAGAGCATCAGAGCTACAGTTTTTTTAGTTTTTAATTTTTTTTTTTTTACCTGGCCCATGCTTGCTATGGAGGCCTTACCTCTGGCTTCTGGACACTGGAAGGAGGCCTAATGGTTCTGAAGGGTCTCCCTCCTAACAAGGAGTGGGATCATCTTAGTCTAGATGAGGGTTTTCAGGTGTGATTGCATGAGCATGATGCACAAGATTATTGAATGTTACACTCAAGGACAGTCTCCTTTACCTTGAGGGTGAAGTGGTCACCTGTGCAGGCTCTCTTCTCTCCTGGTTTTATCTGCACTGCTAATCATGCAGTGTGGGTTCTTCTATCACTGAAGGGGTGTCGAACAGAGTTGTATTCATTTTTTCCTTTTTCTTTTCTTTTTTTTGAATGAAAACCAGTCATGCATTTATTTCTTCCAAATATAGAGACCTAGGAAGTATTGTAGAACTTGGCAGCAGGAAGGGCAGGCTTGGCGAGAAAGGCAGGTGATTGGAAGGGTGGGACCACATTGTTCTCTCTGAAAACCTGACTCAGCCATCCTTTACGTATCTGTAGATCTCATTCTCATCAGCGTCCAGATGACAAAATTTTGAGTTTTAATTTCCCAGCAAGGGAAACAGAATAGTCTAGGACATTTTGTCTCACCAGGTCAAAATAGGGATTGTTAATGCTTGGACCTATCTCTGCTCAGTTGACACGCCTATGAGAGAAAAGTCCAGATCATAGTGGACAGTTTAAGGTAGATGGGAAAGTGGGCGTGGTAGGCATCGGCATTGCTATCTCCAGTCCATCTCATCTCTGGCCACCAGACACACATTTCTTTTCCAAGATGTACAGAGTTGCCCTACTTAGCATGTTCTATCACATGCATGTCTGTGGACTCTCATTTCACTTTCAACATAGAAGCAACCCAAAGGCCTAATGTATCAGTCAGGGTTCCCATAAGCAATAGGTGGTCTTTTCAAAATAATATAGTTTGATGAGGCTCATTTATAAAGGGACTATTTATAAAAGTGTGAGTGAGGAGAACCACCAAAGATAGTGCAGTACCCCAGAGCTTGTGGCATTGGAGCTGTTATCACCTCTTGTTCCAAAGGGATGGGAAGACGGGGTGATTTTTGGAACCTGGAAGAAGAGAGAATCACATAGAGTCAACTGCTTAGAGAGGATCAATGACTTCTAATTGAGGGACGTGGCCTGAAGCAGCCCTGCAGGGAGAGATCGAGAGGAATAACAACCTCGCTCTCACTGTTTCCTCACTCATATCTCCTATCGGGGATCCCAACTGGCCAAACCAACCAGAGCCAGAGGACACATGGTCCTGTTTATATTATACACACAAGTTAGCCTCTAGGCAGGGAGCTGTTGGAAAAGAGTGGAGAGTGGTTGTGGAGGGGCAGTTGGCAGACGCACAGTGACTATATCGAGAGATGTCTCAGGGTCAGTGTAAGCGCGTTCATCAGGCTCTTCCCCTACAGTCTACCATTGCTGCTCATTCCCCGTGGTTCCATTGTGATCCTGCCTAGCTGTTATTATTCACCATTCTATCATCTGTGAGTTAAAATGAGTCATGATGAGCACTCATTGAAGATACTATTAATCAATCATAGCTCTCTTTTTCACTAAGCTTGGATTTAGAATCAACATACTTCTTAATACACTGATCCAGGCAGCCGCCCCCAATCAATCGGCATTGATTAGAGATGGAAAAAGTTTGTCATCCCTCACCTGTTCAATCTATCACCTGCCCACTTCATGCACAATAATATATGAAAAACATAATATGATAGAGACAATTAGAATGAAATAATAAATTTCATTTTTTTAAAAGGGAAATAAACAGGAATAAGGTACTTTTACTGTTCTTGCATACTCTAGAAAGAAAAGAAATCCGACATAGGTGGTGGCCACAACCCTTGCTTCTAGACTTAGTCATACAGCCACATCTGGCATTCAAGGCTTCCTCCATTGGTTCTATTGCTGAACTATTATTGTTACTTAACATCTACAGTATTTGTTACTTAACATCTACAGTATCCTAGACACCATGTTAAGTACTTTATACAATGATCACTTTTAATGCTTATGGCAGTTCTCATAGGAAGTTACTTATTTTCTTCATTTTACAGATAATGAAGCTGAGGCTTAGTTAGATTAAGTAACTTGCTCAAAATGATGAGTAAGTGGTAGAGATGACATTCAAACTCAAATCTGTTTGATGCCAAAGCCCATACACTTGACCTTTAGGCAATATGACTTATCCTTCAGTGGTTCCCTTATTTTTGGTAAGCAATTTTGCTGGCTGGGGTACCAGTGAGGTCTCCCCTTCCGGTCTCTCCCTTTCTATCCCACAACCTAATTAAAGCAGTTGACTTCTGCCTGGTTCTCTAGTTAGAACAAACACTACGTGGTTATATTTATCACCCTCGTGTCTTAGATGTATGTGTGAAGGGCCTGGGGACTCAGGGACTATATCACACTCCCACCAGATCTGGTTTCCACTCAGAAACTGGAGGAAATCTCTACAGTGGGCAGCCCAGGAACAGGCTATTATCATCTCATCCAGGAAGGAGGCTGGCCACAATATAGGTAAAGTATTATGTACGGAAAGCCAAGATTTTCTCTGGTTAGGCTTTGTTCAACAGATATCCAGTGAATTCTATGTCTCAAGCATCGTACTGGGTGCTGGGAGAATTAAGGTGAATAAGACATCCCTGCTACCTTCAAAGTGCTTGCAGACATCAGAATAGTCCAGATTCCCATAGTTCACACTTTCAGTTTTATTTGTCATCCTGGGGCAAGGTAAAGTTCGTTTAGGAACCCCAACATGCATTCATCAACCTTGGAC
>NW_011888800.1:10256051-10258660 GCF_000151845.1 Pteropus vampyrus
GCACAGTGACTATATCGAGAGATGTCTCAGGGTCAGTGTAAGCGCGTTCATCAGGCTCTTCCCCTACAGTCTACCATTGCTGCTCATTCCCCGTGGTTCCATTGTGATCCTGCCTAGCTGTTATTATTCACCATTCTATCATCTGTGAGTTAAAATGAGTCATGATGAGCACTCATTGAAGATACTATTAATCAATCATAGCTCTCTTTTTCACTAAGCTTGGATTTAGAATCAACATACTTCTTAATACACTGATCCAGGCAGCCGCCCCCAATCAATCGGCATTGATTAGAGATGGAAAAAGTTTGTCATCCCTCACCTGTTCAATCTATCACCTGCCCACTTCATGCACAATAATATATGAAAAACATAATATGATAGAGACAATTAGAATGAAATAATAAATTTCATTTTTTTAAAAGGGAAATAAACAGGAATAAGGTACTTTTACTGTTCTTGCATACTCTAGAAAGAAAAGAAATCCGACATAGGTGGTGGCCACAACCCTTGCTTCTAGACTTAGTCATACAGCCACATCTGGCATTCAAGGCTTCCTCCATTGGTTCTATTGCTGAACTATTATTGTTACTTAACATCTACAGTATTTGTTACTTAACATCTACAGTATCCTAGACACCATGTTAAGTACTTTATACAATGATCACTTTTAATGCTTATGGCAGTTCTCATAGGAAGTTACTTATTTTCTTCATTTTACAGATAATGAAGCTGAGGCTTAGTTAGATTAAGTAACTTGCTCAAAATGATGAGTAAGTGGTAGAGATGACATTCAAACTCAAATCTGTTTGATGCCAAAGCCCATACACTTGACCTTTAGGCAATATGACTTATCCTTCAGTGGTTCCCTTATTTTTGGTAAGCAATTTTGCTGGCTGGGGTACCAGTGAGGTCTCCCCTTCCGGTCTCTCCCTTTCTATCCCACAACCTAATTAAAGCAGTTGACTTCTGCCTGGTTCTCTAGTTAGAACAAACACTACGTGGTTATATTTATCACCCTCGTGTCTTAGATGTATGTGTGAAGGGCCTGGGGACTCAGGGACTATATCACACTCCCACCAGATCTGGTTTCCACTCAGAAACTGGAGGAAATCTCTACAGTGGGCAGCCCAGGAACAGGCTATTATCATCTCATCCAGGAAGGAGGCTGGCCACAATATAGGTAAAGTATTATGTACGGAAAGCCAAGATTTTCTCTGGTTAGGCTTTGTTCAACAGATATCCAGTGAATTCTATGTCTCAAGCATCGTACTGGGTGCTGGGAGAATTAAGGTGAATAAGACATCCCTGCTACCTTCAAAGTGCTTGCAGACATCAGAATAGTCCAGATTCCCATAGTTCACACTTTCAGTTTTATTTGTCATCCTGGGGCAAGGTAAAGTTCGTTTAGGAACCCCAACATGCATTCATCAACCTTGGACTGAAGTGACTGGTTTCTGCCTTGTCCTTCTTACCAGCAGCTTTTGACTGGAATCTCTTTTGAGGAAGCTGCTCCAGCCATTTCTGTTATCAAAGGGCTTGGTGGGTCCTGCTAATATTGACTGTATGCCTCTCGGTTGCTACTTTCCTAGTGTGGGTGAATCTTCAACGTCTCTCGCAGACACTGAATATACTGAACAGTATACCGACCGAGGAGTCAGTGTGCTGAATTTGGACCTCAGTTCTGTTGTTTACTATCTGTGGTATTCTGGGCAAGTCGCTTTTCCTCTCTGGGCTTTACTCTTTTAGGTGACAGTAGCTTCTATGACCTATGTGTTTGCAGTTGTCATAGACATTCATAAATTTTTCTGGAGCCAGGCCTTGTTAGGTGTTTTAGTAACATCTGTTTTCTTTGACAGGGGGAGTCTTTTTTTTTTTTTTTGTAGTTGCTCTGGATATTTACAGCTTTCTTGCCTCCAGGTGGGCCAGCCAATGTGAGTTTATTTAGCCACTTGCTATTCTAAGTGTGGTCTGTGGACCAGTAGCATTGACATCACCTGGGAGCTTATTGACAGTGCAGAATCTCAGACACTAGCCAGACATGCTGAATCAGAATCTTGATTTTTAAAAGACCCCCAGGTGATTGGTCCTTACCATAACGCCTGAGAAGCATGAAGCCCGGTGCACGTGAGAATCGTGTTGATTCCTAGAGCAATCACTCACTGATTTAATTACTTAAATCAGAATCATTGTGGTTGAGTTCTGGCACTCAGGTGCTTAGGTGAGGTTTAGCATGCAGCTAGAATTGAGAATCTCTGAATAGCCTCACACAGAGTGGAACCCCTCTTTGTAGAGTGGGAGACAGAAGATGGACCTCCAGTTCAGTCAGGGGAGGGAGGATCAGGACAAAGAAAACCTTCTGGAAGTAATGTTTGAACCGCTTGGAGAATGCGTAAGTTCAGCTGGGCAGAGAGGAGCCGAAGGGCATGGCTAGTGCACTGACCACGGGGGAGGGACATGCAAGTCGGAGTGGTGGGAGTGTGGGCTGGGGATGCTGCAGGAGATGAGGTAGGGGCCACCTACTCCATGCTTGAGAATTGTACTTTGCCCTCAGAGACAGGGGGGTAGAGCGGGATGATGGCTGAAAAGATTGTTTTAAGCAGAGAATGATG
>NW_011888800.1:10258710-10262814 GCF_000151845.1 Pteropus vampyrus
GGCCAAAGGGTAAAGAGCTCTGAAGGATGGTCCCCAGGAGTCAAGAAATTTATGGAATGAAAATATCTCCTGAACTTGACAGTCGTACCATTCTCCAGACAAGGAGAGTTAACGATTGTCGGTGATAATAGAGTGGCTTCATTAGTGTGCCAGATGGAGTCTCACTTGATTCTTAATGGCTTGCGTTCAAGCAAATAGTTTTTCGTTTCAACAAATAATTTTTGAATGTCTGGTCTACGCTACGTTCCAGGGTGCTAAATAAGTGTAGGACTCTATTCTCTAGGAATTCACTGTGTCTCAGTAAGTTTTTCCAGAGCAGGGCCTAAGCCCTCTGTCTCCTGGACCATCCTCAAAATGGCTGAAGACAGGTGCACAGATGCAGCTACTTACTTGCTGAGAACTGTGCCAGCCACTTGGGATACACTTACACATGTTTATCGTGTGAATTGATTCTCTGCCCTCCTGGAGTTCTCTGGCCAGTGAAATAAATGGATAAAAAGTTAAACTATATTACTAAACTTTAAATACTTTAGCAGAAGTTTCAAGAAGATGTCTTAGGGAGTTCATTGAGCTTCTAATATATGCCTGAGTAAACTAATAGTGTTACTTATTTATTGTGCATCTGCTTGGAAAATTAGCTCCGGCCTGTGAACATAAGCTATAGGGTTGCAGGGTATAACCGCATGAGTGTAGGCTGTCCACATGGCTGTTGTCTAGTTAGAGTTTGGGAATACATTTCCTTTGAGCAATTTCACAGACATTTGACAGGGTGAGATGGAGGGAGAGAGGTTATCAGGAACAGGTGGCTAAAGTTTCATTGTCTCATCACTACATTTCAAGGTAAACTGCTTCTTTGGGAAATAGACCCTCCTTTACTCAAAATGAGCTTAGAGGTGATAGACTTTACTGGGATCTAACTAGTTGGCAAAGCATATAGGCTTCAAGTTTTAGGAAGCATGTATTGGGATGAAGATGGCAGAAGAGGTGCCAGCTCTCATTGAATAACTGGCTGTTTGCAATGAGTTTAGAGAAATGTTTTTCTCTTTCAGGGTGTCTAGGGGAGTATCCTACTGTGTGAAAGTCCCTCTAAATATTTCAGACCAAACAGCTTTTGAAAGGCCTGGGTAGCCACACTTGTATTTGGGGGAGTTTGGAGGTTGTTTCTAGGTTCTTTTTGCTGGGATGGGATGCCCCGCTGGGAAGTCCATTATCATCTTCTCTGCCACATACAAAAGCACCAAGCCTGAGGGTTGAAATAGAAGCATGCGAGCATGCATCGCTCCCTGTTTCCTTGAAGGGGAGGATGAGGTTCAATGTTATGTCAAAGCAATCTGATGTAATACATACCATGTTTACAAAATTCCTTTCTATATATCTAGAGATGGGAACATGACACTTTCTCTACTCAAAGACAAAACAACAACAACAACAAAACAGGCTGGTCATGGAGATCACAAAAAAAAACTAGTATGTCTAGTCCAATTAATGTATACGACATTTTGGAAACCTAAGAGAGCAGTTGATTCTTCTGTGGTCTTTGGGGAAGAAGAAGTCAGAGAAAGTCAGAGAGGAGGTGGCACTAGTGCTGATCTCGAAGGATGGATAAGCTGAGACTCCCAGCAAATGACAGCCTGGGAAGAAGGGCAATAATGGGCTGGAAATTGGTGATGCCCAAATAGAACCCTAGGGGGCAGCTTTGTTTAGGGGGTTTAGTTTTAAGAAAAACACTCAGTGTTCAGAGGTATGAACTTGGACTGTTGGACTAGAAGATATTTCATTGCTGTCATGCATCCAGCCTCTCAGTGAACAAGTGAAGGAACTACTTGAGGATCTGAGAGATGGTGGCTACAAACTCACCATGAGGTCTTGGGCCTCTGCTGGGATTTTAAGCATTTCTTAACTTCCAGTGCTTTCCCCAATGTAGTCATTGCTTTTAGCCTCTTTCTTACATCTTCAGCCCTTATGCGAATTCACACATGAAGAAAGCAAAGATTTAAAATAAATCCCAGACAGCAATACTGTTGGCAAAATAGGACTGGGCAAACCTACTCTGTTAGGCAATAGACACTGCACACAGACTTCAAGGCTGGTTTCAGCTCTACTGTGGTTACTTTAGGGAGGATTCTGCTCAATGTAATCCAGTTCAAGACATGTTTATTGAATCCACATGATGGGCAAGTCCCAGAGGAAATTAGATTCTCCATTTCAGGACCAGCATAGAAGTTGCTGTGACATCCTGTCTGTGTTGGGGTAGCCTTGACCATTCTGAGTGTGCTTTGTACTACTATTTTACCCAGAATGATGCTCGTCACATAGGCTTTGTTTGTACAGTCATATGATCTACAAATCTTTGAATTTTTGTGAAGCTAATGTGGGTTAAACAATGACAGACGTTTCCGAGTCTTGGGCTGATCTCTGAGGGGATTTTTTCTACTCTGGGTGCTATGCCAGATGTTGTGAGTGGCACAGAGCATTTCAGGCAGAGCTGGTAGTGAGTCTTTTTTGTACCTCAGGGTCACTGTCAAGCAGTGGCCCCTGGGTTTTCATCAAGGGTAGCTCATGTTGCCCATGCCACCATTGCTGAACATGTAGGAATCAGTAGCATTTGGTTCGTTAAAAGTCTGCATTATTTTCTCTTTGTTTCCAACATGTTTATTTACCACTGTGGGAACTCAGCTATCTGTTCTCTCCACTGATCCTTGGTGCTGCTCTGGTTTTCTTGAGGATGTGGCTTTGAATGATAATAGTGTAGTGTTGAAGCCAGAAACCATCAGGGACATACCTGGAGTAAAAACAAAAAGTTAGGTTTATCGAGCTTACTGCAGCAAGGAGAATGCTCTGGAGAGGAACTGTGGAAGGGCCCTCTCTGGATTCAGGCTTATGTTGGATAATTCCAAGCAGGGATTAGGAGAGAGGGCCAGTTCTGGATTAGAGGATGTAAAGAAGCGGGGGCAATTCAGTGACTGGGTATCTTAATACATTTTCTCAAAGAGGCTGGTGGATTCAAGCGGGGCTAGGAGTTATCGGAAGAGAAACAACAGTCTCTCATGTTAGAATTGGGGTTGATACATTTTTGTTGAGGTTGCAGAGTGACCTTGTCTCTGTCTGGTTCCAAACACAGCAGCAGTGCAGCCTTGTCTGTGCACCGTTCATATTCATTGTTTATGTTCAGTTGGGAATAGCACTGTCCGGCTGCTTGCAGAGCCATTTTTCAAGGTCTCAGTAGCTTCCTCATTTGTAAAATGGTATCAGTCTTTTTCAGACTAGACTCTCCAAAGGTCTATGGTTCTGTAGAGGAGCCTTGGGGGCCACCAATGGTGCCTTGGGGAGGCAGAGTAGGCAGGGCTTCTGGTGCCTTGACTTCTCGTCAACAGAGCAGCTATGCTGTTCCAGTTTTATATTTTGGGGTTACATGTTAAACCACGTTTTAAATAAAGATTCCTTTGCTGAAGAAGAGCTTGAAAACTGGTGGACTGGATAAGCTCTAAGGTCTCTCTATTAATTCATGGCACAGAAAAGAAAAAACCAATTTGTCCCCAATTCAGAGCTAATTGGATTTAGTAGCCTTGGTTTAAACCTCAGTTCTGCCTCCAATTTCAGAAGTTAGCTTTATTTTTTCCCCCCTACTATTTCAGGATTTTAGCATGCCATGTTTAAGGGCTGGTGGGATGGACATACTAGAATTTATTTGAATGAGAATCCCAGAAACCTCTTGAAAAAGTTTGCATTAAAAAAAGAAAAAAGATGCATATAAGTTTGGCTCAGCAGTATGGGAGGAAAAGAACAAGAGAAAATTACTAAT
Source organism: Pteropus vampyrus (assembly GCF_000151845.1). Classification (NCBI taxonomy): domain Eukaryota; kingdom Metazoa; phylum Chordata; class Mammalia; order Chiroptera; family Pteropodidae; genus Pteropus; species Pteropus vampyrus. The sequence continues at coordinate 10,262,513 of NW_011888800.1, forward strand.
GGAACCCATTTTTACCATCCAGTAGGTGAGCTATGAGGAATAATGGCCTTCATATTATTCCATGATTGATCAACTGTGTAATAGGAGAAATTTGGCATGGATTAAACTAGGTTCTTATTTATTTTACAATTCTTTTGGGTATAACTATGATTCCATTAATTTTATGAGATACATTCCTGGATATTTATGTTATTTTCCAGTTATTTATTAGATGTTTATTTTCCACTTTATCTCTACTGTGGCAATGTTGCTGTTGGAATTTTCCCTATATCCTTTAGGTACCATCTTAGCATATTTTGACT
>NW_011888800.1:10263557-10265796 GCF_000151845.1 Pteropus vampyrus
AAGTTTTATTAGAACACTGCCATACTCATTCATTTCCATATTGTCTGTTGCTGTTTTGTGTTACAGTGACAGAGCTGAGTAGCTGGAAAAGAAACTTTATAACCAGCAAAAGCTAACGTATTTACTGTCTGGCTCTTTACAGAAAAGGTTAACCGACCTGTGGTCTATATGATAGTGTTACACAAGAAAAAGGTTAAGAATTGCTCTTAGTAAATAATCTCATTGACTTGTGACTGCTTGCTGATGAATACTTATTTATCTTAATGTTCTTTTTTTTTTTTTTTTTGGCAGTGGGCCATTTTTTTGGACTCAGCATGCTTTGTCTTATAGATAGGGCCAGAGAGGGCTTTAAATTTCTTTCTCTCCACTTAGTTTTTGTTTAGAAGTATGTTCTCCAATTATCGCTTTGATCTTTATTGTTTTTAAGAAAAAAAGTCATATTCTGTATATTAGTTATTAATCTTTCTCCATGTTTCTGTTTGTGGATGTTTTACATATAGCCAGGTTTATGTAGGTTAATCTAGCTCATGAGTACTGGAGAAGTGAGTGTACTTAGGCTTATAGGTATTGGTGTCAAAGTAAGGAATGCCTACAAGAAAGATTAAACACAAGAAATCAGAGATCTAAGGGGGGTTATGGTGATAATTTGTCAGCAAGTGCAGACCCACAAAATGCTATTTGAAACTGCAGGGAACTGTTGGGGTTACAGTTTATATTGCAGTAGGGATAGCATCTGGAGTAACTGGGAGGAAAATGCCTATTTCTTTCTACTTCCCAGGTCACTGAAGGATGGAATAAAGTCATCTTTGGTTCAGGGTTGATGTAGAGAAGAGAATCAAAGTTCTCAAGGAGCAAGGGTAATGTGAGAGAGCTGTTTGTTATGAGCCAGGAGTTCACAAGAAGATAACTAAATTTCCAGATGAGAATCCTTCCCCAGGAATAAAGAATTCTAAATTTAGGGGCGTATTTTTCATTTTCAGTCTCATTCCATCTGTCTTTCCTAATCATGCTTGCTACTTACTGTGGAATATGGGTTGTTATGGTGATATGAGGACAGAAACCATCTGCCTCCCCTAGGAAACTTTATGGACCCCATAATGCTGGCAAAAAGAGGGGAGGAGACGTGACATCTGAAGACCAACTCCAAAATGTAAATGAACCAGATTTTGTAAGTTACATTCTACTCTACATGGCATGATCTTTCACAGTATTCACCTAGTTCTACCATCTCATGTCACCTTTAAAAACCTCTAAAAACTCCAGTGAGTAAGTGATTTCTATAAGCCTGTTGATACAGATACCAGTTGTTTGAGTACCACCTTCTGAAGCCTTCCCCAACTTGGCAATTTTGAATATCTGGTTGAACAAGTGAATACAGTATCCTATATCCAGAAATCTAGAAAGTTGTGAGAATCTTTGCCACATTTTCTTCTAGTGATATGTGCTAATCGCAGGCATGAAGATATTGTGACCTGTCGTATATGTTTAGTTAGTTTCCTCGTCTCATCTTTAACATGGACTTCTTGTTAACTGGAAAAAAACTACAGAAATGAAATCATAGAGTAGAATAAACTACACAATATTTTGTCAATAGGGAAAGGCTTTCTAAACACAAATATAAAGGGAGAAACCATAAAAATCTAACTTGTTCTAGGATAGGGTTTCTCAACTTAGTCACTATTCACAGTTGGGGCTAGGCAATTCTTTATTGTGGGAGGCTGAGCATATTAGGTACGATATTTAGAAACTGGTCTCTACGCGTTAGATGCTAGTAGTATTCCTTCAGTCTTGACAGCCAAATGAAACAAATGTTCCCAGATGTTGCTAAATGTTTCTTAGAGGGAAAAATCACCAGTGGTTGGGTACTACTGTTCTAGAATGATTGTTTTGGATGCCAGGGGGAAAAAGCCCTCCCAAAGTCAAATCATGGGGGTTTATATGCCAACATGAGGCCTTGTCTTGGGGATGTGAAATTTTGAGGGATCCCAGCAGATAAAGGGACTGGCTTTAGCCTCTCTATCTCTGTGGTAGGGTTTGAGGGGTTTTTCTTTCAGGGCAGCACTGTGTCTATTCTCACACTCACCTGTCTTTTTGTCCTTTCTCTATTCATTGGCTTCCTCTCTTTGTTTCATTTCTGATCCTGTTTCCCTTCTGCCTGCATATTCTTTTAGCTTGCCAATTCTTTCTATGGAATCTATTCCTTTCAGATCCTGCCCTGCTGTTATCTGCGAGAGAGAGA
>NW_011888800.1:10267291-10272214 GCF_000151845.1 Pteropus vampyrus
TTCCCCCTCCTTCTCCCTCTCTTCTCTCTCTCCCTCCCTCTGAGTGTGTGTGTATGTGTGTATAATTCATTTAAAAATATCAATCATGCCTTTATAAATATCCTAGTAGAATGAATGAAAAAGTGCTGTATCATTGTTATTATAAGTGGTGGCCACATTTTGATGCAGTGTTTTACTAGAGATTTCTGCTAGGTGATCCCTGCCTGTTTACTTGCTGTTCTGTGTTTCTGCTCTTTGTAGGTAGACTCAGTCCAGTGAGTAGGTAGATGCAGTGAGAGAAGTGACATATGTTCTGTTCAGCGGAGTGTAGCCATCAGAGAAATGATACATGAGAAAGAAGGGAGTCCGCTGTTCCACAAGTCTTCACTGATACCGAGTTCGGTGGATTTTTTTTTTTTTTTTACACCAATTTCACTTTAGGTCTCTCCCAGACCCAGACCACAGAGCCCAGAGAGTCGCTGGATTAGACACAACTCTTCACCACCAAGCAGCTCATAGAACATCATATAATACAAGTTTCATTTATTAGTTCAGGAACCCTCAAAATAATAATTTTACTTTCAAGTACCCTACTTTGGACTTGTTCATACATATAATAGAAGGCTGAAAAAAGCTATTTTTCATATTCTCCTCCCAGGTAAAGTGAAATTGTTTTCTCAAGTGTGTCTAAATAACCATGGAGACAAAACTCAGTTATCGCCACAACAATCTTCTCCTGGACACTGCCCTTTATATAGCGGCTATTTGAACTTCAAGCCTATGAGACCCACATAACAAAAACCAGTGATGTTTCTTTTAATATCCATGGTAGGATTTGGGCATTATTTTTCAATTATGGTTGGGGGAAAAAAGAAAATTACGAGACCAGAAAGATGAAACAGATTCCCTATAAGATACTTTTATTTATTTATTCAGGCTTTTCTCATCTCCTTTCTCAGTCTAGATCTCCCTCCTTCCCACTACTTCAGCTGAGAAAGTAATTATAGACAACACCAAAGACCTTGTAAACACTTCCAAAGCCAATTCCTGTTATAGATGAGCTTTTAGGAGTTAAGAGCTTTGCAACAGTTTAAAAATATCTCTGAACCTGGCTGGGATGTCAGGACTAAGGATTTGATCCATAAAATTTCCTAAACAACTCCATAGAAATTGTAACCATATGTTTACAACTTTAAAATGCATATCTGAATTGAGATAAACCTGGCAACTGACGCATACGCTGTGGATGCAAATAAAGCATTTTCTCACGAATACAATTTACTTAAATGAGGAAGCAAGTTTGATATGGTGAGGTCTCAATGTTTCATTTTAGCAAATTGCCTTGAAGTGATGCTATGATTTTGAAATTTGCTTGGGTCTCATTTTGCACCAGGTTTTCACAGGTGGGCTGTCTCAATGACTGTCACTACTAGGACTTTCCTTCTTTAGACTTGATTGTATTGATTCTTCTGATTACAAGGAGATGAATATTTTAGGATACCCAGAGTCAGAGAGTAGCCAAAGGGTTTTATTCATCTTTCGTTTCCTATCAAATAACACCTCCCATTATCTTTAGATATTATCTGCTCTGCCAGATAATGCCTTGTACAACTACTTCCTCTGAACTAAGAACATAGTTTAAGCACTTCTGAGATTTCAATCTGGCTTATATGTTTGTGTTCATACTAGGGGCTTTGTCTGGCTTATATATTTGTGTTCATACTAGGGGCAGCCCATTGTGGCACTGTAGAAGCTATTCCAGCAAGAGATGGAAGAACATACTATCTCAGTTTGTTAGCCTTCCTTAGGCCTGACATATATCCAATCAATTTTCCTTTGCCTTATTTAGAATGCCAAGGAATAAGTTTTCTGTCTATTTTTGTAAACATTTCTACCTATCCATGTAAATGTCAAGTGAGCAGCATTTCTAGTTCAAATACATCCACTCTGCAGGTTTTAATATTTTCTCGGAGTAGATATGTGTTTTGTATATTATTGCATATTTTACATCTCTACAGATTTTGAAGATGTACAGTAACCTTGTCAGTGCCATTTTAGGGATGGGGTCCCACATGCTTCTCTGAGAAGGAAACATCATTACAAGTTGGGGCCAAGGATCAGAAACCCCATTTAGGAAAGTGTTTTAAGGCTCTCTTTGTACACAGATTAACTCTTTGAAATTCCATCCAGTAATGATAGGAAGCAAGGAGGACTTCAGAGCTGGATTGAACTGAGTACACAGCAGGTGGTCCTGGTCTGATTTATAGGGATCTCTTTGCTGGGTATAGCACAGTGCTGTTTTAGAATAAGTACATTGGTAGAAAATTTGAGGTATGATAAGGCCAGCAGATCAGGAGATGATTGACACTGGAAAGATAGTTTAATACTCATAGCTCCCAAGAGGAGCGCACATTCTATGCCATAGGAGGCCATACAAGGAAGCACAGTGGTTGGTCGGGGGCAGAGGAAGAGGGGGAAACTGGGCAAAAGCCTTTACTGCAGTTTTCTCAGAAGGAATGGGTGAGGCAAGGTAAGCAGGCTTAGCATTATAGTTTGAATAATTTCATAGGTTATGGGGTATAAGGGTTGTCCCTAGGTTATCTGATATTTGGCTGTAGGGTAATTAAGGCAGGTAGGTCATGGCCTGGAGTGTGAGAGCCTGATAGAGGAGGTGGTTGGGTTGTATCTGAGAAATATGCTCCTGGGAGGAGGACTTCTCCTGAGGAAAGAGGTGTCAGGTGAAAAGGGAGGCAGGAAGCCAAGGCAAAGTGACTCATACATATTGTGTTCAGGACAACGTGTGTCTAACATATGCATGTAGGGCAGATGTTAGAGCATCAAGTTTACAGAAGCTAGAAACATGATTAATACAAATAGTTCTAAAGCACAAATTTCGGAATCAAACTACCTGAGTATAAATCTTGGCTCTCCACTATGTATTAACCTTGTGACATTTTGTAACTTATTTAATCTTTATAATAACCGAAGGGTGCAGGTACTATTATCAGCCCCATTTTACACATAGAATAACAGGCTCAGGGAGGGTAATATATGAAAATGCTTAGAACAGTGCATGGTACCTATTAAGTGTCAAATAAATATTTACTACTCTTATTATTATTATCAGTATTTCCCTGGGAACCCAGGCCAGTTATGGTTAACCTGCTACACACATCTGATGGACAAAGTTGGTGCTACTGCAATCTGGAGTCTTGAGATCATTGAATCAAGTCAATATTATTTTTTTCAGGAAATGTCTATACAACAAAGAACCACCAAACCTTTCTCTGGAGCAAATAAATGATATGGTGAGTGGAACTATCTAGAACTACTCACCTACAAAAGATGGCTGGTTTACTGGCCTCAGCTTCCTCGGGCCATGATAATTAACTGGGTAAAGGTCTTCTGAGAGGCTTTTCTCTGTGGCCTCGGCCTGGGAACTGAATGTACTTCCCTTTAACTTGTCCACCGTCGAAAAGCAAGTCTTAAGAAAACAACACTATAGTCTTAAGTCAGGCGTCCAGAGTACATCAAAACCCTCTAAACTGTGGTCATGAGATATAATGAATGGAACAGGTGGACATCCATAGTGATGTTGTAAGAGGACAAGCTGTGCACTGAGACACATATGCATCAATTTGGTACAGGATCTAAATGTAGAATTTAGGATACAAATCTTAATCCTGAATGCTGAACCTGGCCTATCCTTGGCCTTTGTCCTTGTTTGCTCCTCCCTAGAAGCATTTCCACTCAAGTTCCAAGATCTGAAATGCTTCTTGTTTCAACTGAGATTCACACAGAGAATCTTTGGTTACTCAGGAAACAGAGCCTTTCTGAACAATAATTTTTAATAACTTAAAAACATTTTTCCTTTTCCAACCAGCCTCCTGGTTATTTTTATTTTTATTTTCTTTTAGTATGAAGGATACTTTTATGTTTCCTGGGCAGCATATTGCTTGCCCATCTAACAGAACATGTATATTGCAGTCTGACTGCATGGTGCATGAGATCACACTTCAATATTGTTCAGTTGTATTGTTGGGTTTGATGGAAAGAAGAAATGGGTGTGAGGATGGCATTTTCAGCAAGAACAGCTGAAGCCATTTGGAAAACTTACATTCCTGTGTTCAAACACTACAGCCTAAACCCTGCTCTGCACCAGTGCACATTTGCCAGTGTGAGCAGCCCTGTGGGGACTCTGTTCTTGGATAATAATGTTTCACTGATCTGATTGCATGGGATTCTCCACAATGAATAATCAGGACAATAGATATTATTTCCAGCAACTACCGATATAGTAATCACTCTTCCCGATGAAAGTACCAGATTATTCTGCAAAATAGTGAGCTGGGCTCTGTGGAAACAGAACAAACATTTATTTTGAAGAAGTGTAAGTTTAGAGCAGTCAGTAATACCCCAGTTTCATTTCTTCCACAGTAGTGTTTTAAATATGGGTCCCCTCCTCCCAACTCCTAGTTCCTGGGGAGGAGTGGAGTTTTTCAACCTAGTTCTTTGAAAGGCATAACAAGAAGCAGCAAACCCAAAACAAACCCAACAATCTCTCTTTAAGGAGAGCAGAATCTGATCTTTGTATATAGTGTATGAATTTGTTCTTTGGAAGCCATTAGTTCTGGGACTTAATGTGTAAATATTCCTTATGACATAGAAAAGATGCCTTCTTGTCTTGCTAAAATAGAAACATTTGAAACCCCTTGGCTGAAACTTCAGACCAAATCTCAAAATTTTAAGATTCATTAGCCTAGGTTTAAGTTCAAGTTCTACTCTAGCTAGGCTGGATGGACTTTAGTAAATCATTGACTTACTCTGGAGGTCCATTTCCTTTATCAGCATCAGTTTAACTTAAAAACTTTAAAAAAGTCATCATGTTTATTGTAGAAAAATCAGAAATGTCAAGGAACAAAAACAAGGAACTAGAAAGTAATT
>NW_011888800.1:10273869-10276354 GCF_000151845.1 Pteropus vampyrus
GATGATGTGTGGTCATTGAACACAATCCAAAATTGGCAACCAACCTGTATTTTCCTCTATATTCAGAAGAAAATAGTTCACTACCCTTTTTATTCAAATTCCCTAAATCATATACTCTATAAATTTACTAAGGAGCCAGGCTACTTTCTGTAGCCTGCAATTCAATATCTGAAATTGGGGTTGAAATGGAAAATTACAGCAATTGCTCCAAAAGTTTTAGGTTACTATTATTATCCCTGTAAACTGTCCTCAGACAGTTCAGCCAACACTGAGTCTCATCTCCATCTTTATTTGAACTCATAAAATGTGACATTATAAATTCAGAAATTAAACAGCTTTGCTAATACAGAACTGCTTCTGGAGGTGGTGCATGAATGCTAATTATCATCTTTAAAATAATCCCCCAGACACCAAACATTTTCTGAAATAGCTCTGTTATAATAAACACATCTGCAAATCATCCTTTTATGGGCATGATTCATGTGTGCACACATTTACCACAGTGTGATAAGATGTAGGGAGTAAGAACGATCATTTCCACCCTTCTCTGAACCTTCCTGGCCACCAGAGAGAACTCAGAGAATTCAGGTGAATGTAGAGTGCCTGTATCTATGGTATTTTATTATAGATAAGAGTGGATTCATAACTTAGTAACTTTATTTCTCTAAGGCATAACAAGGTCCTAACCTGAACAAAAATTTTGATGTATACGCTGGGCTTGTCTTGGGCACAGCTGGAATCGGGATCTGTCACATGATTCCTTTTGAAGCTGTGGGAGGGTCCTGAGCTCTGTTTTATCCATCTTCTTGAACTGAAATTCTATCGTTAGGGACACAGTCATTGGATAAGGGAATTAACTGCACAGGTGCCTTCTTTTAAAACGGATTTACTGTGCAGGATGAGATTTAAAATACATATTTGTATCTTGGGGAAACACATACCTAGATAGGGGATAACTGTATGGAGTGTTACATCAATCTGTTGGACAGTGAAATCCTAGTATAAATGAGTTTACGAAACTTAGAACAAATGTATAATTGATTGATGGTAACCCTCAGCCTTGATTCTGTTGCCTTGAGAATGCTGGGGTAGAATGAGGGTTCAATGGCAAGGAGCAATGTGTTTCAGTAACAATTTCCATCGTGAGTTCGGAGGGAGAACACTGGCATTCAGGTTGATATTTGGCCATGCAAGGCTCAGATCCTTTGGCGATGGATGAATAGTCTATTTTTAAATAAAAGTTGGATGAAAAGTATGGCAAGAGGATTTCCATAGTACTTCTGGGTATAAGAGAGCATAATTTAGATGTGGAAATAATGGAATTTCTAGTATAGTTTTATGATTTTTGGAAACCAAACACTTGAAACTGTCCTGTAAAATTTGTGGTTAACGAAGTATGCTGGATTAGTTGGGTCCATAACATTGAAGAAGTGCACATGCTGATGGAGACAAAAGAGGGAAGGAGCCTTCAGGGAGATGTGACAGTGCGGGAGAAGCACAGGCTCGGGCAGGAAGTGCTTATGTTGAGACACGTCCCAATATAGCTCCTGAAGAGAGTGTTCGTAAGCTGACTTCTGTCCCTGTGTAGGCAACATTTCCACTACTCAGCCTGCGAAGGCAGGTGTCTCCTTCAAACTGACCTTGGCCTTTACAAGAACACAAATGATTTTACTATGGCTAACCAAGTGAAAGATAACACTATCACCCACATCTGAGAAAACCAAACCAAAGCTGGAGGGGTGGGAGAGGTCATTTGATTGTCTTGTCATTAGTCTAGCACCCGTTGGGTCATATAGAAACTGTCAAAATTTTAAACTACTTAACCCTTCCCTTGGTTCCACTAGGCTGTAGCTGAATTCCTCTCCTATATTCTCCACTTCTTCCAGTCACCCATGGGTGCCATTTTAGTGCAGAGCAGAGTCAAAAATGATCCTATGCACCAAATGTTGAAAACAGTTCCCAGGAGTTGTCACAAACCTCCTTCATAGTTTGTGGCTTTCAGAGAAGAAGAAAAAAAGGAGCTATCTCAACCTTAGCCTTCTTTTATATCTCCTCCTTTCTTTACTATTTCCTCCTAGGATGCTGACTCTAGGAGCCCATCATAGTCTGGGTGCAATGTTACCAGACATTCCTTTTGCTCTTTTCTCACAAATGCTTGTGCCAGCATTTGGTACTATTTGTTCTGACTGCTTAGCTTTGTCCCAACCATTTTGAGTCCATATGTATATATCTGATGAGAATATCAGAACTGAGTGAGTGCTTATCGTGTCAAGAATCTGCTGGCTGTGGCCAGCCATTGTCTTCAGAAATCTTGGAGAACTCTCCTTGGCTTCTGCTTGGTCTCTCACCATCCTGAGTCAGGAATTGGCACCCCGCTCTCTTAGATGATTTCTAGGAGCATAATGGTAAACTAACCTCACACTTTTATGATTATTGACACCTTGGAATTCTGACTTTAAAATGTTAGCTTGGAGGTGGTGGATGT
>NW_011888800.1:10276404-10281930 GCF_000151845.1 Pteropus vampyrus
ATGAATAGTCTATTTTTAAATAAAAGTTGGATGAAAAGTATGGCAAGAGGATTTCCATAGTACTTCTGGGTATAAGAGAGCATAATTTAGATGTGGAAATAATGGAATTTATTTCTAGTATAGTTTTATGATTTTTGGAAACCAAACACTTGAAACTGTCCTGTAAAATTTGTGGTTAACGAAGTATGCTGGATTAGTTGGGTCCATAACATTGAAGAAGTGCACATGCTGATGGAGACAAAAGAGGGAAGGAGCCTTCAGGGAGATGTGACAGTGCGGGAGAAGCACAGGCTCGGGCAGGAAGTGCTTATGTTGAGACACGTCCCAATATAGCTCCTGAAGAGAGTGTTCGTAAGCTGACTTCTGTCCCTGTGTAGGCAACATTTCCACTACTCAGCCTGCGAAGGCAGGTGTCTCCTTCAAACTGACCTTGGCCTTTACAAGAACACAAATGATTTTACTATGGCTAACCAAGTGAAAGATAACACTATCACCCACATCTGAGAAAACCAAACCAAAGCTGGAGGGGTGGGAGAGGTCATTTGATTGTCTTGTCATTAGTCTAGCACCCGTTGGGTCATATAGAAACTGTCAAAATTTTAAACTACTTAACCCTTCCCTTGGTTCCACTAGGCTGTAGCTGAATTCCTCTCCTATATTCTCCACTTCTTCCAGTCACCCATGGGTGCCATTTTAGTGCAGAGCAGAGTCAAAAATGATCCTATGCACCAAATGTTGAAAACAGTTCCCAGGAGTTGTCACAAACCTCCTTCATAGTTTGTGGCTTTCAGAGAAGAAGAAAAAAAGGAGCTATCTCAACCTTAGCCTTCTTTTATATCTCCTCCTTTCTTTACTATTTCCTCCTAGGATGCTGACTCTAGGAGCCCATCATAGTCTGGGTGCAATGTTACCAGACATTCCTTTTGCTCTTTTCTCACAAATGCTTGTGCCAGCATTTGGTACTATTTGTTCTGACTGCTTAGCTTTGTCCCAACCATTTTGAGTCCATATGTATATATCTGATGAGAATATCAGAACTGAGTGAGTGCTTATCGTGTCAAGAATCTGCTGGCTGTGGCCAGCCATTGTCTTCAGAAATCTTGGAGAACTCTCCTTGGCTTCTGCTTGGTCTCTCACCATCCTGAGTCAGGAATTGGCACCCCGCTCTCTTAGATGATTTCTAGGAGCATAATGGTAAACTAACCTCACACTTTTATGATTATTGACACCTTGGAATTCTGACTTTAAAATGTTAGCTTGGAGGTGGTGGATGTTGAGGCAGGGACTGTTTCCTCTCCCACCTCTTGTGGCCTGAAGACATCAGACATGGGTCCTCTTCAAGAAGGGTGGCTGGAGAAAATTAACACAGACTCCTGCATAAGTGTGTGATTTGGTGGTGCTAGCTCCTGATTTTACTGACATTACCTTTAATTTCCGACAAATTTTCTGCCTTCTATTAAAGAAGCATTTTATCTCCCACTTACTGAAATTAGTTCCCATTTCTCATTTATGATGCTCTAGTCTTCCATATCTCTCTGTTCCACTCCTTAACTTCTAATGTTCATTTCCTAGGTCATTCCTTAACATAATAGCACATAGGTCTTAAAATAGTTGAAATTCTTGAAGTATTCTTCAGTTTAAAATAGTATCAGGAGAACTTATAGGTCTCATGCTGTCTTGTTCCAGGCTTACATAGCATTGTGGAATCCTTTCTGGTTCCTCCTGCATCATTAGGCCTCTCTTTTAGTCTTGTGTGGCCCTCAGGTCTGCCCTCAATGCCAAGTCAATGCCTTTCTCCCCTTTTCAGGGTCCAGACTATAGATTATGCTTTAACTCAAGTGTGATGTGAAGCTGGGATTTTTGTGGAGTCAAAAAGCCACTTGGGAAACAGTGAATGGGAAAAGAACAGAAAAGATGCCTCTATTGGAAGAAGGAGAAGAGGAAGAGCAATAGGGAAATGTACATAGAAGAAGGCAAATTTACCTATTTTTCCACTTTTTTTTTAGAGTTAGCTTTTCTCAGTAGTTTCATGCAACACATTCATATGGTTCAAATTTCAGCTCTACTATTTACTGCTGCTGTGCGACTTTGGAAAAGTCACTTAAATTCTCTGGCTTCAGGTTTTTCATCTGTAAAATGAGGGCAATGATAACATCTACTTTTTGGGTGATCGTGAGCACAGCATGCTTGTTCATCAGGGCAGTAACTCCTCACTCAGTTTTCCCAGTTTCTCCAATACAGGAGAATAATCCAGGGATCATGAAGGAACACTAGATTTGCTCAAGAGGCCTGGGACTCAGAGAGCTCAGAGGTCAAAAGAGGTTCATAATGCAAAACATATTTACCAAGGCCATGGTGGAGATCTAATGAGAATGAAGACTATAAAGTTCTGTTAAAAAATTAGTAGGAGTCATTACCTGCTCTGTTGATGGAGAGACCACAGTATCTGTATGTGGATCTGCACATGTGCTCCTGAGTGCTCATGCAGAAAAGGGATACAGCATAAACACGTGGGTATTTTTGCTAGTACTATTAGTTTGAATCTTTAAGAGAAATAGTTTTCAAAAGTAATATTGTTTGTAGCAAAATATTTACATATACCTTCACTTCTTTGAGGCAACCACTGTCAGCTTGGTGTTAGTCTGGGTACTCCAAGAAACATGCCAACCTGGGATTAGAGGTGCAAGAGATTTATCATGGAAAAATCCTGTGAGGGACAATGAGGAATGAGTCAGAGGAGAAGAGGAGAGTCATTGGATTGCAATGCAGGTCTGAGCCCTGTGAAGGGAGATGAAAGAAGGAAGCAAGGTCTTAGATTAGGATACAGTTCTCATTTAGACTAGGTAAGTGGGGAGTCTTTGAGATACTCTCCAGTCAGGAGTCATGTATCTTCTAGAAATGGGTCTGCTTTTATATCTCTACTGCATTCAGTCACTGGCTGCGATCAGTCTCTGGGGAATGTGGCTTTGGTGCTAACATAGTATTGGATTTCAGAGCACAGCAGCTAGGCTCCATCAGTCAGTTGTGCTCCCCATAGTAGAAGATCAAGAGTTACATTGTCAAGGCCTCTGCAGTGCATAGTCTTTCAGATTTTTTCTTATGCCTATGTAATCTCGTGTATGTGTGTATGTGCGTATACATACACATATCGACATGAATGTATACATATCTTTAAAAACATTTACAGTTTCAGGAATTGAGCCATACTCTACATTTTGTTTTACAACTTACACTTTTTATTGAATAATAATTTCTCTAAATATATCAGTACATATAGATCTTCCTCACTCTTTTTTAATGACTGAATGGAATTTCATTGTTTGGCTATGCTTAATTTTATTCAACCAATCCTCCATTGAGTAGCATTTGAATTTATTCTAGTTTTTCACTATTATAAATAAGGTGATAAAAAACATTCTCACATGCATATATTTATGTGCACATTTAACTTTCTTAATAGAGTAAATTCCTGTAATTGAAATTGCTGAGTCAAAGGGCATGAAATGTAATCTTTTGATAAATACTACCAAATTGACAATAATTATACTAATTTGCTCTTCCATGAACAATATATGACAGTGCCCCTTCATCCACTGCTATACCAACCCTGAGTGTTGTCATTCTTTTAAATTTTGACAATTTGATCAGTGCGAAAAATGAACATATAGCGTTTAAATCAGTCAGTTTAAAATGTCCATGATTCTCAAAGCTTTTTATTGGTGGCTCTAAGGTGGGACCATCCTCTATTAGGAGCTTAGGGTTTGACTTATCTGGGCTTGGAACTCAACTTAGAAGCAGAACAGCAAAGTGTGTGTGGTCTCCTGCATCAGATAATCACAGACCCTGAAAAGGTGTCTGAGATGATACTAGTAGAGACTTGTTCCTTTTGAAATCGAAGAAACCTTCAAAACTGTGAGCCCTCTGTTAAAGTGAAAATACTCTTTTTGACCCACAGATATAACCCAACATCGATGTTTTACTGATGGGAAAAGCACCCTAGAGGGTGCTTTCACCACAGTCACAGAACTAGTTAATGACAGAGTTTAGACGAAAATCAGATTTTCTGACTTCCAGTCCAGTGCTCTACATCGTGAGAATACAATAGCAATTATTTTATCATAATTACAGCTAGAAATGCTGGTGTTAGCAAACTCCATGAAAATCATCAAGGTACTTAAGTAAAATAGAGAAAATGAAAGATAAAAGCACTGGATGTTCAATATTTGAAGAATCATAATTTATATATTCATGTCACTGTATAACATGTATTGAATCAAATACTGCAGCTACAATAATTTAAAAGAAAATGTTTGACTTGTGTTTTAGGAAGAATGCCTGTGATGCTTTGGCACTCTGACAAATAATCTTTTTTGTGTATTTACTATGCATATTAATAGGAAGTTTGGTGGCATAGATAGTTTAACTAGTTGTCAAAAGATCTTCATAATTTCCAATTCAAACAAAAAATGTGGAATCTAAGCAAGTCACTCTGAACAAAGGAGGCTTCTCTGATTTCTCAGAGCTGGCTGCAGCATTCTTGTAGTTACATCACTCTTATACCCTGGACATAATTAATTTTAATTCAAAAATATGAATTTTTAGGAAGTGACTAGGGTCTATGACTAATTTTGCCAATCTTGGACTTTGAACCAAAAGGACAAAACTAGTTCTGGTAAAGGATGATTGAAGAGCCACTCCTTAACTGGAGATGAAAGTTTATTTCTGCTCGCAGAGGAACCTGTTAACATTAATCCTTTTGCCACAAGTAGTGAGCCTACTTTTTCTTGTTTATATTTTTTCTCTGAATTTATTCTACACTATCCTGCAGGATTTTAGTCCTTCTTTAGGATCTATCTTTTGTAAAGCCTCCATTTTTCAACTTTCATATAACTTCTTTTCAGTTCTGAGCTCTGAAATATCACACTGCTTTTATTAACCTTTTTATTGTAAACTAAAACACAGATAATAAAAGTCACATAAAGCAAATGTATGGCTTAATGGGCTATTATGAGGTAAATACTCTTGTAACTATCACCCAGGCAAGGAAATAGAACTTTGCCACCCAGCCCAGAAGTTCCTCCATGTGCCCATTATAATTTCCATCCTATTACTCCCTTCGAAATAACCTCTCACTGGACTTTTATAGTAATCTCTTCTTGCATCCCTAAACACTATTTTAGTCTTGACCATTTTTATTTGCTTTTATGTCTCTTTTAATTTACAATGTCCTTCCATCCATTTATTTTCCTTATAATTTATCTCTTGAAGAACCTGAGGCATTAGACCAGCATTACTCACAACTATTCTCATTACTGTAGCATTACTTGGATTTTGTTGATTTCATGTTTATGGTACAGTTCACCTTGTTCCCCTGACCTTTGAATTTTCTGCATGTTAGCAGCTGGTGCAAAGTATTTATCAGATTTATGATCAATCCCTTTGGCAAGACTGCACGTGGTTGTGTGGTCTTTTATCAGGAGGCAAATAATGTTTGGTTATTCATCTTTTTGGGATACTAGCAGCAAT
>NW_011888800.1:10285795-10290641 GCF_000151845.1 Pteropus vampyrus
CTAAGCATTGAACAATTTTCTGCATATGCTCATAAATCCTGCAAACATCATAAAGTCAACTATAGGCTGTTATTTTACCTTCAGCACTTTCTACCTGACTAATGTAGTTTAATCTGCAAGATGCCAACTTGGGAGCCATTCGACACTTAGAGTCTGATTGGAGAACTTGCAGCCATGACTTGGTTGACCCAGCTGTAAGCCATTTGACTTCTACAGAAAAAACTAGTTAGTAAATAGGACAGAGTTTCAAAGGTGAGTTTACTGTTTGAACTTGCCTCTCTCTCTGAGTTTATTCCCAATCTCTTTTGACATGGAGATGTCAAGAAGATATCCAGGTACACACCAAGAAAAAACTCAGAGGGATTAAGAGGATTTGGAGATGAGAGAGGGTTGAGGGCCTCATTAAGCCATGCAGAATTTGTCCAAATGCCCACTAGGGGAAGTCTGGCTTTAATTATGTCAGTATAGGGGAAAAATTTATTGATTTAGCTATCATAGCAGCAGATACAGAGATGCATTGCTCAGGTCCTTCTTTAAGAAAGGACTTGATGCTCAGTTGTTAGGAGTGTAGTTCACTGACAGCCTCCTGGTGTTTACTTCTTCAGGTCTACCTCAGCCTTGGAGCTGGGATTCCCCTAATGGGCAGTCTGCTTCAGGGATTCTCACTGGATGGGCAGAGACTTTGCCCAATATTACTTCCTCCATTTTCTTTTTATAAGTATTACTCTTCAATCTGCATTCTTAATCCTGTCTCAGTATCTGCTTCATAGAGGACCCAACTGACAGTGGTTCTAGGAGTACTTGAAGGTGGTAAAATGGAGTTTTAGGCCTGGATCACTCACTGCCAGGTTGGCAATGAGAATCCCACCCTACAGATGGTCTCTGGTGTAAGCCAATTACAAAAAACTTTCTCTGGTAAATTGAGAGAATGTTCCAATGCAATGATTTAGGCATTTGAAAAGTACAGGAGGAAAATTTATACAAGGAAACTGGAAGTGCTGGTTGTTATTGGATTGCATCAATACTCATTAGAGGGGTAATGAAATGCTGAAGGCATTAAAAATTGATAACTAAGGAGGTCAGAAATCCTTGTTGGTGGTTTAAAAAGAGGCCTTTATCTCTAGTATTGGGAGAGAAGAAAAAGACCAAACTCAGGATTAAATAGAGTCTTGAGTTTCAAAGACAATTGATTATGCTGCTGAAGCATGTCTGTTTTGCCAGAGTCAGGGCTCTGGTTGAGAAAACAGTACTCATCCTGACACATGGGATGGGCACAGTTTGTTGCTTGCCTCTCAGATTTTGGCTCTCCAAACTGCTCTGAATTCTCAGAGCTTGAAGAAGTAGTTTCTTTCTCTATTAAGAAATAATAGCCCTTTCACGTGAGAAGCCATTATAGGCCATTCTCTTGCAAGGTAACTGGCTTTCCCCCGACCTCATCAAGATATGGCTCCACCTCTTCTCTTGGCTGCTATGCCTATAAATAGGGTTAAGTCATAGAATGTTCCACTTGAGGATGTTCTGGGTCAGATAAGGGAGGAATGATAGCATACTTTAAAGGAGTTACAAGACCTAGTTAGCATATACTGACAGGAACTAGAGGACTACCCATGATACTGGATTTTGAGAGATCTTGAGGAGCTGGAACATAAGATTGGGCAAGGAAGAATTTACCGGCTTAGAAGCAGCACCGTATTCGGAAAAATGATTTACTACCTTGGCAAAGACTCCAGGGCACAGTGCAAACTCACTGCTAGAGTGGCCTCTAGAAGCAAGAAAAAACTAGTGGCCCATGCTGAGTGAAGTGGAAATTCCAGAATTGCCATTGCAGATACTGGAGGAAGGAAACAAAAGTTTTGGTGAAGTGGGAGTGCTGGAGTGGAGATATTATGGGAAGTTAGAAGATCCACCAGAAGGTTACGTTTCAAGGGAAGGGGTAGAGGACACCCATCACTCACCAAGACTAATGGAAAGGCACTTATAAAAGGTGCAGCAGCATTGTTAAGCATTTTGGTGTTTGTGCTCCTTTGCAGATTAGGCCTGATAGTAGGAGAAGCTGTCATAATACTTAACTCATTGACAGCAATGGAGTTTTGAAAGTAGCATATTCCAGGTTTAGGGATTGTGCTTGAGCCCATATATTTGGTGACATGAAAGACTGTCCTCTTTGAATGGGCTCTAAAACAAAAGCATTGCAATACGTCCAGGTTGCAGTGAAGCAGCTCTGTTTCTTGGGCTATTTGATTTGACAAACCCTTTTGGCATTAGAATAAAAATGCAGACCCCTGAGTTTCTGGAGCAAGATCATAATACCTTTTGAAAAACAGCTCTTGGCATCCTAATAGTACCTTGTAAAGATAGAATACCTGTTCATGAGGGTACTTAGTAACCATGAGGTCATAACTTCCCATCAGTTGTCAGGTCTTGTTGAACCACGAAGTTATAAAATCAAGTATACCCAGGAGCATCCCACTGTAAGTTGGAAGTAGTACATCTAGGATCTAGAACAAGCAGGACCAGATGGCGTAAGCAGCCCAGAGCCCCATGGTACTTGTCAGAATCCAAATTTTCATTTGGAATTATACTTTTTCTGCCTAAAGAGATTCCTTTAGCATTTCTTGTGGTACAGATTTGCTGATACTGAATTCTCTTATCTTTTATTTGTTTGAAAATGTTTTTATTTCCCCTTCATTTTTGAAATACTGTTTCACTGGCTATAGAATTCTGGAAGGACAAATTTTTATTTTCACTTTTTTTTTCTTTAAAGATTTTCCTTTGTCTTATGAATTGCATAATGTCTGAAGTGTCTATTATAATATCTTTCTTTCTTCTATGTGTAATTTTTCCCCCCCTCTGGCTGTCTTTGATATTTTCTCTTTATCTTTGTTTTTCATCAAGCTAATTATCATGTATATAGTTTTTTAAAAAAATTTATCCTGTTTTGATTTCTCTGTGGTTTCTGTAACCTTGTTTCGGTGTCTTCAATAATTTTGGAAAATTCTCAGCTATTATTCTTCAAATACTCCCTCTTCCCTTTCTCACTCTTACTCTTCCTTTTTGGGACTCCAATTTTATATATGCGAGGTTATTTGATACCTTCCCACACCTAGCATGTTCTGTGTTCTGTTCTTTTTTTCATTCTTTTTCCTCTAAATTTTTCCATTTGAATACTTTATCTGTATTCAAGTTCACATATTCTAATATATCTAGTTGCTCATAAAACAGTTAAAGAATTCTTCATTTCCAGTGTTACATTTTTATTTTTAGTATTTCCATTTGCTTTTAGAAGAGTTTTTACATTTCTCCTGAAATTCCTCATTTGTTAACACATAATGTACATATTTTCCACTTTAACATATCATTAATCATTATTTTTAAAATTCACATTTGATAGTTCTACCAGCTGGATTCTCATTGGGCTTGGTTCGTTGATTATTTTATCCCTGACAATGTGTGAATGTATATTTCTTTTTGTGTATTTCCTAATTTTTTTATTGGATCCTAGGCATTGTGTCTAGAATAGTGAAACTGAGGAAAATAGAATTTGTGCCTGAAAATAGTTCTCTTCTTCTGTCGGGCTTTTAGAGCGGAGGGATTGAATTCATCTAGTTAATAGTTGAACTTTTGGGGGGTTGTTTTTATAATTACCTTCAGTCTACCACAGACCCCAAATTCTGTCAGTCACTAGGCTGCTGGTACATTATGCTTTGTGTGGGCCCTGAAGCTGCAGCAGGATTTTTCTCAGAATTACAGTCCACTCTCAGCTTGCATTGGATTTTGTGTTCCCGCCTGTGCCACTGAGGGGTCTCTCTCCATGCTCTAGCCCCTTCTTGGAGATGAACTGCTTGTTTCTTATTGCCTGGCTTATGATAGGGGCGGGGTTCAGGGTTTCAGTGTTCAAGAGATTTCACTTTTATTCAGAAAGCGTATAGGGTACATGCCCAGTTGTACCAAGATTATCATCAGTTGTTATGGCACATAAAATTGTTTCTTAAGATTTCTATCCAACTGTTTCATGGACTATTACTTTGTTTTTGGTCAGAATATGGAGTATTTATTTCCTTAACTTTCTGGAAGATGAAGTGAGTGGAAAGACAAATTATATACTAGGTCCTTCCAATTCTCTTTGGAAGTATGCGGAGTTTAAATAATAAATGGAGTCAGAAATTTTTTGGAAGTTCTTCTTTTAGTGGAAAATGACTTCCAAGGAGGTAGGATTTGATAATGTCAGACAGATTGGGTTTAAAATCTTGGCTAGCTATGTCACTTTCAGCAGCTTAATTACTCTGTTGAATCTCAGTTGTACCATCTAAGAAAAAGAGACAAATTTTATTTAGTTTTTTTTTTCAGTAAATATTCAGTAAATAGTTATTGAGAGCTTTCTAAGTTGCAGGAACTGTTTTAGGTTCTGGGGATACAGCAATGACCAAACAGACAAAAACTCAGCCCTCGAGGAGCTTATATTCTATACTCACATAAAGCATTTATGAAGATTAAATGAGACCTAATATAAATTTCCTAATTCAGAGCTTGAACATGATAGTTGCTATATAAATGTTGGTTCCCTTCTGTCTCCTTTTAATAGATGTTTTCTATCATTTCTAAAATTGATACCTTAACTTGTTTAGCTCTTTGGCATTATTATTCAGTAGTCAATGGTTTCCCAAGTAGCAGCCTAGGCAATATAATTAGGGCATAAATCAATGTTACATTTTTGTTTTGACTCACAGCAGTACTAGCAAAGGGTCTACTGCTTTTATTCTCAAATACCTCCAATTTCATCTAGAGAGTCACTTGAGAGAACTGAGTCTCCTTTGGCTAGTTCATGACATTCCTGCCACCTGTGACT
>NW_011888800.1:10290691-10294879 GCF_000151845.1 Pteropus vampyrus
GAGTATTTATTTCCTTAACTTTCTGGAAGATGAAGTGAGTGGAAAGACAAATTATATACTAGGTCCTTCCAATTCTCTTTGGAAGTATGCGGAGTTTAAATAATAAATGGAGTCAGAAATTTTTTGGAAGTTCTTCTTTTAGTGGAAAATGACTTCCAAGGAGGTAGGATTTGATAATGTCAGACAGATTGGGTTTAAAATCTTGGCTAGCTATGTCACTTTCAGCAGCTTAATTACTCTGTTGAATCTCAGTTGTACCATCTAAGAAAAAGAGACAAATTTTATTTAGGTTTTTTTTTTCAGTAAATATTCAGTAAATAGTTATTGAGAGCTTTCTAAGTTGCAGGAACTGTTTTAGGTTCTGGGGATACAGCAATGACCAAACAGACAAAAACTCAGCCCTCGAGGAGCTTATATTCTATACTCACATAAAGCATTTATGAAGATTAAATGAGACCTAATATAAATTTCCTAATTCAGAGCTTGAACATGATAGTTGCTATATAAATGTTGGTTCCCTTCTGTCTCCTTTTAATAGATGTTTTCTATCATTTCTAAAATTGATACCTTAACTTGTTTAGCTCTTTGGCATTATTATTCAGTAGTCAATGGTTTCCCAAGTAGCAGCCTAGGCAATATAATTAGGGCATAAATCAATGTTACATTTTTGTTTTGACTCACAGCAGTACTAGCAAAGGGTCTACTGCTTTTATTCTCAAATACCTCCAATTTCATCTAGAGAGTCACTTGAGAGAACTGAGTCTCCTTTGGCTAGTTCATGACATTCCTGCCACCTGTGACTCCCTCTATGGCTTGGTGTCATTCTTCTCCTACCTTAAATGCTTCATACTTAACGAAAACTGTATTGGGAGGGCAGTAGCTTTGCTCTATTTGTGGCCACACTTAGAGGGTACAGTATACTCACACCTTTCTTAGCTTTTTGAAACTGGGGCATGGGATTGACTGACCTTATATTTTCAGTGCCCTTCAATGACCTTAGTTTTTTACTTTGCTTAAGCTTTCATTAAATATATTTATTTTTTCTGAAAAGTATAACTATTATTTTATTTGCCTAGAGTTCCTTCCCTCTTCTTCTCAGATAGGTAGTCCTTTCTCTTAGACATTCTCATTTCTCCGTTCCCATGTCTAATATACATGTGTGGAGCTGCCCTGTCCTTACATGGCACAGGTTCCTGGGCCCCAGTCTAAAGGGTGGCCACCTTTTAAATCACAGCACTATGCCTACCTGGTCACAGTTACTAGGTCCAGGCATGGCTATAAAATTCAGGAATTCCAAGATTCAAGATACTGGGTTTTACCCTAGGATTTTTCAAGGTAAAACAGACAAAGGAGATTAAGCCCTTTTTGTAGTAATGAAGCTGTGCGATTGATTGGAATTCTTGTCTTCCATTCAATGCACTACTGAAGGAGTTAATTGATAGGCATTTTTCCCCTGATTGCTTGGAAGGTCTTAATCCTCGTCTTAGTTTGGGCTACTAAAACAAATGACTACAGATCTCGTGGCTTATAAACAACAGAAATTTATTTCTCACAGACTGGAGGCTGGAAGTCTGAGGTCTGGGTGCCAGCATTGTCAGGTTCTGGTTAGAGTCCTCTTCCAGGTTGCATACTGTTGTCTTCTCATTGTATCCTTACATGTCAGAGAGAGGTCAAGCTTGCTCTCTGGCCTCTTCTTTAAAGGGCACTAATTCCACTCACGAGGGATCCACCCTCATAACCTAATTACCTCCCAAAGGCCCCTATCTCCAAATAATATCACAACGGGATTAGAGTTTCAACATATGAATCTGGAGGGACACAAACATTTTGTCTATTGTAAACCCTGAGGTACAGATTTTTTCCTACCTGTCTAGAAAGATATTTCTAGATCTCTGATTCATTGTAGATATGCAGCTTTGGCTCTTGCTACATATTATTTGCTCCTTAGTAGAATATCCTACGAGAAAATGAGGGTTGATACAATCCCATCCAATCAATCAATCAATCTCTCTTTCTCTTCTTCCTTTCCTCTTCCTCTCTTCTCTCTCCCTTCTCTCCCCTCTCTTCTCCCCACTCTCCTTCCCCTTCTCCCCTCTCTCGCTCAGATTAAAAGTGGCAAAGTGCTTTGTCCAATATCAAACAAGTAAAACATTGCAAAGCCAAAATTATAACTCAAGATTCTTGATGTTTAATGTTCTATCCACAATATTATAAAGACTCTTTGTGATTTTTATAATCTCTATTAGAAGAATATTATCCACATATGTTGCCTGATGTTGCCTCAAAACTGTATCATTTTGTATTTCATAATTTTTTTTCAACCCTTACCTAAGCACTTCCTTTGAGTTTCCCCACTTAGGTTTTTAGAGTTTTCCAAAGATTTCTGATCCATTGTGCTGCTCCTCAGCGGTCTTTCACCCATCCTTGGAGATTTCTTGGATGTTCTATCTCCTGTTTGTGTTTATGTTACTGGTTCTTACTGATTACAAACCTGGATATGTAGATGCCTGAGGTCTTCAGGTTATACTTGGGCTACTTTGAAGTTGTATTTACTCACATCAGAGGATGATATTCAGGAAAAGGATGGAAGAGAGAAAGTACAGAAAAGGGAGTAGGAAAGTTGGCAAAGAAAACTCCCCCTACTACAGGCAGCTTCTTCTTTGTAGAAGGCTGGCTTTGTGTGGTCCTAAGCAGCAGTTACTCCTTGTTGTTAATTTGCTTACTGGCCTCTTCTGCTAAGTCTGTGGTATTCATAAGTTGCAGATAAATACTAAGCATCTTTCCTCTGTTTCAGGGTCACAGACACTTACCTCAACCCAAGACAGATCCAAACCAGTTTAAGCAAAGATAGAATGGTATCAATAGTGAAGAGAAGAAATGGATTTTTAACTCATAGAATGGCAAAGAACTTCTTCATGTCACCATTGGAGGGCATTGGGATCTTTCTTGGGTCCACTGCTTTTTCTAGTGTTGCTTTTTATGCAACTGAGAATATTCTTAAAAGAAAGTGTTCTTGAGTGAAAGAATTTTCTGTATAAGTACCGAATTGGTCAGTGCGATAGTTTTAAAATTAGTCCCAGAATTCTTGGATATCAATCCCTTACTTCCAAATGTGGAGCTTAATTACTCTTCCCTTGAGTAGTGGCTGGATTTAGTGATTTGCTTCTAATAAACAGAATATGGTGGAAGGGATGGTGTGTGATGTTTGAAATTAGAGCATAAAAGGAATTGTGACTTCCTCTTGTTATGTTTTGTGGATCATCCACTTTGGGGAAAGCTTATTTTCCCCCATCAAGCAGCCTGTTAGAGAAACCCATGCAGCTAGGAATTGAAGCCTCCTGCCAATAGTCATGTGAGAGAGTCATCTGGAAATGGATTGTTCAGCCACGGTCAAGCCTTCAGATGACTGTAGCCTCATGAGAGTTTCTGAGCCAGACCAACTCAGTCAAGCTGCTCTTGAATTCCAGACTGCAGAAACTGATAGGAAATGCTTATTGTTTTAATCTGCTAAATTTGGGGGCAATTTGTTATGTAGCAATAAATTAATAGCTTTTGGTTACGCTTATTTGGGCTTGATTTAGATGCTGACGTCCTAGATTTTGAGTTGATGACATAAAAGAATGAAACTTTTGAGGGGTCTTGGGAGGTGAGTCTATTTTGCATGTGGGAGGAATGTAAAAAAAATAGTTTCTTACCAGAGGGCAATTGTGGAGATTTTAAGATGTGTCCATTAATTCTTTGGCTTTTCTCTTCAAAGATAGGGCCTAATTCTCTTCTCCTAGCAATAAATAATTAATAAAATCAGTCTTTAGGGCTGGATTATTATTTCAGGCTGTGCAGTTGCAGAGGGGCCCTGTCTCAGAAGAGCCCTGCACTTGGCTTAATGCTTATTTGCTGCCTCTTGAAATTCTTAATAAGGTTTAAACAAGGGGCCCCACATTTTAATTTTTCACTGGGCCCCACAAATCACGTGGCCATTCTTGAGCTGCTCTTTCTGCCCCAAGCTTGAGGTCAGTCGACTTTCTTGATAGCTGGTCTTATTTCTATCTCCAGAGCCCCAGTGAGCTCACTTTCTATGGTCTTTGGGAATGTGAGAATTAGCTATCCATTTTCCTTCACCTTAGGAAAAAACCCGACTTTCTCTTGGTCCCTTGAACCATCAGCCCATTTGTGACCCCAGAGGTCTTT
>NW_011888800.1:10297724-10313724 GCF_000151845.1 Pteropus vampyrus
ACAATGAAGGACAACATTGCCCTGGTATCACTAAAATGCTACATTTACATATAAACCTTTTGTCCCTGGTTATTTACATTTTGCATTCACTTATGAGAATGCTTAATTTTTTTTTTTTTGCAAAAGTAATGCAAAAGGACTTACAGTATAATCTTTGAAAGAAATAAAATTTTATTTCTCAAAATCAGTTATATAAGTGAGATTTTACTGATACAAAGACTACATTCCTGTGAAATCCCTGAACTAAATGGAAGACTTTGGTGATGCTTTCTCTAGTAGCCAAATGCAATCCCGCTCATGCTCTTCTCTTCCTTCTTCCCTCTGCTGCCCAATCAGAAACCCCATTTTTAGATCCTGTCTTATCAAGAAGCTTTCTCTGACTGCTCCAGGGACGTGATTTATCTGACCTCTTAATGCCTAGAAAATGCTTGAACCTGTTCCACATATCTGTCATTTTGTTAGAAAATTTCTTTTAGTTAATTAGAATTATCTTTTGTCTCTTCAAACCAGTTGTAACTGCCTCAAAGCTAGGACTATGGTTCATTTATATTTTCATTTGCCACTTTGTATCTGGTCAGTGTCTGAAAGAGAGAAACATTCAATACTTGTAGTTTACTTTTAACATGGGCCAAGAAAGAAGCTTTTTTTTTTTTTTTTTTTTAAGGAAAAGACCACGCAGTTATTGTGTTTATTGTTCACTGTTCAAGACCGATTTTTGTTAGTATGGAGATGTGCGGCCTTAGCTTGCTCACGCTTCCTCTCTGGCCTTAAATTCCTCATTTGTAAATTAAGGAAAGTAGATGATATAATTCAAATCAGCTAACATTTACTGAATACTTTCTATGATCTGGGCAGCTGGTTAAGTAATTTCTATTACTATTTATTCAGTTCTTCTTTTCTAGAAGAGAATCCTCTGGTTTAAATAATTTTAATTAATTGCCTGCAACCACCAGCTAGTAACTAGTAGCTCTGAGCTTGAATCTAGTTCTGAATAACTCCTAAACTCTTGCTCTTCTACATTGCGAATTACCAGGGCATTTTTTTCCAGCTCTAGAATTTCATGAGTGCAGTAGTTCTGAGGTAGAACGAGCCAATATCATCTTTTTGTATCTAGTGGCTAATAACACAAGGAGAAAAGAGCCCTACTGTTTTATAAGCATCACTTCTGGGGCTCCTTTTTGGCCTTTAAGAAACATTAGGCAACTGGTAGGCAGGAACAAGGCTAAATGTCAGTAGAACTACAAAGGACCAGAATGTGTAAAGATATTAAATTCATTTTATTGACTCTGGGTTACACATGGATTCCTATTTCAACCTATATTGATTCTTCTTTTTCTTATGTATTAAAAATTAACCTATGAGTTCTTTTCAGAATTTCCTAGTGCCTTAGCTTTATTTCGGAAATAATGATCACACATAACCTCGAATATTGGTGGGACTAGTTGGTATAGAAGTAAATACAGTAAATAGGAAAATTATAATACAAAATTAGAGGATAGAGAAGGCATATGGAGATTTGGTTGAGTGTACATTGTCCCAGGAACAAGCTGTTTTGTTTGTTTGTATTTTTAATTAGGTTCCTAAGGCAATCAGTAAATTAACATTTATTGAGTGTTTACTGTACAAACTCATCTCTGGGCCAGGTGTTACAGAGAACACAGAACTCTAAAAATTGGCCTCTGGCTCCACATAGCTTATGTGTTAGCTCAGAAGAGCTATGGATACATGAAAAAGTGAATGAACAATATAACATTATACATGATTAAGTGCTAAGTTCTATCTAAAGGAATGGGAGAATTTGAGGTACCCAAGTCAGCCATTGTGGCTGCCATACCCAGACTTCCTCCTAGGCTCATGGTCTGCCGAGGGCAGTATGATGGTCTTTCTGTGGTGAGTCTGTTGATTAGTGCAAACAACAAAACAACACTAAGTCAAGGGAGTTGGATCATTCACTTCCAGGAAATAGTGAGAGACTGAACATTGCCATCTGAAAGCCGAGTCTCATGTTCTTTCCTTCCTTCTACTTTTGGGAAATAGAAACATATGAGGGAATGGATTCTAAGTCAGCAAGAGTGTTAACCTTGGGAAGACAGAGGGCAGAGGGCAAGGAAGCCGGTTGGTGGAGAGACATGGACACATGGAAAGTTGCTAAGTGATGTTGATGGCAGATACTTTTTATGCCCTGATGAAGATCCATGAAAATTTTCTCTGTAGAGTTACCTTGGACCCATAATCACCTGCACTGAGGTCTGGATTTTGCTTGTCCCGGGACTCCTGTGCTTATTCATCCTTTCAATGAATCTAATATTATTTGAAGTAATTTGAGTGAGTTTATATTTTTTGTAACTAGATAAACCTAACTACAGTAGTGCTATAGGAGAATGGAGGGAAAGATGTAAAGAGGTGTTTGATGTTTGCAATGTCTAGATGAATGTATGTTTCTTGGTGATTTTTTTTCTGAAAAAGTTTATGGGCTCCAAAAATTCTAGAATATTTGGAGTTCCCAATGGTCTAGAATTTACTATCGCATGTTCATAACTGACAATATACTGATCGTCCTATGTACAAAAAAATAGGCTTGTTTGGTTTGAACTAAAAGTCAGAATTTTATTCAGTTACTTATGGGATGTTTCGTTCATTGTGCTTTTAATCCTTAATAATACACTCTAAAAAAGTCTGTTGATTACAATTTTTTAGAGCAGTAGAGCTGAAGGTCTTAACATTTCTTCCCTAAGGGTTAAAACATCTGATGTTTGAGTAAAGTCATGGGAGTGATTATTTTTTATAGACCCTCAAGGATAAGACCGTCCTTAGGTGAGGAATCCTTCATCTAAGCATAAGTGAATCACAAAGATAACAAAGTTGGCAAGGAACTCTGCAGTCCATGCTAAGCCCTATGGGTCTCATCTCGCCTACAGTTTGATATATGCAAAGGAAACCTTATTAACAGCTGCTGTCCCCTCTGGTTGACAAAGATGAAAAGCTTAGCAATACTGAGGATGGAGAAAGCCGGTTTTGTTCCCTCTTGACAGATTATATTCCAAGCAATCTGGTGAGATGGGGAGGAAGGCAGGTCTGGAATAAAAATAGAGCCCCTTTAATTTTGAAAGTGGTGAGAGAAAATTAAAATAGCAAAAACAAGAGCCAGTCCCAGAGGCAGACAGTTTATGACACAAGCGGTGCTGAAAAAGACAAGGAAAAATGATTACAGGAAAATGTTAGGGTAATGTGGAAGGAACTTTCCTCCTATCCCACATCATTTACACGTAAATTTCCTACAATCAGCCTAAGTGCTAGGTGTGGTCCATAGAAAGTCTGGGGTAGTATACGCATGGGATAATATTTGCTATTCTTCTCAGCTTTGACTGGCTGTCTCCCCTGATCCCACGCAACTACACAAATTCTTCTAAGATGTGCAAGGCAGGGATCTATGGTGAAGTTAGGGTACCCAGGTTAACCTGAGTGATGTGCAAGGCAGGGATCTATGGTGAAGTTAGGGTACCCAGGTTAACCCAGGCTATGGAGTGGAACAGAGTATTCCATGAAGACTTAGGAGCTCTTGGGGCTCTTTTGTATTTTTTCCACAAAAAAAAAAAGGTAGATTTCTCTGCCTAACAAAAGTCTTATTAGAAAGAAGCTACAATGGAACTGTGAAAAGAAATACTAAAGACAAGTAGATCATGCTTTGCTGTGAATCTAGACAGGCGAGATGAATAACTGAGCGTGCCAAGAAAAGGTGCCATCAGGGAATAATAAGAAATCTAGTTCAGCCTGCCCAGCAGTCAATCAACAAACTTTTATCAAACACCAGAATCTGCTTAGCCTGAATTTGGACCCTAGGAGGGGTATTCAAGTAGGTCCTTTAGTCTATGTAGGAAGATGAAACATATTTTTGTGTGTGTGCATGTGTATATATATGTGCCTGTGTGGATAAATGAAATATTGTAGAATACAGTAAAATCAAAAGTAACCTTGCTTGGTTTGGACAATTAGTGATGCATGAGTTCTGAAAGGAGGGATATTATCAATATTTAGAATAGTCTGAAGATTTTGAGGACCACCTCAGCATGGTTCCCAGCTACCTTCTCTTGCCACTTCTAATAAACTCTCTCTCTATCCCCACGCCCCCAACTCAGGAGCACCTGTCATTGGTAAGAAAGTTCAATTTTTATAGAATATAAAGTTTGAGGTGGGCAGAGGCCAGGGCAAGAAATGTGGCTGGGGAAGTTACGATAATGATAATGGTAATGTTGATGATGATAACTAATGTTTAAGCATTGCTTCTGAGCATTTTACATGAGTTAATAACTGTAATCTTTTCAAGAGGTGGTAATAACAACAATAATAACAACAAAAATAAAATCAACAATAATAACTACCTTAGCTTTTCTTTGCTCCCAAGAAAATAAGCTTAGGCAGAAGGCGTGTATGCTGTTATTTCATTAGGAAAGGCAGTCCCAGGTAACAGGAGTGAGGGACCAAGGTGAGTAATGTGGGCAAGGACAGAGAGCGCATATGAAGATGCTACCCAGCTGGCTGTTAGTTTAATTAATTGCTCAAACCATGGAACTTCATCTCTGAGAAGTTATATAAATTTTGTCTCAGAACTATTTCTCGGTGGGAAAGGGGAGATAGGGAAAGAATTTATCTACTGACCCTTGCCTCCCATTGTCAAGGGTGTTAACTCCTATGCATTTCCTGATTGTGTATTTCTACCTTTGGGCACCAGTTAGGATCCTGCAGCAGCCTCAACAGGGTACCACTCCTGTGTTAAGAAAGGGAAGAGGCAAGGCACAAGTAGGAGGTGAGGCACTGTCAAGATACAACTGCTTAAATTGGGTGAGAAGGCATGCAGAGCTAGAATAGATGGGTGAAGATTCAAGAACTGGAGTGGTGCGTAGGCCGTGTCTGATATTGTTCTCCAATTGTATCGCGCCGATTATACCCTCCCGATATCCAGCTCCCATGTTACTAAAGGGATAAAAGGAACAAATGTTCTTTTCTTTTTCTTTTTTGGTGAGAACACTATTCATTCCATTCTATCCTGAGAGAGGAATTATAGGTCTAATCAGTCACAAAATCCCTTTCATTGTACTGACTAGCTGCAGTCTCTGAGTGACCTAAGGCAAGAGAATTAGTGAAATAGGTGCAGTTTCCATTACAGCAAATTTTCTGAAGCCTTAGTTGATATTTAAATCTACTTTTTCTACCACTAATTTCCCTGAGCCTTAGCTCTTCAGCTGGTCTGGGTTGGCTGGCTTGTACCATGATGTAGGCCTTCATCTCCTGGAGGTCTAAGCCCTTAGTTCCTTTGCCCTCATTTGTCTGTGGTTGCTACAATTGCCCTTTTATACTGATATAATTGAGTATGGAAACATAAAGAAGTACCCCAGGGCATCCTCTGAATTCCAGACATACTATTCTCTATTCCCTTGGGTGGCGGGGCAACCTTGGCTCTTTATGTAATTCTCTTGCCGTTCCAGTAACTCCTTTTGTGTCTGCTGGTCTAATATGAAGAGTAAATTGATCAGGTAGTAGTCACAGCTTCAAGTTCAGTAGAGTCCTTACTGTGTACTTTCACTTGAGTACTTCCTACCTCAGTTAGGGTTTCTAATCCATTAGTGGCTAAGATGATGGGGATAGGAAGCAAAACTCCTCAGTGGGTTCCTGGGGAGGGATAATTAAAGGGGCTTCTCTTTTCATTCCTTAATTCTCAGACTCATGTGGTCTAGCTATTAGAGACAGAACACCATAATTATATGTGTATATTCTCTTGTATCCCTAATAGCTAGAAAACATGAAGTTGTGTACAACTTCCCAAGGTGTTATTTTCAAGTTGGTGTCTTATCTGAGTGTCACATGTTTGGTTCCCTGGGAAGCTGATTCTGAGATGAGATTCCTGTGAAGGAGCTTTATTAGGCCGCGCTTTGGGATCGCCTTCTGGGGAATTAAAGTAATGTAAAGGAATCAGGATTGGGTTGAGGGTGAAGTTTGATTGTGATGCAGTTCCAACAAAGACCTCACCCTCCCCACAGGGAAATGGAAAGGACTTTCAGAATCCTTCTGACTTGGATTGAGGAAGCTGAGTCTTTATATCCCAATGTCAGTTATGGCTGCCCTGGGAAGGAGTCACGCCCTTAGGTGAGTGGATTTCTTCAGTGGGGATAATTTCTAAAAAGGGCTGACAGCTAAGGCCTATCTGTTGTCAGCAGTCCCAGCACCTGGGAGAATATGTTTTTCATCCTCGAAGAGGAATTTCAGTAGTATATCATTGCATCCACCTCACAGAGCCTTTTAAAGGACATTTCACCATTCTATTAGATTGGCTGCTTTTGGGAGATAGAGTATATAGTCAGATTATTGTTATATGCTGATCGGTACACCTCCTTTGCTGTAAGGTGGGTCCCTCCATTTGAGGCAAAGTTGTTTGGGGCCCCATGTCAATAGATTAGACATTCTATAAGCCCTTAGATGATGGGGTTGGAGGGAACACTGAGGATAAGGATAGTCACCTTATATCTGGAGAATATGTCCATTCCAGTAAGGATAATCTATTGTTTATTCCAGGGGATAGGATGTAATCAGTCTTCCACCAAATGGTTAGTTATTCTCCTGGAGGAATGGTTCCACTTCAAAGCCTAGAGATTTGGGTCTGTAGTACTGGCAGAGGTTGGTCAGCCTTGGTGAGAGGGAGCCCATACTATGAGCCTTTGTCATCATGACTACTAGATTTATGAGCTCATTGTGTAAACACTGGGATGGTGAAAGAGAATTTGGCTAATATTCATAGGCTAAGTTGTTCTCTCTGGTTGTTGAGGCTCTCCTCTGTAATGGATGCTCACTGATGAGAATGAATAAGAAAAACAAAATATCCACTGCCATAAGTCCACCCACATACCTCTTCCTCATAATTCCTTGTGTACAGTCTTCCTATTCTTATTACTTCCAGGCCCTTAACCAACTGGCCAGGCCAAATGCGACTACCTCGGAGACTGTGGCTCTCTTTCCTTCTAGCCACTTCTCTCTCCATACGAATTAGACCATCAAGTGATTACAGATATGCCTATTAGGATGATTTATTTTTTTTCTCTCTCTTTTAGGGCCACCGTTGAGGGGAGCTGTATTATGGAAGTAGGTCACTTTTTGTTAGCATCAGCATATTACTCCAATTCGTCTGTGAACTAAGCCTGATTTTTTTTTCTCTTTTAGTTTGTCATGAGCTGAAGGAGAGGCATCAGTGCAGTAGATAGAGGTCAGGCACATGGACTCTAGGCTCTATTCAAATAATTTAATTATGCCTTCAAATAATTTAATTATACAAACAATTTAATTATGCTATGTCTACTAAGGCCCAGTTTATACACCAGAAGCTACTTTTCAAATGGTGAGTAGTTCTCTGCTGCATCAGGCTTGACCATGCTCCTGGCTACTAGGGATCTGTACTATCCCTCTCCTATTTGGGCTTGCCATAGATTTTACATATCCATGATATCCTGCTGTGGATACGTTTAGCAACATTAGATCTTTTGAGTCATACAACCTGAATGGTAAAAAAAAAAACTTGCACCACAGCCTGGCCTGTGTTCCACTCAAAATTGTCAGTTCAGTCTCCTAAGTCATGTGATACATGGGTCTGATGTGATGTGCACTGCTAATATTTTAAAGTATAAACATCCTTCCTCCAAAATCCAATGAAATAATCAAATGCTTACTGTAGGAGATAAATGTTGAAGCATGTCATTTACCTTAGAAGGGACGTAATGACATGCCTCAGATCACTGCATTCTTTAAAACCTCACTGATGTGGCAGACTCCGGTATTGTCACAGGTTTTTTCTTGTACCTTCCAGCATAATACATCTTTCCAGGGCATCCATAGTGTTTGGCACTTTAGTGCAATTAGTATGAAGTCATCAATATAGAGGAATGCTAATATGTTCTGAGTACTGTCAAAATGATCAAAGTCTGTGTGGATATTTTGACAGAGTATAAGAGAGTTATCTTGGTCCTTGGGTAGGATGGTTAAAATATAATTCTGTCCTTGCCTCTCTTGATCTTTTTATCCTTTCTACGGATGGAGATAGAGAAGAATACATTCATTAACTCAATAGTTGCAGAGAAAGTGCTTTTGGCCATTTTGTTTTGCTCCAATAGAGATGCACATCTGGAAATAGCATCTGCACTTAAAGCTCTCACCTGTTTAGTTTATGGTAGTTTACTGTCATCTGCCACATTTCATTTGGTTTTCTCAGGTGCCAAAACACTAAGGGAAATATGAGGAAGAGTACTGTACTTTTTTTTTTTTTTTTTTTTTAAGTCTTGGAGGGTACTGCTAATCTCTGAAATTCCTCTTGAGATACAGTATTGTTTGTGACTATTTCAGCCAAGGCTGGGACAGTTTCAGAGGCTTCCACTTGGCCTTTCCTATTATGATGGCTCTCATTCCATAAGTTAGATAACAAATGTAAGGATTCTCTAGGAGCTATATGTACCTTATCCAATTACCCAATTGGAAACTGAAGAATAACCATAGGACAGATCTGCCATCCTATTGGACCCTCTCTAAAGTGGTCTAAGTATAATCTTCCATTTATCACCTGGCCTCCATAGCCATTAATTTTAACCAGAGAATTATGCCATTTTGGGCTTCTTCTTATTAGTGGCTGCTCAGATCCTATATCTAACAATCTTCAAAAAATTGGAATATTCTGGACATTACTTTTCCTAGCATACAGTTTACCCTGGAAAATGGCTTCAGATCTTTTGGGGATAGAATTGGAGAAGCAGTCATTGTATAAATTTGTGGTCGATTACATGGTTCTTCTCAAGAAGGTCTGGCTCCTTCAATAAGTGGTTTCTGAATCTAAGAACACAAGAACAGGAAGACTAAAATGTCATGGAAGCCAAGGAATTAGAAAATTTCAAGGAGACTGCTCTATATTACCCAAACTAATTTCTTTCACCTTGTGTTCACATAACTAAATGACTTTTCTCTGGCAGTTGCTTGAGGCCACGTGAATGCATTCTGACCAACAAAATGCAGGCTGTATAGTGTACACCACTTGTATGTGAAATGCTTGTTCTATAGTCTTTCATGTGATTCTCTATCTTGTCTTTTCACTCATCGCAGCAAACAGAACAGAAAGTTGAGGTGCACCAAAGACACATTTTGCCTGATTCTTATTTCCCCCCTTTATCTTCTTTCAGGTATTCGGTGATTAATGCTCTTTAGATGAAAGATGATTAGAGCTGGAGTTAGAAGTTGTGAGTCTGCTTCCTGGTTCTATCATCCTCCATCACCCCAGGCAAGGCATGTAATCTTGGCCATCTTAGCTACTTCATCTATAAAGTGAAGCATTGGATAAGGTGGTCTAAAAGCCTCTTCTTGTTCCTAAAATTGTATGAATACTGAATACAGTCTGAAATCGATTCACAGTAAGGAGCCAGTGATTGATTTTTGGTGTTACCCATTCCAGGGGTCTTTCATTTTAGCAGGTGTGAAAGCCACTTTCCAGCTTGACTTGTTTTGTTGGGGAGTTAGAGTAGTCTTGGTTCTGATTCTAATAAATCTCATTCCTCTTTCTCTTTAAATTCTACTGCAGATTGATGCTTGTTCTGATGATTAGTTTGGGGCCTTGACATCCTGGGGAATTGCAGCAAGGCAACATGCTAGGATGTTCTTAATCTGTGTAAGAGCACACAGCAGGCCCTATATACTTATGTCCTTCAGAGAATATGATTGAACATTCAAGTAAAGTTTCCATGAATGGAGCTATTATGCTTAACATCTACCAAAATAACATTTTCTTTTCTGATCTTAAATCCTCTGAAGAATGAATAAAATGTTCACACCAAGAAAGAACACTTTATAATTGTAATTATGTTACTCTAAAAGGCTGTAATAAACTTTAAGCAAGTGCTTCCTATTTTATTTTCACTGCAAACAATTTATAAGCAGAACTGTACTCTTGACATGATAATGAAAGAGCAGTCACATATGTCAGCTGGGGCAATTATCTTCTTCAGATGTCTGCCGTAAGTATTATACGATTCCTTCCTGCTGACACCTTATCAACTGTGACATGCATATTAAAAAGAACACCCAAGAGAGCTAACTTTAAAATTTAGAGTACTTTCAAGAAGTTCCTTCTGCATCAAAAAGCCTTGTATCTCATCTTCTAAGATTGTCTTCTCCTTGCTATCTGTTTTTTTTTTCCCTCTTGGGCCTTAAATGGAAAAAAGGAAAACAAACAAAAACACACAGAAACATATTTTGATAACAAACATTATTTTAGTGGTTCAAGGCCTTAAAAAGATACCTGGCTTATTATCTCAGTGAATAAAAAATCTGGAGTTAGATAGATGTAGGTTCACATTTCAGCGTATCATTTCCTAGCTTTTTGACTTTGGTCAAAGGGTAAGCTCTTTGAGCTTCACATATAAAAATGTAAAGATACAGACCATACTGCCAAGGTTACAGGGCAAATTGAATGAGAGAACAAGTACTGTAGCACTAACTTTTGCTCCGTCGCATGAACACTGAAATATTAGTCCCCCATCTTCTCACACGATTTTTTTTTTCTTAGCAAGACCCAGAGGGTACTGCTCTGTGTATGCTTTGGATGTTACCTAAGGAGTCCCGAAGCCCCGTGGTTTTTCTGTTGAAGAGGAGGAATGGGGAATGAGAAGAGCTAGAGAGTATCTTGCTTCTCAGTCCAGCTCCAAAATTCTCTGTCTGGCAGTTAAACATTTTTTTTTTCCTCTGCTCATTCTTTCCCATCTCTTTTTTCTCAAGACCCAAGCCATTTGGCCCAATTCTTCCAAGCTTTCACTAGGCGTCGTCAGTGTAGGCCTCTCAAGGGTTGTGTTTCTTCACTGTCCTCCTGCCAGGGAGCTTATCTGATTCATTTATCTGGGCTCCTCAGATGCTCAGGACACGGTTTGGCCGGCAGTCCTCTGCTCTCCTCACATAGCACAGCCTGCTTGGGTCTCTTTTAAGCAAGTACAAGCACTTTCAGGTTGAAGATGATCCCAGGACTCCTTCATAGGCCTTTCCAGAGCATTGTTATCTGATGGTCAAGACACTTTTTTTTTGTTTGTTTAGAACAAATTAAATCTCTTTTTGACATCTCAAATCTTGTCCCTTTTATTCAGTTCACTTTTGGCATAAAATTTCAAGTACTCAAGCCATCTTTTTTCTAATTTTGATTCATTTAATGAATGATACTGCTTTTGTTACACTCTGGAATCTGTTACCTTATTTTTCTTTTAAAGCACTGACAGATATTTGAAATCTCCTGCTGTAGTTGGTTAATATCTGTTAGTAACTGTTCCTTTTTAGTAACTTCATTACTAATAACTACTCATTTTTATTTGTGGTGTATGTGTGTATGAGACAGAGAGAGAGGGAGAGAGAAAGGGAGAGGGAGATTTTGAACCATGTGTTCATTCATTCATTCATGCACCCTAGAATCATTTTCTTGTCCCTTTGCTGTGGTAGAAAAG
This sequence comes from Pteropus vampyrus, assembly GCF_000151845.1. Classification (NCBI taxonomy): domain Eukaryota; kingdom Metazoa; phylum Chordata; class Mammalia; order Chiroptera; family Pteropodidae; genus Pteropus; species Pteropus vampyrus. The sequence goes on from NW_011888800.1 coordinate 10,309,229, forward strand.
CACTGAGATAGCAGATCCTGAGTACCAGGTTCTTGTCATGTCCTGACTAAAATCAAAATACTAAGTGATCTGGACAAATAATGACTTAACCTTTTTGATCTTAGAATCTCCACTTGTAAAATGGAAGGGTAGAATTAGATCTATAAAATGCCTTCTCATGTTAGTATTCCAGGAGCCTATTCTATTTTACATTTTATGCTTGTCTTTCTTTAAATTAACTGATGCTACTGTACCAAGGCCAGCCATAGAGTATAGCAAATAGGGATAATTGTCTCAGATTTCAAATCCTGTGTGTGTGTGTGTGTCCTGTTATTACGGGAGATGAGGTAACCAGTTGGACAGTCAGTGAAGGACCAGGAAGTGATACTACAATTGACATAAATCTACCCACAAACTGATGTAAGCTTTCCTGCATTCCACCCTTTCCTCCCACCGTCACTGGAAATTTAGGGCTTGAGTGCCTGATAATATTCTCCCTTCTGTAGAGACTGCACATTTCTTTAAATGTGTCCCTTCTTTAAGAATGTTCTTGGCTATCATCGTAACCAAATTTCTGTAGCCTGAAGTATGAGAAAAATAAGTGAATTATTTTGATTTGCTTTTCCAAGGAAAGAGCTAATGAGAGTGCTTGTTATAAATTGTAGTTTTGACAATTCGTATTGGCTCAGATTCTGGAGGCACAGACTTAAGTGTGAACCTTAGCTCTACCACTTACTACTTACCAGCTATATGGCCTTGGACAGCTCAGATTTGTCTCTCTCAGATTTGTGTTTTCCCATATGCAAATGAAGAAAATATTTACTTCGTAGTGTTGTTGAAGTGGGGAAAGAGGAAGATTACAGAAAATGTATGAGTAATGCAGCTACTCTGTTACTCTTATTATTTTCAACTATATCAATAAAGGATGGAAATAGGCTCTAGGCCTTTTTCTGGAAACAACCCAAGTAAGTCACCTTAGTTTCAGGACAAACAAACCCCTAAGGGTTCTATGATCCAGACTAAGGTCTAGTTCCTCTGAAAAATCTCAATGTGACTCTGAAGTCACACAGAGCTCAAGAGGCTTATCTCTGCCTCTCCCATCCTGCTGCCCTTGTTTAGATAACCTGCCCTTCTGTTAAATTAGTGTGGTATGATTTGTAGCTCCCAAAGCTATTCGATTGCACTTGTTAGCTGTTAATTTTCTGAGTGATTATAAATCGATCATTTGATGATCTGTTCCAGTATCACCCAGGGTTTATGACATTAAGCTGACTTATCTCTCATTTTCAGGGACATTCTTTTTTTTTTTCTCCTTTCTAAGCTAGTATTTTTGACATTTACTGTTTTCCAAAATACGAGGACTACTCTAATGGAATTTATTAAAAAATATTAAATAGTAGTTTGACAGTGATGGTGGCCATTGGTTTAAATCTCCTATCACCACAAGCCCTTGTCCTGGAATGATCTGACATGTAAGAGGAGCCCCTCTTCTTGCCAGTTTGGAGGTCTGTGGTGGGAGGTCTTGAACCCTTATTCTTACTGTTTTCTCCCCTTGCTCTCAAACCTTCATGGCACATGCACAATACAGTATGAATTCTTAACTTATTTTTTAGTTAGGAAGACTCAACTTCACCCGGATGGGACCTGAAGTTACTAAAGTACATTTGCTATTTCTGCCACCTGAAAGGAAGGGCTGCTGCTACTTTACTGGAATAATTTGATGTGGCAGCTGTTTTCTTGAAGTGAATAGTCATTGAGATGAAGCTGGGGAGAAACTCAATCATCTCTTATTAATACAATAATGGCTAACATTTACTGAGCACTTCTCCAGGCACTGTGCTTTACACTTTATATGGTTTATCTCATTTAGTGCTGAAAACATCTTTATGAATTAGATTCTTTTATTATCCTAATTTTACTGATGAGCCTAAATTTATCTCCAGACTCCATGTCATAGAGGGGTGAACTTGGCCAAGTGGAGCTCCCCTACTTCACCAAGACAGTATGGCCTTTCTGTAGTACTACCAGGTGTTAAAAACCTCAGACATGATCTGAAAAATCATGAATAGAGTCAGAGAATCTAGGTCTTCACAATTTAAGTTACCTCTAGAGACTATCTATTTAGCCTGTTTTAAGGTAAGTTTTGACATCATTGACCTGTTCCAACTTTCTAGATCTTCATTTGTAGAAGCCCTATTATTAGTCATTGATAAAGGCAGGACTTGCAAGAGAGCGAGAGAGAAAAGATGGAGTAGTTCCAAGTCTTGCGTAGGCTTTTTTCACTGATGAAAAGCATCTGTTAGATGTTACTTTGTGCCCATATGATGCTGACTCACTATAAAGTCCATTGTGTATGATGAACATATGGGTTGGTACATAAGAATGCCCAAAAGGGTGCAGGGTAGAAGTGGTGTATGGAGACCTAGTTAAAATTTGAATCTAAAATATGAATTTAAATGTAGGAAAATGGAAAAGTTCATAGGGCTGGTGGGAACAACTCTTTCTCAGCATTTTCAAGTCAGAATAGTAGTTTGGAATTTTTTTTTTTCAACATGTCAGTCACTACTATAAAACATGTGCAGTATACTGATAACACAATACTAAAATATAACAAATGTTTATAAATAAACATTTTTAATCTTTCTACATATTAAGAGGATTGGTATTACTCGATGCTTTTTTTAGGTCAACACACAACTTCCTCCCCCTTTCCCTCGGAAGTGCTATGAGGCCTTTCTTTTTTAACTGGTATTTCTAAGCAGTAAGTCCAGCAGTATATTTTTTCATGGATTTCCCCAGTTTTATAACATTGGCAACTAATAAATACCAACTTTACTCCATTTCCCTTAATGCCATTTTGGTTCTTGGGCATGAAGGGTAGAAAAGGTTTAACATTATAGGAGTTGAATATAATTAATTAATCAGAAACTCTTAATTTTTAGGCTGCACGAACTTAACAACTTTTTGAAACCGTAAAAGAAATGAGAATGTGGATAATAAAAAGACACAAGCCAGTTTTGAAAGTTTTTATTATTTTTGTTTTAGGGAGAAATACAGGTAGTATGTTAATAAATTAGATGAAATACTCTAATTCCCAAAGGTTAAGTTGAAAATTAAATTATTTAATTAATGGGGAATGATGGTGAAGTTCTAGAATCCAGAACACAGCAAGTTTAGAACCTGAAACTCTTTTAAATTTTAAATAAAAGAACACAAAAAATATATCAATATTTGGGTTTACAAGTTCAGTATTTTCCTTCTTGGCTCAAGAAAGACTTTAGAATCTGAAAACAGCTGGCAGAGGTGAACAGGGGACTTGGGACAATACTGGAGTTAGTATATGAAACAGAAGTTTAGGGATATAGCCTATAGAGATATAACCCTTTCTCTAAAGTGTCTAAAATTAATAAGACTCTTTAGACTTATTTCCAGAAACTGAATTCATTCTTTTTCTACAAAGCAAGTTTGTTTTTTATGACTTTATGCTCTCACACATACCTATACTCAAACTCATGTCATTGACCAGAAATGAGAAGCAAGACAAAGAATGGCTATGGAGGGGACTAAGAAATCTCATTTGCAACAAATCTCCAATATGCCCCTTCCTTTTCATTCCCTTTGCTATAACTCCAGTTCAAGATCTTATACCCAGTGTTGTCTACTAATGATAATAAAAATGACAATGAAAATGATAATACAAGCTAACATTTATTAAGTGTTTACTATGTGTTGCATATCAAGTGCTTTGCACATATTAACTCATTTAATCCTTAACCAATCTCTGAAGTAGCTAATATTTTTCTTTTTTTATTGAAGTAACATTGGTTTATAACATTATATAAGTTTCAGATGTGCAAGAGCCCAAGTTCATAATAATAAGTTCATGCTTTGTTGTCTTCTAACTCAATGTCTTGCCTTTTGGCTAGCCTTATGTTGCCATCAGATTTAAAGATATATGTCTGGATGATTTATCCATTGAAGTTAATGGGTGTTAAAGTCCCCTACTATTATTGCATAGCTGTCAATTTCTTCCTTTAGATCTGTTAATAATTGCTCTATTTATTTCCATGCTCCTATGTTGGGTGTATATTTATTAATAACTGTTATGTCTTTTTTGATGAATTGTCCCTTTTACCATTGTATAATGTCCATCTTTGTGTCTTGTTATCTTTTTTGGCTTGAAGTCTGTTTTGTCTAAATATGGCCGCACTGCTTTCTTTTGGCTACCTTTTGTCAGGAGTATCACCTTTCATCTCTTCACTTAGAGCTTATGTCTTTAGAACTGAGACGAGTCTCCCAAAAGCAGTTTATAGTTGGGTCTTGTTTTTTAAACCATCCAGCTACTGTGCCTTTTGATCAGTGTTCAGTTCACTTACATTTAGGGTGAGTGTTGATTTGTGAGGGCTTACTACTGCCATTTTATCTTTTGTTTTCTGGTTGGTTAGAATCTTCATTTTTTTTTCCCCTTGTGTTTCTCCCTGACATTTTATTTTGGTGTTTTTCTGTGATATTTTTTT
>NW_011888800.1:10313824-10318555 GCF_000151845.1 Pteropus vampyrus
TTTTTCTGCTGATAGCACCCTTTCTACTGAAGTAGTTAATATTTCTATGCCCACTTTACAGATATGGAAATAGGCCTGGGGTGATTGAGTAACTTGCCTATGTTCACACAGTAAGTGCCAGAGCAGGAATTTCATATCAGATAGTTGGACTTCAGAACCCAAGTTCATAATCACTAATGCTTTGTTGTCTTCTAACTCAACGTCTTGCCTGTTGGCTAGCCTTATGCTGCTGTCAAGTTTAATGTTTTTAAAATACTACTTCAAACATTTTATTCCTGTGCTTGAAAGCCTTATTGGTTTCTTCCCAAACACAGAGTAAAGTCCAAACTCTTCAGCCGGGCAGTATATTGTCTGGTTCCATCCTAGCTTGCCATCACCACCTTCTCTATTTCTCCTAGTTATCTTCTATTCCTGGCAGTCTGGCCTGCTCACTGCCTCTCTCGCCACCCCCTCTACTCTGCCCTGAGCTTACCAGGTGCTTTCCCTCTTTTTGAACCTTTGGTTATGCCATTATCTCTGCTAAGTATGTCTCTCCCTGTTCTTTTCTTTTCCAGCTATTCAAACTCAGCACATTACTTGCACCAAGCAGAGAGTGACCAGGATGTGATGAGATTCTAAGCCATGCCCAAAGACATAGGAATGTTTAGCCTGAAGGAGGGAAGATTCATAGGGACAAAACCATCCATCTTTAATTAAAAGGCTGCCATGTGGAAGAGGCTTAGAGTAGTTTTGTTCAGCCTGAGGCTGTGACAGCTAAGACTTATGGATAGGAAGAAGCAAATGGAAGACAGCATGTCCTTTTATCTTTGGGAAGTTCTATTTTTAAATTTAAGATCACTAAGAAATAGGTTATCTTCACAGCAGTGATAAAACTGTATTCTGTGGTCTGCTGCTGTTTCACAAAGGTCTTCCTGATGGGTCAAGAACAGATCCAAAATTCAAGTTCTTTCTTCAAATGGCATCCACCCAGAGAACATAATATTATGGAATTTATTTCTGTTAATTACAGAGGGTGTCTAAATTAAGGCTTATTAAATTTTGATATTCATAAACTAAAATATGCATTTATCAGTTTACCGTGTAGTAGTAATTTCACAAATGGTGTTCAGCAGTTGATAGCATGACAAAACTATTGTGTGTACTTAGAGATAAAGCACTCTTAGGAAATTCCCAGATGCATCGCTTCATGATTAATTGCTGCTTTTCTTTTTAAGCTATGATAACTTGATAATATTTATGATGCATTTGTAACAGAGTCTGTTTTAATTAAAAATTATTAGCTTAGCATCATTATTATCTACTTAATTATGTAAATTATTATATTAACACTAGTATATAGTAGGATATATTTGCTTCAGGAGCATTTTGCACCTATAATTTTCTATTAACTAGACTTCAAAACTATGTATTTAGCTCAAATATGAGTTGCACTTACCTTTATTGACATATCTCTATGTATATAAACCCAAATCCCCTCTCTCCCACTTCCAGATTGGTTTGCTTATCCCATGATTTCATTGTTGTTACCACTAAATACCACCCCATACATAAAAAAAAAAATGATGGGCCCTGGGGTCTTCTGCATCTCCCAAGTGTCCTTCTGACAAAAATATCTACTTGATGATATGTATTTTTTTGCAATGAGGATCCCCAAACCAAATGGACAATTCAGTGAAATGGCCTTTGTGCTTCTGATTTTGATTTTTTATGCTCTTCAGACTTTTGCAGGTGAAAGCTGGTGACCATTTATTCTTCTGAACTCATAAGGCTGCATCACATATTTTAGTATTCCCACATTTTTCTTTTCACCAACAGAAGTTATTGTATAATTGGTATGCTCACTGGGTGGGGTTTTTGACTACCGCCCTGCTAGGAAGGGCTTCTTTGGATCCAAAGCACTGGAAATATGGATTCAAAAAAGAAGGAAAAGAAAATGTGTACCTATTCCATAAAAAGTCATTTTAACTTCTGTTGTTATTGAGTGATTCTCTTTTACAAACAGTCCTTTAATTTTTAAGATCAGCTAGTGTTTTGACAGAGTAGGTTTAAAAAGGAGTGATTATTCATGCAGATAGCAGCAAGGTATTCCAATAGTGCTTCATTTCACAGTATTATAGGCTTTCCCTGAAAGAAACAGTAATCTTTGTGATGAGCATGTGGAACTATTTCTTCAATACAAATCCAATTTATTTTGGCCAGCTGATTGGTGCTTGCAGCCAGATCATTGAACATGATATTAATTATTCATTAAGGTACTTGGAAGGACAGAATTTGCATTCTCTTGCAGTCAAAATTGATGGGTTTTACATTTATGCTATAGGAATAGCTTTCAACTCAATGCTAAAACTCAATATAATCTTAATAAAAATTTTGAAAAAGACACCAATAATTTGAACTTTCTCATATCCACAGAACATTTGTTTTATTGGACCCTTATGTCCTATTAAAAGTGTGTTGAAAATATTCTTTTTATATCTAATCATATGGATATGGCTTTAAAAAAATCTCAAGAATGTTACAAATGAAAGGTCATAATCACGGTAATAGAGCTTAAAAAATTGTGATTTGGAGAACAAAATTGTGACTCATGTCTTTATAAAAAACATTTACTGTCGCACATCTTCAGCATTTTGGTTTTAAGATAAGAAAATATCGGGACTAAAACCATCTTTAGTAGGGAGGCAAGTAGTATTCTCATAGATTAGAATCTCCAAGCACCAAAACAGACTTGACTGAAATGAGGAATATGTTTGGAGATACTACATACAGCTAGGCCCTTCTGGTCTCATATAACAGACTTGGTCTGAGATTCAGATGTGCCTGCAGGTGCAAATAGATTTATTGGCATCTGCCACCACTGCCACACCATTTATTTCAGACTCTCAGGGGTGTATGAAATGCTGTTTCAGTACCTGGCTGGAGGGGACGTAGGACAGGCATGTCTGACATTGTGCTTTCCTCAGGAGGCAGAAATGGCCAGTGGTACTAACTTATGTTTTTCTAAATCACGTTATGCAGTCTGAAAAGAAATTTCAGTTCTAAAGGCTGAATGTGCTTTGGAAAGAGATACTTCTAGGAGATGTTTGGAGGTGGGAGTGGGGGCGATGTATTGGTTAGGATGCCTCTGGCCAAAAGTAACACAGAAAGCCTAGACTCCTGCAGACTTAAACAGTAAGGAGATATGTTTCACATAACTGGGAGGCCAGAGAAAAAGCAGGCTCTGGGCATTGATCAGAGGTTCAATAATGGCATCAAAGATCTGGATTCTTTCCATTTCTCTGTCTGCTGCCTTCTAGGGCTGTTTTCCCTGTGGCGTTCAGGGTACATGCTTCCTTATTCACAACCACCAAAAGAAAGGGTGAGGAAAATCTTTCTCCCAAGCATGGAATATACATTCTTCCCTTTAATACGATGTGCTCATTCTAGGTTATGTGCCCGTATCAGGACCAGTAATTACTGTCAGAAAAATTCTGTGTACAGATTGGGTTACATCTTTCACAATTTCAGGAAATGTGGTGGATGCCTGGAAAACACTGGGGCTGTGTTAGAAAGAATAAAAATGGAAGATGGATTTGGGTAAGAACCAAGTATATGCCTGCAAAGAAGAGGAGTGTTCTTCACTTAGGGAAAGTCTGCATCTGGGGCACCATTCATTCAGATTCTTCCCTTACTAGTCTGCCTTCCTATCTCCGTTTCTCCTTTATCCCTCTCAAACTTTAATAAATGCCTATCGTATACACTGGTCTTGCTCTGGTGGCTTGATAATGGTCTGTGTGTGTGTTCTATAGTTTAGAAACCTCTTCAGGTATATTTATCTCCTCTAAATTCGGGGTGATGGGTAAAACACTTCTGATACATACTGCCCCATGTTCCACTAGAAAAGTTATATGAATATGTGTTTGTTCCAGCTCCATGTGAGTGTCCAATATCTATTCCTTGGATAGCATCAAATTAGAAAAATACATTAATAAATAATAGTACATTTTCTTGTTTTAAAAATTATATTTTTGGAACATATCAGAATAGGTTTTAAAACACTTTATTTTCACATATTATTTCTTAAAAAATACATTTTATTCTAATTGACTGAGATTTCATATTTTACTTGCCCTTTGTGTATCTTCTTTTTGTGATTACCTGAGGCTTTTGTCCATTTACTAATTAGGTTCAGATTTTCTTGATTGATTAATGATGCTGTGGGAGATTGCTTGCATTAATGGTCCCCAATTTTTCCTTTTCTTATATCCATTATGCCTTTTGTCCTAAAGCTTGGGAGTTCCTCCTTTAAAAGCAGAGTCTTTTCCCACCCCAATATGGCTTGCTTCAGTCAATAGAATGAGTCAGAAGTGATCATATGCCACTTTTGAGCCTAGGCCCTAACAACTTTGCATATTTTCGCTTTCCCTCCTGTACCTCTGCCATCATTGTGAATATATGCCAAGGCTGGCTTGCTGAAGGATGAGAGACATATGGAAAGAAACAGAGGCCATTGCAAACCAGCTTACATTTGTTGACTCACAAGAGAGTGAGCCCAGTCAAGATCAGTAGAGCCATCTAGTTAACCTCTAGCCGATCTCAAACTGTGAACAATAAATGATTATTATATTCTTCTGAAGCTTTGGTTGTTCGTTAAGCAGTGTTCTTATGGTAATAGGTAACGAATACAACTATTAGCCTCTTTTGTCTATTACTTACAAATGTGCCCTAGATTTTGCCTTTAATCTTGCTTAT
>NW_011888800.1:10320830-10328819 GCF_000151845.1 Pteropus vampyrus
CAAATATATGGACATGGAAGGAAATTTAACTTTGGGTGGTGAACACACAATGCAATATACATATATCATATTATTGAATGGTATACTTGGAACCTGTATAATTTTATTAACCAATGTCACCCCAATACATTTAATAAAAAAGAAAATCATTCTTCACAGAGAAATCAAAGAAATATGTACATATATTTTATTTTGTGTTTTGATTTTACATCTAATTTTTATATTTATTTGGATTATTTGGTTATGTGGTATGATCTAAGAATATAGAATTTTTTTCTAAAATATAAAATTTCCAACTACTATTGAAACAACCTTTTCTCAATTTGATTAATGAATCCACTTCCATATATTTGGGTCTTAGATGTATATCCACATTTACTTTTAAAAATATTATTTTAAGAGTATTTTATGTATTGTAATTTTATAATATGTTCTAATATTTGTAAGGATTGGACATCCTCATTTATGAAAATAGCAAAAACAAAGTTGAAAAACAAATATACTGACAGATAAACTTTAGAACTATGTTGGCAACTCCTCCATATCCTAATTCTGTTGCACTTTTGATGGGCATTAATGAAATCTTTAAATTATATGGAAAGACCTGTTATCTTTGTAATAGTTAACCATCTTATCATGCCAAATTTTACTATTCAAGTCATTTATATATATTAGTATATTTTCTTATGTCTTATACACTTTAAAATTTTTTTTCTTTTTTTAACCGTTATCGTTACTTGATTTTTCCCTTTATTTCTGGAGTATTGTGAACTTTGATTTTCCTTTCTGTTTAATTATCACAAATCAAGCTATGTTTTCAAAATTATTAATTTAAATAGCCAGTTAATTTCATGATTTAGTTTAGAAGGAAACTGCTTTCTTCCTTTGGATAAAAAACGTGGGCAAAGATGGAATCAACCTAGAGAATCCAGTTTCACTTCCTTCTGAGGAACAATACCGGAGGGTTAGAACTGTAGACAACTTTCATCCTAGAAACTGGATTAACAGAAAAGAAAGGCCTGCATGATAGTAGGTAAGAGGAATAGAGGCTCCTTCTCTACTTCTAGTTGGTGGTGGCAGAGAACTCTTGTCATCTTCATCTCCGGGGACACAGGTCAGGGGATTGTGCCTCATAGCAGTTTCTGAGAACCACAGCCCTTGTAAGTATGGTGATATAATTCCTACTTTCCCAGGACTATTGTGTTTGTGCCTATTATCCAAGTATAATTGTGAATAGTTCCCTCTTTCACTTTCAAAAGTATTCTGGCCTGAATGATGAATAACACGGTCTCCCTACTTATATTACACCATGAAGCAGTGACTGCAGTTATACTAGCCTCTGTATTCTTAGACTTAGAACCGAGACCAGGAGAACAGGTGCTTAGCACTACAAGACTCAGACTGCTGATGTGGGGTAGCAAACATCACCTTTGTGAGCACAAGACCCCTATGCCTATTTACAGAGAGAGAAGTGGCAGAGGAGCATGCTTTTATCAGTGTTTGAAACAAATCTTGTACCAACTAGTAAAGTCTTCTTTACAGAGTCTGGGCTATTATATTTGCTTAATTGGAATAAAACAGTGTTCGGTACATCCTGGAGCAGCAACTAGGTATATCACCTCAAACCCAAGCAACTGAGAAGGCAGCGGGAGAGATTTGGAGAGTGAAATTCCCCCTTTTTGGGGAAGCCCACATCCTTCCTGTGTTATTGAAGGGGCTGAGAAGCAGTATTAGATGTTGGACGTCATTGACGTGCATGACTTAATGACCTCACTGGATATCATCATCTCTCTCAGAGCCTTCTCCTCAGAGATCATTGCCAGAAGGTTTAGAAACAAGAATTATTTCATGTTAGTCTGCATTTGTGTTCTATCACTTCGACTTGAGGTTCTTAGAGTAGTTCTCACAGGAGCCAGGGCATGAATGGGGCTTTGAAGGATTGTGTCAAAGAGTCAGGAAAACAATTTTTGAGCAAGTGAGTTGATTTGGAGAGGCAAGAGGGGTCATATTGTGGAGATTTGAGTGACATAAAGTAGACTAGAAGTTCACTTAGTGTTTCCCCTTGCTGGAGAGGAAAAGCAAGCAGCTAAAGGCAAGAAAAGGGGACTATTTTGGACACCATTGCAGTGTTAGTATAGTTATGTATGTCAAGGACCTGAAGCAAGGTGGCAGCAGTGGGGATAGAAGAGAGAAATGAGATGTAAGAAAAACTTATAACTATGCAAGATATGCCCACTAGATATTCACTCTGGGGGTGACAACAACCAGCAGTAGCAACGGTGTGTTAATAGCAACTAAAACCTGAGACTTCACCATGTGCCATGTACTGTGCTGACTGAACACAATCTGTAGATGTTTTTATTTAATCCTCACAAGGACACTAAGAGGCACCATTTGCATTTTACTGCTTAAGAAATGGAGACTTATAGAGATGAAGTTGTTTAAATAACCTAGAGCTCGTTAAGTGGTGCCTCTCACTTTGAAGTTCTGAAGAGACATGGAGATGCTGTGGGGTCAAGGAGCGAGACTCCAGCTGCCCGGAGAGACTGGGCAGAGGGGTCGATGACCAGAAGGAGCGGGTGGCTACCTCCATTCTGAATCTTGTAGATTCTGAGGCAACTGATAATGCTATTTCACCACAGAAGCAGTGAACCCAAAGTCCTCCTGCCACTTTGGGGGTGGTTGGTGGGAGAGGGGCTTGAGAAAAAGAGTGGTCTGGCTGATCTGGAAGGCAGCGTGAATGTGATAGATTCTTTCAATGGAAGGTCACTAACCAGATGCTCTGTGGTCTTTGAGTAGCTCTGGTGCTTATGATATTAATTTCAATCTAACATTTAGTCGAAGAAAGCAAGTGATAGAATTACTTTCCTCCATCATTTGAAATGGATGTTAAAACCCCATTAAAAATCTGAGGATGACTAAAGACTCTGCACTCAGGAGAAAAAACAGTTTCTAGCTTTTGTAAAATAACTATCAAGTATGTCAAGTATTTACTTTCCATTGTAGTTATAATAGTACTTCAGTATCTCCTGTGGTTGGTTTGAGGGAAAGGGGGAGGCATTTGTATAATTTAAAAAATAAATTATGACGCCAAATATTCTTCACAACAATTTTGAGTCAGTTTCTCAGCAGGTCTATAGAGGCTGTTAAAATGTGAGATTACAGCAGAAAACCAATTTCAATATAAGCCCATGGAGATCCCATTACAATATAAAAATGAAATGTTGCCAATGTATATTATACACTACACCCAGAAATAGATAGAAAGCAATACAAAACCCCTCATGCCTATATAATATTTTGGTTCAGACATCCATCCATTTATCGAGCAGCATTCTCTAAAAGGAAGCTGACACAGCATCTTTACCTAAAATTGTAGTTGTTATCATACCACAAATGATGTTTTATTTAAATGGATTATGCTTTCAGTCACCTGGGAAAATTGCAAATAAACTCAATTCAAAGTCTTGGGCCATAACTAGATAACTCAAGGATATTAACTGAGAAATTCATTCAGTCAGCATATTCGGTACACTAGTGATTCTCAACCCTGGCTGCATAGTAGAATCACCTGGGAAGCTGTAAAAAATACCTATGCCTGGGTTCTACCCTCAGAAAGTCTAATTTAGCTTGCTGGTGGTGTGTAGGCATCCGTATTATAATGTGCACCATCAATTTGCATAAACCCCAAAAGCTGGATTCAGCAGGGTCTGCTATGTATGCCATCCCAAGAAAATCGAAGAAGGAGCTCTGCCAACCAGGAGCAGAATTTACATGCAAATTTGTACCATAATTATGTCAATTTCTTTTTCACCCCAGCTGCTATATCATTTTGGAAGCTTGATGGAGAAAATATGGAGAAATGGTAGGGTAGAGGTGGGAGCATTTAAGGTATACCTAGGGCAGGTATACCTTGGATGTCTGACTGCTCGCACAGTGATTTGAACTATTACTGAGGCAGATACTTAGTAGTCAAGCCAAATCTATCATCTAACTCTAAGTTATAGGTGGATAACTACACTCTGGATCTATTCATGGATCCATCCTATCTCTAGCTTTAAAGGACCAGGAGTAAGCATAAGGTCTAAGTTTGCCAAATTGGAAGGGATTTATACTCACTCCTTCCTTGCCTCCCACAACCAATATTAACAAGCAAATACACAACTTGCAGTAGCAATCAATGCTATCTTGGAACCCTGAAGGGAGTTAGACTTAGGAGGAAGTTATACCTAGAAAGGCAGAGTGGAGAGGTGGGAAGAACCTTGGTCTTTTATGATATTACTGAGCTGCTAACCATGGGTGTCTAGAACCTATTCTAAGTTCTAGACCTGTTAGGTAATATAATTTCTCATTGTTTAAGCTACTTGAGTAAATGATGCATAATTAGTGAATTATTTCAGATGGACAGAAAGAAGAGAACATTCTAGTTGGAATTAGGAATCCCATTCTGACACTTAAAGATCTGAGACCAAGGGAAATCTCTCTGAACCTCCATTTTCTCCTTTTATAGTTAGGGATCGGAATATGATCTAAGGTTCTTTCAGCACTGTAAGATCTAAGTATATGCTTAAGAATTTTGTTCATTGGGTTACATTTGCTACTCGGTGCTTTCTGATAAAACAACATACTTTGTTTCCCTGACATACTTTTTATATTTCCTACTTACAACCTGGAAATTTCAAACTCTCATAGTTAATCTCAAGTGAAATTTCAATACATCTTCATTGATATTTCAGTTTTGGATTGTCCGTTTTGGGGGAATCAAGGCCAATCTAGTCTTTGGTTTCTATTCTGTCTTGGACTTGATTTCTTCCCACAGTAGCCTTCTGTCTAGCTATTGCTTTTTAAAATGGCATAAGATAGCTAGACAAGATTACAAATGCTCACATCAGGTTCTCAGCTCAGGCTCATGAATGGGTAACAAGCTCAGAAAAGATTATCTAATAGGGAACGTAGAAGCGCAGGTGGAGTGCTACGAGTTTTGCTCATGTTCAGCCCTGGAATCTTGACTCTAATAATAATGCAGTGTTTCTCTAGGTATATAATAATACCCAAAGAGGTTTATTAAGGGCTTCATAAAGACTTTTGTCACTTTCACCAAATCTTTTTGAGCTTACACTCTGAAATGAAAATGGTATCTAATTTACTATATGTACACAATTACAGAACAAAATTTGAAGGTATACTGTGTGTCTTGATGTCAGTCTTCAATTTTCTCTTATTGAGTCTGAGGTTTCATAGCCCTTGTGCCGATGGTGGTAATCTTACAACTCATCTTGTCGTATCTTTTTCTTTTCCCCGCCACATTGCTCTCATTCTGATGTCCCTTCTCTCCCTCTCACTTCTCCCTCTTCCTCTCAGTAGTTACTGAGTACCTATTATCTGCCAGGCACTGCGCTAGGTAGTGGATATACAAAATTGCCCTCTGTCTGGTGTGGGGAAACAAACAAAAACAAATAATTATAAAGAGTGTAATAATTTCCATATAAAAGGAAAAAAATAACTACCTCTTTGGTAGGATATGATCTGGCAAGAGATGACATTGTAATGAGTTCTGAAAAGAGTAGAGTAGAAAAAAAATTTACCCTGTGTTTTAAAACACAAAAGGCATGATCTAGCTTGTATGGGGTGAAAACTGAAATAGCATAGATGAGATTCACTAAGATATTTCCTCTAGTGCCATCTTCTACTTCATATGTGAAACTTTGCAGGGTGATTCTATGAAGTCTGAAAGTATAACTGAAGTCTCTACCAAGGCACATACAAGAGTGCATTGGTTTGTGGTTACATGTAATAACTGCGTTGCCTTCCCAATGCATTTCTTGTTCATAAGGTCTTTAGAAATAATTCCCTTTCCAACACACTCAGTTTGCCTTCCTCTCACTCTCCACCAATACCTCCCAAACCACCAAGAAAGCAATCAGTCAAAATCTATAATCTTACTTATATCTTGGAAAAGAGAAAACTTTTTAGAGAAGATTTAACTCAGTAGATTCTTCTGCAGAGCAATTGATGGCTCTTATTCACTTGTAAGCATATGGTCTTTATGGTAGGGCTGCCCAGTTATTTAAATATTGCCCAACACAGAATCTAATCATGTAACAGATGCACAGATGGTGCTGGAATGAACATACTGGTGGACCCTGAAGTTAACTTTCCTCATTCTCTGTTGCATTTTAATTTGTTCTGTGACTTATTGACAATGGATTTGATTAGAGTAGAAATCTGCTAGGTAGTTTCCAGGCTGTATTCGTAATGTGTCTGGTAACCTCATGTGAATGTGTTGTCTGGTTAGTTTTTCAAATCAGGTTTTAAAATTTTGTCTTTGAGAAATGCTTTAGAAAATGTGCCCCCCTGCCAGATAATTGAATAAAATAGTAGTTTATGCTGTATCAAGAGACTTAGACAATGAGCACATAGACTTTTGTGCTATAATAGGTCATTATAGCAAGGTAGAAGTAAGTACAAGTATTATTCTCCCCAAACAAAGAACACTGTATCTAGGATTTTGTATTTGTGCTATGGTTTTGGATTTGAATAATTAGCTATGTGGGCAAACTCAACTAATCTGTCTGGCCTCACAGTCTTCATCTGAAAAATAAGAATTGCACTAAATCAGAGTGCTTTTCTGCCAAAAAGTTTGAAAGTCATCTTTAGATTGCAGGGGGAAATAAATTATCTGAAAGATATACAACTGGAGCTGTGGTTGAAGCAGGACGATCCAAGAATCCAGTGTCCAGAAGTGCAAGTGAAACCTTACTGAGAAACATCATGGCAGCTTCCAGTAAGCAAGGGAGTAGGGACTATGGTTTCTTCCCTGTGCTGACGATAAAATCTGTAATATAAATAAGGTGATGTGCAGCAGTCCCATGCTCCTACTTCTAGACTGACAAATCAGGAACCTCCGTACAGATGTGCTGCCTGTGTAGTGATGGCAAAATAAATCTGTGCTTGTTCCAAACTGAATTTTTAGATAGGTCATTTTTTCTTCAGCATTCTGTCACTTCAAACTTTGACATTCTGAGTGTCTAATTTTCCCAAGTATAGGAAGACACCTCATGAGATCACACTATCCTCTGAGATACTCATCTATTCCTCAAGTGGCGACAATCCTGAAAGAAACACTCTGTGGTCAGAAACCAGCATATAGTAGTTTTAAGCAGAGTTCCCTAAGTAATTCCATTTCTGGGTGATTTCATTAACTACTTGGAGTGACTTTCTCAAATTGACATGATTTTCTACCAGACTGGGAAGTACTCATCTCTTCAGCATTTATTTAATGTCTGCCATATGCCAGGCATATGCTCAGTGCAAGAGATAAAAGAAAACTCTTCATCTTCAAGGAGGTTAGGTGTGGAGTAGGAGACTGCCACACAAGCCAGCCGTTCCAGTGCACTGTGGTGAGTCCTACTGAGGTCTGAACGAGGTGCTATTGAGAGGATGGACAAGTAAACCAACTCAGCCTAATCGAGGAAGGCTTCTTGGAGAAGGTGATGACAGAATAAGCTGAGAAGGAAGCTAAGAGGAAAAGAAAAGTGTTCTAGACAGAGAAAACAGCATGTAGGGAAGCATCCAGGCTAGAAACAGTAAAAAGAGCTGAGGCTTTCCAAGTACTTTGCAGTGGCTAGAGGATCAACCATGTGTCTGTAGACTAGAAACAAAGCTAGAAAGGTGGGCGGAGCCTCCCTCACATGCTGCAGTCAGGGGGTTGAACTTTATTCTGAAGGCTGTGGAGAATCTCTCATGGAATGTACATAGGGAAACAACGAAATATAGATTCATGTATTAGGAGAGTCACTCTGTCAACAATATAGAGGATCAACTGTGGTGGATGATGAGGAGAGAGTGAGAAGGAATGAACCTACAGGGTAGGGGATTTGTTATGAGACTGGTCCAGGGAAGAAGTGATTAATATCAGATGGAAGGCCATGGTCTTTAATTACTCTGGAACCATCCTTTCATTTCAGTAAACCCTATTTGGTCATGGTA